>NC_133896.1:132339763-132644684 GCF_964199755.1 Larus michahellis
TTGAATACATCTGAATAATAAATTCAATTACAACCTCTATGCATGTTATGGAAACGGCATGACATGAGGCCCTACTGATGTTTATTTAGCTGTGTGAGGATGATACCCTTAGCACAAGAAAAAAAATTAGAAAATATTGTCTTCATTGCTGAAAGAAGAGTGAAGCCAAGTCCTGCCCTGAAGAGGTCCAGCTACGGTCGTGGTGCTGCAGAGCCACGAGGGCCTGATGAGAAGGTGGTGCGGTTGGCCAGGGGGTTGCCATTAGCTTCTGCAGGCTTCTGCTCAGGTCCTGGGCTTATACCCAGGTAAGGATAATATCGTTGTGAGTGCAGAGGAAACGTGGCCAGCCAGACAATTTTTTGCAAGGCAGCAGAATATATCCCCTCAAAGAGCAATGTGGTGGTTGGTTCAGGAGAGAGGAGCAAAACCTCCAAACCCTCCTGTTACACTAACTCAAAGGCCTCATACTGAGAGTTTCCCCCAGTGAGGTCCAGCGACGCCCATTTCTTGCACAGGGATGAAGGAATTAGGAGTCTCTTAGAGAGCTCGACTGGTTTGTGATAAACGCTTGCTCAGAAGTCTGAGGCAGAAAAACCCCCAGACATGCATTGTGAATTATAATGTGTCCTCTTTCTAATTTGAATTAAACTACTTTGCTTTATTTGTTTAGTTTCTCCTTTTCTTGTTTTAACTGAAAAGCCAGAGGAAAAGCAAAGGACCAGTCTTAAATAAAACTGGTGATAATTTGTCATTTACATAATATAAGTACACTCGTGTTTGTTGAAATCACTTTATCTGCAGATAGATGCATACGACAACTGTATTCTCAGCTCAGGAGACAACATCAAATTGATTACACATATACACTGTGAAACCATAAAAATTGGCGTACTTTGTTTCACTAACATTTGGCTCCTCTGAGGGCGTGAAAGTACGACTTTGAGCATTGGCCTCAAGGACTAAATAAAGAGACCATAAGGAAAATCTTGCATCCCTTACAACCTTTGTGTTATAACCCCTCCTGACTGACCTGATCACTCTTTGTCATAACCTTGTATTTAATTATGAGCCAAATAATTATTTTGCACTAAACGTAGCGTAAACTCTGTGGTAATCAATTTAGGTCCCTGGAAGCAATTCCTATTGAATCCCTGTTTATCAAAGTTGCCATAAATAAAAAAAAGGAGGACAGTTTAAGGCACCGACTGAACTTAAGGGAGCCTGAAGGCAGTGCTTTGTTTCAGCAGCGTTGCTTCCCGGCTGTCCGTGCAGCCCTGCTGCTTCATGCCAGCTCGGAGGTGTCCCCTGCTGGCTGTAACATCAACAGGACCGGCCACTGACTGCCCAAAGCTTTCCTGAGGGATTAGATCAAATGCTCCAAAATGTAGGCAATGGATCAGGCTAAGTGTAGGTAAAATAGAAAAGATTTTAACAACAACAACAAATATATATATATATATGTATCTGAAAAAGCTTTTATATGATTGGGGTTTTTTTTCTTTCTTTGTAGCATGGGGAGTTGCCCACCTCCGTGGGTTTCCAGCGTCATCTAACCCATCCCTTGCTACAGCAGTGAGTCAGTATGATACCCCGCTCTTTTCTGGGCCACATTACGCCCGCTTCCCTTATACTTTCTTTCTAACTCTGTCAGAAGTGCTGGCAAATGTGTTTGTGCCCTGCAATGCCTCGGCGTCTGCAGTGTAACGCAAAACGCGTTCACATTGCTCAATTAGCAGCCCATGGAACGGTTTGCAGGGGCAATGGTGGTCCCTTCTGAATCCGCATTTCTAAAAATATTTCTTTGTTGAAGCTAAACTGTATGACCTTGCCTTTTGACACATCCTGTGCAAAGCTATGCTTATTCAAACATAGGCTTTTTACTACATTATAGCTGCTCAAAATGGTAAGAACAAACGTAATATAACCTGAAGTGCAGCAGAGGAATTGCAGGTCAGAGCTGTGAAGCCTGGTCTCACTGGTACTTACTACAGAGAAAATCTCTGTAGGGTAAACATTGTCCAGGTTAAAAGCAGAGAAGGAATGTGGGCAGAAGGAGAGAATAAATCAGCATCTTCGGAATACTTAACAATGTGACCCTTGATGCTTCTATGTTACTGACACTTAGTTCCTCACCTTTAACTGAAAATATGTATCCGAGGCTTCAGGGGACAGCAGGGTATAAAGGTTTTACTGGAGCTTACATGATATGGCACACCAAGAGAAATGCAGCACGCAGGTCATCTCAAATTAGTGCCAATAAGACTTTTATGTACTCTTTTTGAGTACTTAAATGGTGCTCCCATCTCGGTGCTAGCCAAGCACCATGAAGCATCAAAGTGCCCTGCTACACCACACTGCCGCGATTCTGTATGTTTCAGGTGTTTTGGATACTATTGCCATGGAAGCCACGGAAAGGATGTATACCAAATCAAAATGCACGGAGCGATGAATGTTTTAAAATTATTATTGAAGTAATTTTTTTATCTCTCTACCTAGAAGGCAAATTCTTTCATTTCTCCCAGGCCATGCTGTCCCATACATGCAAAATGCCAAAGAGGGGGTCCAACAAAGAAAATGGAGGAAAACGGTGGAAAGCAGAATACCCACTGGTGCTTTACTATGCTTTGGTGAGTGGCACTGGGCCAGGCTGACGCTGAGGAGCAATCTTCCCTCAGCCCACTGGCAAACCCAGGGTGGCAGCTCTGGCCTGCTCTTCGTAGATGCCTGACCAAGGAGCAAGGAATTTGGGGAGGCCAGTGTGCACAGGCAACTGCCTCCCTCTGACACTGGATATTCAGGGCATAATCCTAACCACCTTTTACTTTCCAAATCTAGCCTTAAGGGGCTACTGGGAACTAAAAGGAAACAGAAACAGTTTTCTCATGCATGAGAATGTGCTGACTTTAAGATCTACACTGACATTTTTAGAGCTAGAAATAAACGCTACGTATTACAGAGAGAAACTGAGAATATCCCTGCTTTGGTGGTATCGAATTATACGTCAAACCCTATGCATTGCAAAGCACTGAATTTTAAACATTTGAACGGTGAGAAAATGAATATTGCCCTTTTAAATGTGGAGAAAGAGGTTGGAGAAAGAAAGAGAAAAAAAAGTAAAATTAGTAATGAAGAGAGACTGTTTCAGTGTGCTGAGTCCTTGGAAATTAGAGTTAATCCCAGAGAAAAGGACTAGAAAAGATAAAGGGCAGGTGTATAAATCATTAGTGCATTAATCTATCCATAAATTTGTATTTACTGTAGTTGCCCGAGGAAGCTTAATTTATTCTCCTTGTGCTCGGATAGTAACAACAGTTTTGGCCAGAGGTCTTTCTAATCAGTTATCTGCATCTGGTTTAACTTGCATAGCCAGGAACAGGCTCCCTGATACAAAATGGCCAACCCCATTTCTCCTCCATTTTTAATACATTTTTTTCAAAGGAATCTCTTCTCTGTGAAAAGATAACCCAGCGAGGAACCAAAAACGGAGAAATAGTACTGAGCTGTCGAGCTTAACATCCTTCTTTGGTCTTGCCCGTTTCACTCTGCCCCAGCTGTTTTCCCAAGTGCTGTAATGAATAGGCCAATTGATTTCTTTTTTTAGTACAAGTTCATTGCAATTTCCATTTTTAAATATGAATTGGGCACTGAAACCCAATGTCATCATTGTGCCTGGTAGCCCTTCCTCTAGCTAATGTCACCAGGCTTAAATGTCTTGCTTTCAGATGCTTATGATTTAGTAACCTTTAAGATTTGCACCAGAATTTTCCAGGCTGGAGGCCTGCTTTGAGTTGTCTCTTGTTGTTGATTTTAAGTTTAAGTCATGGTGATCCAGCTGTTTGAGGGAATTAAGGGAAAGTGTTGGTAGTGAAAAAATGAAGTATGACAGAGAGGGTCATGCTGGTGTCAGCAGCACATCCTGATCGCTGCCAGGAAAATCTGTCCCCTCAAGTGACGTAAGCGACGACTATTAAAGAGGCAGAGTTTGTTTACAGAGACTCATTAGGGGTTAACAGGGAATTTTCCAAACATTATAAATGAACTTCAGCACCTCGCAGCTTCCCTGTGTACATGCTCACGGTCCTCGGTGAGGAACCAACCACGCTTTCCCACCGAGTGACAGGAACTAATCCAGTTTACATCTCGGTTGTTTCCTCTGGCTCCAACGCTCCAACAAGAAATGCTCCAATGCTCGTCCTCCCTCCAGCTGCCAAGCAGCACCCTTGGGGGCCTCTGCTGCCACTTGGGGATTAAGGAGGAAGCAAAGGCCATTCATTGGAAACACGAGTGATGAGGACCTGGACCTGCAGAAGGCAAAGGAAAAGACAGGGACAAAGCGCCCAATGGAGAGGGGACACTTGAAAGAAGGATGCTTGAAACTGTTGAGCAATTTTACTTATTGCCACCACCATCATCTCTGCCTCTGATAATCGTACTGATCTCTGTTGATACGGTATTTGTTCCAGGTTAAGCAAGGTGCTCCCTTGAGTCAGTTCTGGACAAGCACTTTTTAAAATCAGATCTGCTGGCAAATGGGGCCACCTGGACTCCCTGCAGACAGGTGGGAGCTGAAAAGTGTTACGTGTGCTCTTGAAGGTGGTATTCTGCAAGCACTTGTTGGGGATGCTGAGAACCAACTTCACGATTCCTATTCTAACTGAACAGATGGGGATCAGGAGATGAAGTATTAATCATCGGCGGAGGTGCTCTTAGGAAGGGAAAAGCCACCATTATTCTGATGGGGTGATTATTACAGAGAAAAGTCAAAGGATTTTGATTTCTCCCTGAACAGGAGCAAGATTACTGTGCTTGTTAAGACTGAGGTTTGCTCGTAAGCAAATTAAGTCTCTGTGTAGCGGAAGTGACAACCTGCCTCAGCAGAACCCTAATCTGCCTTGTAATTAACTATGAGCTCCAAAGAGCCTCGATCAGCCATCCAGGTTGCCAGCTGCAAATTAGGACACAGTGAGGCTTAAGACCTTGGTCTGCTAAGGTAAAGTAGTAATAACTCATTCTTTTATAGCATTTAACGTTGCCAGATCGAAGTACTTCATCACTAAGGTCAGTATCACCGTCCCCTTTTTCCACAAAAGGAGAAGTGGCAGCACAGGGAGGTGAAGTGATGTGTCCAAGATCATCCAGCATGCCCAATGGCACTTGTAGAAACATAACTGAGGACTCCTGAGTCTCAACCTGGTGCTGCAACTACCAAATTTTCTTTTATTGGAGAGAAACTATTTTTTACATAGAGTCAGGAGCACCATTTAAAACTGACAGGAAAATTAACACAGGAGAGAGGCTGAGGAATACATAGACTCTATATAAGCTTGCAGAGCGATTAGGCCTTGTCTTGTGGCAACCATGCTGGTTTAGTTGTGAAACTGTGCTAAAGCACAGACCTGCAAGTTGAGCCTCAAGGTCTCAGGGAAAATGGAATGACCTCTGCAACCTCTTGTACGATTCCTGATAAAAGGAAAAATTCTTGCTCCAGAGGCTGATCCAGCATACTGATGTGGTCCAGCAGGACGAAGCAGCTGGTCAGCATTGGCTTAGGAAGCTTTTCAAAGTCTAGCACTCTGGCTTCTGTCAAGAGACTGCTTAAATTATAGATGAGCAGACGTGAAGCTTTTCAGAGGCACGCATCAGACCCTGTGTCGCGCAAAAGGCATTGCCAGCATCTTTTAATAGAAAAACACAGACAACGAATTAGGACTGGAGAGTGATTCCCTTGTTTGGCTCAGGAAGCCCAGACCATACTCCCACAGGCCTATCTCTGCCCTGCCTGGTGTCTCATCTGTGAAACTGCGCAAATGCTACCTTTTGGCAAAGTACTTTCCACGTGAAACCGCTGTGAGAGAGAAAATTATTATTATTTCTTGCTATTTGCTCACAGTTGGTATACCTGGACTGGGGAACCTGAGAAACAAATACGGGGACGTGTGGGTAGGGAGCGAGTTAGAGTGCGCCTCATCTGGACCTCCACCCATCATATAGGATTCAGCAGACATGGACAAACACTCTTACGCTACAGCTCAGAGTCTGTGTAGTGATCTGCCTCAGCCTTAACCCCTGTAAATGTCTCAGACGTTTTTCAGAACTGAATTTCCACAAATGAGATCACAAATCGGTCCAAAAACACTACCGCGCCTCCAAATGCTCAGATTTGGATGTACATTAGAAAGGTAAGTTGTGTTTACTTCCAACTGCTAACACACACAAAAAAGAAGCTTGCAGAAAAAATGCTGTCCCATGTTAGGTTTTTTTCTTAATCTTGTTCTGAAAGAAAAGATACACAAAGAGTTTTACACATCTTTATTGAAAGTGTCTGAAAAATGTCATTGCATGCCACCAGTTTTGAACATGTTCTGTCAGAAGCACATGAGTGGCAGAAGGAAGAAGGATAATGTATGTGAGGCTGCATTGTATTGACACATATTGCAAAATAAGTAGCACAAACATCAGTCTAACAAAGGAAGGCAAAACTCCCCTCTAATACAGCTTTCAGGTGAGACCATGTGCAAGACAGACAAATAGAAAAAAGAACCAAAAAAGGGTAAAATGAAGATGGTATTAGGTAACACAGGCCAAGTCTTGTTTTATTTAGTGATTCAAGATCCGTATGCTTCTTAAAACATAGTATAAAAGCTATAAAAGGAGCTAAAGCAGTCTTCTGAACTCTGTTTTCATGCCTGCAGCACACAGGTAGGGCTGAGAGTCACTGCAGGCTTACGGCCACTCCAACTGAGAGGACAAGTTGGTCAATGAGACCTTAGAAACTGGACTACCTCTCGATTCTAACGCCTTTCAGTTCATGACTCCTTTCACTGAAATGAACTTTCTAAAGACGGGGTGAGGATATTCTTGCTCAAGATCTGACATTTACTTTTCTCCATTTTCCAATACACTGAAGTAATCTCTCAGCGCAGATCACAACAATACACGACTGGATAACCCAGCGCTTCCTGCCTTGTTCTTAATTTTCTACTTTGTTCTTGCACACATCTGAACTCAAAAAGGTCAGCTCATGAACACTGCTTCTGCTCATCAGAGCTACACAGGTTCTGAGTGCCGAGCACAGGTTACAAATGGGGAAATGCACAGGGAGTTACCAACATAGCCTCCACCATTGTGGGAATTTGGTCTGCTTATTTCCTGTGCAAACCTTGCGGGTGGAGATCCAAGAGGTCGCTGTGAGATCTTGAAGGCCGTGGTGCCCAGAGTGAGACCTTCTGCTTGATTATCTATGAAATTAATATTAAAGTAGACAGCCCTGAATATGATCATGAGTTTAAAGAAGAACATGCTAAACATATATGACTATAGCACTCAACTCATAGAATCATAGAATGGTTCAGGTTGGAAGGGACCTTAAAGATCATCTAGCTCCAACCCCCTTGCCATCGGCAGGGACACCTCCCACTAGACCAGGCTGCTCAGAGCCCCATCCAGCCTGGCCTTGAACACTTCCAGGGATGGGGCATCCACAGCTTCTCTGGGCAACCTGTTCCAGGGTCTCACCACACTCACAGTAAAGAATTTCTTCCTCATATCTAATCCAAATCTACCCTCTTTCAGTTTAAAACCGTTACCCCTCACCACTCTCCACTCAAATCTTGCTAAAACGTCACCCCAGGGAGGGGAAGAGATAAGGTTATGATATAAGGGATATCTGGCAGAGAGAGATCTCTCCCAGGGAGAAGAAGCTTGAGACTTAGATGAGACAGTCGACGGGCTGTGCTCCTCTTCCTCTACCAAGACAGGGATGCCTTCTTGGTAAGCATTGCGCCATCACCTTTTGGTGAAGAACACCCGGGATAGCACTTATTCATCTATTCATTTATTTTGCTAGCATTATTATAGCATATTAGTGCTGTTGCAGCTAGTGCATTTATCAATGGCAATTCCAAATCTGTTGTATCTGTCGTTTCAATAAATCATTTTTCTTTTCAACTTTGTGAAACTGTCAGTGAAAGACCTTTGTGGGGCTCTGAAACAGGGAAATGATGAACTGTTTCAGTGAAAGCCCTTAGCAGGGCTCTGAAACAGGAAACTGTTCATCTCTTCAACTTTCCGATGCTGTCTTTGTGAAAGCCCTTGGCAGGGCTCTGAAACAGGAACAAAACCAAACCCTTAACGCGACAACCATGCCGTTGAGGTTACAGCTGTGTGTCTCCCTGTGTGTCTTCACCCAACTGCTGCTACAAGGCTGGAGCACCCTCAGATTTGTCTTTTTAATGCAGGACCACACATGAGGGACTGCTGCCTTTTCATTTCTTCTTTTCCGTCCATGATTCCTTGCTTTCACCCAATTACATCCATGAAAGCCAGACAAACACCGCATCATTGTTCTGTCTTTACCCTGTGATTTTGAGAGCAGTCTGCTAATTCCGTATCAGACCAAGCCCCAAATAGGTGTAAACAGCATACTTTCTGCTAACTTCCCATTAACTAGACACAGAATCACAGAATCACAGAATCTTCAGAGTTGGAAGGGACCTCTAGAGATCATCTAGTCCAACTCCCCTGCTAAAGCAGGATTGCCTAGAGCACATCCCTCAGGGCTGCATCCAGGCGAGTCTTGAAAGTCTCCAGAGAAGGGGACTCCACACCCTCCCTGGGCAGCCTGTTCCAGTGCTCTGTCACCCTCACCGTAAAGACGTTTTTCCGTGTATTTGAGCGGAACTTCCTATGTTCTAACTTGTGCCCATTGCCCCTCGTCCTGTCACTGGGAACCAATGAAAAGAGTTTGACACATACATAGCAACTACCATGGCGGACACTAGAGAACAGCTAAGCCCTTGCTTTGATATTTCCAAGGTCTAAGTGTAGCCCTGACACAGAGGGTCTCTCCTGTCTTTGAAACAAATCTCCACCATGTCTGTCACCATCAAAGAGATGCTCTGCTTTCTTGCTTCCACCTGTTTGAATCAGGAGCATGTTCATTTGGCTTACAGAAAGAAAATGATTACATCTGCAAAAATCAAAATTGTGATGCATTAGTGGTGACATTCTTAGGGTTGCATATGATCTACGCTTTATATTACATCCAGTTTGATATTGCTGGACTGAGCAACAGAGTGGAAGATTATTTTTCTTAGCCATTCTACTTTCTATCCTACGATCTACTAAACAAAACTTTCTCAACTGTAATGTTATTCAGTCATTCACTTGTCTTGGTTCAGTCCACCTTGAAATATACAGGGTATACTTATATTCCATTGCTTCATATTTGCTGTTTGTTAAGAAATAAATATAGTTATGTGCTAAACTCACATTTTTAAACAAAATGTCCCAATTATGACAGCCTAAATGGTTGTCTCTGATATGCCAATATACTGATGTATCCATGTAAATTCAGGCTTTGGGTCTGACTGCAATACAAAACAAAAAAGACGTCCAATCCCTGCAAACTTCATGTTAACACTGAGATAAGAGACAGAAGCAGTCACTAGAGGGAGACAATGTAATTTCACAGAACACATCCAGAAAACTTTAGTTGGAGAATTTATGAAAAGCTGTATAATCCATACCTGTGAGAGGGTTAACTCGCTGGTATTACCTTGCCTAGTGAACTCAGAACTACAGAACCACAGCAATATTTGCCTAAGCTGGAAGTAGAGAATAGACATTACAGAAAAAAAGAACTAACTAACTAACCCACTTTTCTGTCATGAGCAGTATTCACTTTTAAAATGCTTTTTCTGAGAGCCTGAGACAAAAGACTGTCATAGTGTCCCTGTGTATCTACTGCACAACTAAAACCCCTTCCACCTGAAGTGATGACTCCTTGTACTTTGCAGTTTTAGCCTCTGAATGATCTGAAATGCCCTGACATTACTGTTCATTTAACCATGAAGAAATTAAAGTCCCTGGTACACATTTTCCTAACCCCTACTGACTTTTGTCCCATGACATACTTAGTGTTTTGCAAATTTATTTAAAAGCGATGGACAAGTTTCCTCAGAAACAAAGTTTTGGGATCTACAAGAAAATATAAAAACACCAGGAGGCAGTGCTAGGAATGCATTACATATGGGATTCAGAATATATTCAATTTTAAGTTTTAAGGGCTAGACAGGAAAGTTAACAAATTCATAAGCTCTGAGGTATGATATAGGTGTGTTGCTTTTGGTAAAAATACTCTCCTTAATTCAGCAAAATGAACTTACCTCAGCAGCCATTTCTCTTCTTCATTCTCACTTCTTTCCTTTAGTTCTCTGTTTCATCCCTTTCCCCATTCTTCTTTGCTTATGCTGCCTGTGGCAGCACCATTGATGACCTAAGGTTTAGTCTTCTGCGTCTGTCCAACTACAGACCCATCAGATGATTTTGATGAAAGATGCTAAGAGAGGGGCAGCACAAATGTTTACTGTTTCACAACCAGGTTTATTATGACTAAGACCTGGATAAAGCAAATTGCGTATTATATTCTTTTCCAGGAGTACTTGGGTCAGTGAAGCCAACAGGTTCCATGGTAAATTGAGGAAATTCAGCAAAACGCCGAGTGAGGACTGGCAGTAAAATAGCGGTCCCTGATAGGGACTGTAAAAGGATTGAAGATACTGCTGCCTCAGGGAGCTCCTTGCACTTTCTCAAAGTTTTTTCAATACAGGAAATTCATATTAGTTTAGCTGTGCTGAATTAGCAATATTCTTCCATGAGAGAATTGTGTATGCTAATCTAATCACCATTATTCATTTATAACAATATTCACACTGGAGGCTACCTGCTATAGCTATTTCTGTTTTAATAATAATAACAGCTAAAATGATACAAAACTTGTTTTATATGCACCCAGAAGCATACAAAATCAGCACCTGATGCAAAAGCGCTAGTCCTAAAAAATTTGTAACAGATGCCTTACCAATATCTACCATTCGAGTCTCGTCATCTGTAATTATGGAGCAAATGCTTCCTCCCAAAGCCCGCTTTCTATTTATTGTTCAGACCCCTCTTGAGATAAAACTGAAGCATAATCAGCTTTGAACTAATTTCTGTTCTCTGTCTTCAGAGGAAAAAATAATTCTACATTCTCCTGTTTCTGTCCTGTTTCTGTCACTTGTGACAAACCTGAAGATGTCCTGCCTGCTAACTCTGCTTGCAAGCATCCAGTGACAAATAGCAGCTGCTCTCAAGTGTGACAAAGAATGTTTGTGTTTTACCAAAATCACAGGTTGAGTTTTGTTGTTAAAACTTTAAGAAAAAAACCCCAAAACTCTCTCCTCTCTTCAATCCTTTTATCTGCTTAAATCTTATGCAAATGACAAAGGTAATTAAGTAAATTACAGATCGTGAAAACTGATGTGTTCATTTACTCAGGGCTGAAAATGAAGGGAATGAATATTCAAAGCAGTGTGATGTACCACTGTGTGAGGGGAAAAGACTTCAGCCAAACTGAATTAACTGTTTATTGGCAGCATCTTTGAACTGGATCTTGCTTTTATGAGTAACAAGGTCACTCGCCAACTACTTATAGAATCATAGAATCATAGAATGGTTTGGGTTGGAAGGGACCTTAAAGATCATCTAGTTCCAACCCCCTGCTATGGGCAGGGACACCTCCCACTAGACCAGGCTGCTCAAAGCCCCATCCAGCCTGGCCTTGAACACTTCCAGGGATGGGGCAGCCACAACTTCCCTGGGCAACCTGTTCCTGTGTCTCACCACCCTCGCAGGAAAGAATTTCTTCCTAATATCTAATGTAAATCTCCCCTCTTTCAGTTTAAAACCATTAACCCTTGTCCTATCACTACACTCCCTGATAAAGGGTCCCTCCCCATCTCTCCTGTAGGCCCCCTTCATGTACTGGAAGGCTGCTCTAAGGTCTCCCCAGAGCCTTCTCTTGTCCAGGCTGAACAACCCCAGCTCTCTCAGCCTGTCTTCATAGTACAGGTGCTCCAGCCCTCTGAGCATCTTTGTGGCCCTCTGCTGGACCCGTTCCAACAGGTCCACTCAATAGGTACTTCTCACTGAACTCAACAATCAGAAAAAACAGTGAACCACCAGCTCCTGCCTTTCACCAGACACTAAATCCTGCACACAGTAGTCCCCTTTCTTCTAAATTCAGAGGATCTGGACAGATTCTGTAGAAATGAATAGCATTTCTTGTGGAAACCCAGTTTCTGCTAAATTGGGTTGTGGTGCGCTTCACTTCTGCCTCCACCCCAGGCATGACACATTCTTAACATATATTTAAAAAAAAAATCCAAAGAAAAAACACAATTCAAAAACACTACAGCTGGTATGCCTTACTGTTTTTTAACCTAATCCTTGCCTCTTGTCACAATACTCAGCATTTTTCTTGGTTTGGGAGATTGCTGTGGCACTGCCTTTGATGGAAGGTTCAATTCACCTGCCTAATCCTACACAAAGAGCACTCGGGAATTATGATGATGGATGTGGTATTCAAAGAGGCAAGGTCAGCTAAGCCACGAGTGAGCTGTACGCTCCTGAAACAGTATGGATCACAAATCGTCTGCAAACAGATCTTTTTCATCCCAGAGGAAGGGTCTCTTGCTTTTTTCTTCTTGTGCTCTGATTTGTGGTTTTGCTTGAGGGAAGAAGTGAAGAGGAGGCTGCTTGAATGATTTCAACTGACTGGTTTCCATGTCTTTAGAGCTGCTTGAAGAAGCTTCTGTGCCATCACCAGAACTCCGCCTGTACATATTATAAACCGCAGATTCTTCAGATGGCAAAGTAGGTGAGATTTGGATGACAATTTGTGTGCATTTCCTATGATTGCATAAACTAGCTGTCCAAATTGCCATGCAAGTCCACAGAGGTACGGTAGATCCACTCTATTCCCTTTTCCATCCCTTTAAAACCCTCTCTGCAAGCATCCTTCTTTGGCATGGTAACAAAATTTTACTTACAGAAATACTTTCAGTGTTTATTTCAGAGTAACCTTAATGGCTTTATTTATGTTCTGACAATTATATCAGGCTCTTCAAAATACTGCTAATGACTCTGATAAGTAGGAAGAAAAATGCATCATTTATTTATGCTCATTTGCTACTTTTAACTTAATTCAAGGTGTCAACTACAGATAAAAACTGTTACCATTAATTTCAGTCCTTTTATATGACATAGTAGATGTCTACAGAGATCTTTATGCTGACGATCTTCTCTGTATCCCATGTTAATTCTAGCTTTTTATTGTTTCCGAATGTCATTCACTTATTACTGTGCATACAATCTCTGAAAATGTGTTGGAAATCCCTTTATTGCTGTAAATTTGGGAATAATCCTTTTATTTTCCATGAGGTGTTATTTGAATAAAATGCCACTAGAAACCTCTATACCCCTGTCGCAAACTGAAAAATAATTTTCTCATTATTCGAAAGTGTTCATCCAAAATTCCATGCTACCAAATACTAATTTCCTAAACAGTTTGTTTTTCTTCCCACCACCATATTTGGTTCACTGTCATTATAATTAATATTCATATTCTTGCCATAATTAGCATTATATTAACATAGCCTCACATCCTCAGTGCTAATGCTCTGACTACCATATTCAGAATAGCTCTTCTCGCCGACAGGTAATTTGTGTTACGCTGCTTTGTTGAAAATTGTTGCACTCAACCGTTTTGCTAGACTACTTCAAGATTATTAAAATTAGGCACTAATCTGTCTTTTCACCCGCTCCATCTAGAATTGTTTGTAAAACCCAGGCTGCTTCGCTTCTTTTGTAGGTTTTTCCTTAGTATAACATTAAAAGCAACAAACCAGTGTCTGCAGCCTGTTCTGCAGTTTCTCCTGCCCTCTGCTGGATGCCACGTTAGAACAGCTCCAGGAATTTGTCGTCTTCATTATTTTGTGCTTGGTCAAGGTGAAGAATTTACCCTCCTCTTTCTGCTTCCCAAGCGAATACTACTACTTATGCCTTCTCTCTCAGGTGGTAATATGTATTTGTGCAAAGGAAAGACAAAAAAAAAATATAGCTAGTCTTTTATTTACCAGGAAAAATAAAACAGGTAAGGCTTTTTAGGTTTCAGCTTTGGCACACTTCTTGCTCATACTTCAGCTTAAACAAGCGCGTGGGCTCTCTGAAATCAGTTTAGATATTGGAGTACCATGAGGTTAAACACAGTATGGTTGCTTTCCACTTAACTAAAGAAGAACTTACACTGGACCGGCTCTCTGGAGGTCATCTGGTCCAAGCCCTGCTTGAAGCAGGTCCAAAAAAGTCGTTGTGCCCACTGGAGTTTTGAGTACCTCCTGGGATGGACACCTCACCACCCCTCTGGTCACCTGTTCCAGTGTCTGACCACCCTTACTTGTGAAAACGTCCTCTGATCATTATCTACAAGCTCTCAATTTGCTCATCACCCTGCCACCCCTTTGCACAGAGCACAAACCTTCCTCACTGCCTTCCTGGCTTGTCTTTTCCTGAAGAGTTGTACATCAATATCACTATACCTACCTATGCAGCACGCCACTCATAGACGCTATCTCCCCACGTATGTGCCAACAAAGTCACAGCTCTGCAACTGTTAACAGGCTTCTAATTTCTCCTCTTTGTTTCCCCTGCAGCATAGATTTGTCTACAGACACTCAAAACGGACCCCGTCACTCTACATTCACAGAGAAGTTCAAGACTCTCCCCATCGTGCTGTCGCTTCCCCGTTGCTCCCTGTGCCTTTACTCCTCTATAGGTTATGACAGACTTTCCTCAGCTTACCCAGTTTCAAGCTGTCCTCACTAGGTCTGAAGCCTGAAGACACTCTTGCCATACTTTGTCAGATGGATCTTGTTCCTGCTTTGAAGTCTTCGCTCCTCCAAAACGATCACACGCGTGCAGAAGCCAAACTCCTGCCTGTGACACCAGCCATGCACCAAGTGTTGATCCACTGAAGGTGGATCACCCACTCCTGTCCAAAGCTTCCCCTCTCACTGGAAGGACTGAGAACATCACTTGTGCCCCCTCCCATGCCATACTGCTAATTACTGCTGGTAAAAGCCCGTTATGCCCTATCCTTGACCAAGCCATGTATGTATACTCCGTCATAAAGAGGCTGGGCTCTAAAAACGGAAAAAAGCTGTAACACTAGTGGCAAATTTCATAAGCATCAGCAAAGACAACAGCACATTAAACATGATCTTAATTTGTGACATGCCTTTGAAGCTATGCCACATGCTGAGAATGCTGACACCATGTAAGTGGCATGTTCTCTGCCCTTATCTGCACTGCTTTTCATACAAAATGAACCGGCAATCTCTCTCAGGTATAGAATCTAAATCAAAAACAAGTAAAAATATATCTAGTCATACCACTGATGTAAATTACCATGGTAGTAAAATTTTAAATGGCAAAAGGGAAAAATTCCCATGTTTTATCTTTAATGTATTTTCAGTTCTCTTGAAAGACTCCTAACTAGAATTCCCAGTGAAATCCCCCGTTTGCTCTCATGTCACACATACACTTGACAATACAAAGTCAAAATTTCTTTCTGTGACTCATTATTGTAGTCAAGCCCAACCAAAAGCATCAGTTCTAATTATGACAGGTATGGTCTTTGCTGCTGATAGGTCTTTTTGCTTATTTGCATTTCTGTTGAAGCCACTGGTGAAGATGCTACATATTTAATTAACTTTCTACAGTTCGCTTTCATACATGCAAACATAATTCCTTCAATCTGGACTACGTCTCTACCTACACAATGTACTAAAACATTATTTGTCTGATGACTTTTCTTCATCATGATCAACTTTACCCTGTAATCTGTATGTTGTTCCTTACTGTGCTGTTATTTCTCTTTAATTTTGCTTATGCTTTGAAGTGTTCAAGGTTGCAAAATAAAATGGTCCTGTCACTAAGCAACTTCCTTCTAAGCTGAGAGGTATATACAGAGACGACAGGATACAGTGAGGACCAGACATCCGATCTCGGTGGATTAGCAAAAGTTTTTACTGCTTTCCTAGGAATTATTTTGGATTTCCCCATGTGAAAGTAGAAACCGATCAAGAATGTTTGTATAGCCCAAGCAATCCCATACGCTGCTCACACTTCAATGGCAAAAGATTCAATATATTCACAAAAGTGAAAAAAAGACGGCAGCTTTGATTTAAGATTAGAAACCTTATGCTATCAGGACATAAATGAAAAATGAAGCGAGCTACTTTCCGTATAGGAAGAAGACGAGATGACACCAGACATGGAAAAACTCTATCAGCGAGGAGGCCAGATGTAACACTGTAACGCCCTGGGGCAAACTAGGGCAACTAAAACAAAGCAGCATTTTCAGGATTTCTAGAAAACTTTAGAATTCAAACCCATACAAACCAGGTGAAAGATTCTTCACAGCCTTCTCAAAAGGAGGCGGCTACTGCAGGATCACAGTCACACAAACATAACCCTCTTTAAAAAGGCCCGGGGTGGAGCTAGGAAATTATAGACCAGTTTGACCTTGGTGGTAGGCAAGATCCTAAAGATATTAATAAGAGATGAGATCACAAGGAACACAGACTGGGCAAAGTGATTAAAGGACATAATCTACTTGGATTTCAAAAAGGTATTTGACATAAAACTGCAAAGTAGATTAATGCACAACGGTAGCAAGCATAACATAGAAGGTGCCATCCTTGAATGAATAATGAGAAGCACAGATACTCCGAGACGATCTGCAACTGCACTCTCACAGGTGGTACGTTAACAAGTCAGATTCCTTTGACATATAAACTGCAGATGTACACACATTAAGGCTTATTTACTGTCCTAGGGCTGCTGGTCTCTTAAAGATATAGTGGACGTACTTTGCTCTCAGTTACACTAGTGAAGTCAGTAGAGTTGCTTAAAGTGTACAAAGGCAGGATAGACTGGAACCTACCCTAGGTCACTTGCCTTTGCTTAGCAGACATGTTTCACATATTATTTTGTTAGAACTAGTTTTTTTGGTTGTTGTTCCTCCCACCTCCGCCCCCAGTATACTGCATCAATTTCTCACTCTAATGTCTCATCGATACAGGTTTGTTTAGTGTCTCATCAATACAGGGCTGTTTGCTAGCAGATTTAGCACAGTGGGTGCTGAAGGCTATACACGTTCTGTATTAGGTACCGCATTTTCCTGTCAAACTAAATTATTTTGATTTGTCAGTCTTACTTTGGATTTACAACAGCGTAGATGAGAGAAGTATTTAGCTCTTCTTCCGCAGCACTGAGTACTTTGCTGGTCACTTTCAGGACCCTGATTCTGTATCCTTTGCATGTTTGTATCAATAGAAATCCAGGGCAAACCAGAGAAAGCTGTTCCACTCGCACAAACAAAAACCTAGCATTGAAAGGATTAAATGCGTACTTTGGGCCACATCGTCTGGAGAGACTTCATCTGAAGACTCAATTGCATCAATTACAGCAAGAGAGAATTTGGCTTATGTAGCTTCTTTACTGCTGATCCCTTGTAATGCCAAAAGGAAGTTCCTACCATTTACAAGCTGACGTATATAAAATGTGAATCCACTGGGACATTGTAAGTCTCCTTTGGAAACCTTGTCAACATCAACAGCTCAGGCTAATATCGGCAACTGCTGCGATAACAGTTCAGAACAGTCATTCCTTTTCCCAAGTGTAAAGTTGAAATGGCAAGATAAAGTTGCTGCTTACACTCGTGTTGTTACTTCAGTTGGTTATATTTATCTCATTACTACTGGAGAGCTTGGCAGTTCACTGAAGCATCGTGATGAACCGAAGTTAATGACAGCAGGGAAGCCAGCTCTGTTCCAGATTTGTCACGTGGATGTGACGCCATGCACCGTGGACTGCGATATCAATGAAGGAATCGGGGTCAGCTGATCGCCACAGATTCAGGCACCAACAACTACCACACAGCCACAACATAAAGTCTCCCTACAGCAAGAGACCATCAGACTGCATACTTCTGGTACTAGAAGAGGCTGCTGGCAGGAAAAGGCCCAGAAGTGTGTATACCAAAGTGGCGACGAATCTCTAAGTTCAGCTGGGTAACTGAGAAGGGAATTTGACTCATATCTGTTGACAGCCATGCGTGTGCAAGTCACAGTGCCTTTCAGGTGTGTTGTGGTGGGAGGCTGGTTTATTTTGGTGGGGGTGATGTTGCACCAAAACATGTTCTGAATTTGTTTCTGGGCTCTACCAGAAGTAACATCAGCACTTGACAGTAAAAAAGCTCTATTAAACTCTCTCTACATCATTGACCTCATACAAACCCAGTCCTCTGATTTAGCAAAGCCACACAACCCAGGTTGGGAAAATGCACGTTTCAGCTATTTACATTTATATTTTGCTAATGGTGCTCCCCTTTTGTTGGATCTCTATCATCTGAGAATTTCACACAGCCCTTTCCAAAAGGAAGAGAAAGCCAAAGAAACTATGTACTGATCCTGCTTCTTGTCCATGCCACAAATTTCTTGTAAAACTTATCAGAGGCAGCCTTAGGGCTTATAGTCCATGATCCCTTTCTTGCAGATGATATGCACTATAAAAAATAACCTTATCTTTTATTTTTAATTATGTCTCCAGTCTCTCTCTTTGTCAGAATAGTCATAAGCTGTTATAAAGCAAAAGAAGGGAATCTAGTTGCCAAGAGACTCTTGGAAATGACAAATAAACAAGACCCAATCTTTCCTCCTACAAACAGCTAAAATCTCCAAGAGAGAGGTCTCTCTCACAACATATTGGAGATTCGTATTTCAGTCTCTTTCTTTTCACTGGAAGCCTGGCTAATTTCTTGGTTACTGTTCCTCTCAGTCCTCCTCAACACCTCCTCGGCTGACACTTCCAAGTTTTTGGTCATTCAGATATGGTAGATTAGAAAGAACATGGAAAGAAACACATGTGTGTAGGAAGTAATGTGACAAACGAACTTAGAAAAGATGTAGTTATGATAGTTAAGAAGGATCCAATTACTAATGGAAGAGAAAACCAAATTCACAGATTTCCTGAAGCAGAAAGAAAATAACCACTGGACAAAGAAACGGCACAACTTTATCTACCATGATCTATCCTAAGACAGAAAAATTGAGTAAAGCCAGGAAGAATAATAAGGTTTACTGAAATGGTCTGAGTGTCAAAGGCATGGGGAATCATCTCACATACCAGGAGCTGGCACAGAGTATAAGACATTTTTGGAGAGTCATGGCTGAAACAAATTTGTTTTCCCATGCATGAATGGCCTTCTCTCCTCTTGTGGGCAACACAGGTCACCTCAACAAGTTATCAAAAATACAACCCAAAGTGATTTTTGACCCCATTACAAAAGCATTTTACATCAGTGCCAAGCTCTGCTGAGTTTTATTTCTTCTTACACGGACTCGGAATTTTATACAGTTATGACTTTAAACCCTTGAGCTTTGTGGCCTGGAGCAAGCAAACCCAATCAAGCCCAGAATTCAGACAGCACAGAGACAGCATGAAATTACTTTTGCCCACCTTATTCTCTGCTGGAGCCTCTTGCCAGGCTAAATACAGAATATGGCCCATCGTTCCACATGACTTGAACTAGAATTGTTAAAACCAAGCTGATGTTTACTTAGGATATATGTTCTTACTATGAATATTTCTCTTAAAGCATTAAGACAGCAACAACGTAAATATGTTAACACATGAACTACTTTTTGTCTGTTTACCTTACAATTTTATCAGAAAACGGGTGCTAATCTCTAAATAGCTTATTTACAAAACTTTTTTTTTCAGGAAAATTATCAAAATGCATTTTTTTCATGTAATGCTTACACGCATATTAGAATACAGTGGCTACAGAATTACTTAGAAGTCAATTCCGCTGAGCAAAACCTGCACTCTGTTTTAGATTCATGTGGCACCCCGGCAATAAAACTACCACGGCTCACTAGGGGAAGCGAGAGGCAAGTTTTTTTCAGACAACATACAGAAGCCCGTGATGGTGAAAACTGAACTGTCAATATTCTGTGCTTTCTGTAAAGCCGTGGAAAAAGACGCACATGGCTAACAGATCCCTCTGTCTCCAGGGGTGCTTGCTTCCTTTTGCTAGGAAGTAATGACCATGGAATTGCTCCCTTTTGGTATGCCATCTATAAATTGAGGGCTGTGTTGCTGTGCTGGAGGTTTAGCCCTAAGGACAGTGTGTTTTCTGAGTCCTACAAGGGATTTCAATGAGCAAAGGATTCTCAAATAAAGCTGTGAATCTGCCTCAATCTGTCTGCTTAGCCTTGTGACTAATTGAGCATCTCACAAAATGAAGGCAACTGAGGGAAGGCGGTACCAACTAGGCATGCAAATTAAATCGTTACAAAGATATGTGTTGAACAACTTTAGATAAAATAAATCACATTACTATGAAAAATTATAGGCTGTACAATTACACAGACTAAAGATGCTTCTAATTATCCAGTGTTAATTACCTACTTAAAATACATTGGGGAGGATGAACGAATAGGGTATCTGTTAGGAACTTGGTTTCTGCTCTTTATTGTGCAGGTTGCAATCACAGTATACGAGCTAAATTGTTTTAAATGAATGCCTGGAGAACAAAACAAAGGTGTTTTGTATCTTGGAGAGCAAATCAATATATAGAGAGAGTCTCAATATAACTATAGTTTAACTGTACTGGCAAAATCACATATAAGAAAAAATTTAAACTGCCTCACAACTTCTCGGCCAAATTCAGGACTTGGCGACATGTATTACGAATGTTCTGGTGTCACTGAAGATGCAGAGATGTAACTGAGGAAGGTACTTTTCACATTATTTAAAGAAAAAAAACATCCCATGTAGTTATTTTTGCCAGTGCTAAATGGATATGAAATGCTACTACTTCAGCCCAGAGTGTCCCCTACGCACACTTTGTCCCCGCTCTTGACCATTACAAATTATGAGATGTGGTGCAATGTAGTAACCGCTCACATGCAATCGTATGACAGGGTAGGGACACTTCCACAGCTGGTAGACATCAACATTAATAAACCATTACATTTATCTGAGAAATAGTTGCAGAACAGACAGAATTGGGATCTAACAAAACTTGACGAGATGCTAAGGCCTTGCAGAAATCAGCAAGAACCGTGGAGGAACAACAGTTTGCACAGGAGCAGGGATTTCTATACCATGGCAGTAGTGTAACATAGAAAACATAAAGATGCGAAAGATGAAGACACAATTCAGGCAAAACTGAAGAGTTTGGAGAAAGTTATTTATATAAAAAGAAGATATTGGACTGGAACTACCATTTCAATTTTAATTATAAAAGTCACCTTGTAAACAATTACCTAAACTGAGCTGACAAGCTGTCATTTCAGTTAGGACTCCAGGTTATCGTACTGCATGCATCATGGCAAAAGGACAGTGATCTAAACAGACCTAATTATAGACTTTTCCCATTCGTAGGCTACATGGAATTGAACTTCAAACAATTTAGCCTCTGGCAACCTTAACCTGGAAATAAACTGCAGTTTTGGTCTATCTTTAATGAGTATATTCCTCTTTTAATATATTCTGGGTGGTAACTTGGACTTGGGGGTATTAGCGTACCATGGTAAAATCTAGGTAAGATTCTCAGCTTACACAGACAACTAAGAGGACTGAAATGGAAATATAAATTGACAGTACGGGTTTCTGATGTCTGGGGATCCTGTCATTATCAACTAAAAACCACGCAGCAATGAAAATTTGCACATTGTCATAACTTACGGAAGAGAAAGCCCAGAAAAAATAATAATTTACCTATAGGAAGACATATATGCACGTTTAGTTCTCTTTCAACTAAGTATATCTTCGTCTTGATTCTCTTCTCAGATATTTAGGAGGATGGGGCCAGGCTCTTTTCAGTGGTGCCCGGCGACAGCACAAGAGGTAACGGGCACAAACTGGAACATAGGAAGTTCCACCTAAACATGAGCAGGAACTTCTTCACTGTGAGGGTGGCAGAGCACTGGAACAGGCTGCCCAGAGAGGTGGTGGAGTCTCCATCGCTGGAGACATACAAAGCCCACCTGGATGCGTTCCTGTGCAACCTGCTCTAGGTGACCCTGCTCTGGCAGGGGGGTGGGACTAGGTGATCTCCAGAGGTCCCTTCCAACCCCTGCCATTCTGTGATTCAGGGTCTGAGACAACTCAGGGGGAAATCTTCCAGCTATGTTAGGTTTAAGTGTGCTCCTTAAAAATCTAAATATAAAACCAGCTGTGATGAGTTTAAGAGTTCATTTCCGTACACTATGTATTTTTTTTCTAGAGTTGAAAAAATAAAAATAATCAATGCTGGTCCCATTTGATTACTGTTCTAAAATCTGCCTCATCCTTCAACAAACCCAAACCAAACAACAAATCACACAGCTTTTGCAAGTCCTTGCAAGCTTATTGACTTCAGTAACATTTTTGTCTGGGTGATGCTGCGGGGCTGACAGAATTCAATAGCACAAACTTGCTCCTGGACCTATACCAGCTCCCTTCTATGTACACCTTGGCAGACACATCTTCTGGCTCAAACACTGCACTGAGATAGGAAATAGAAGCAGTGAAAATCAGCCTCAGCCTCCCCTATGCTGATGGGTCGCAGAAGATTTATGGCGTTGCTAAGAAAGGCGCGGGGCCAGGAGCCCTGCAAACCCTCCGCTCCGGGGATACGAGCGGAGTTTTGTCTACGCTTTGAAGCTGGCTGCCTTCCCATGCAAACGATGCAGAAGGATTAGCTTCTGTGCCAAAGTAAGCGCAAATAATTTTGCCTTGACTTGAATGTTAACAAGTAGCAGACCCTCCGTATGTGAGATTTGAAAGGTAATTTTAAAAAGCAGCTATTTCTTTAAGCTTCATGCGGCGTTCTAATTACTGTAGAACTGAATGGTTTTCACTTGAAACCAGACACAAGATAGCCTGATAACTTCAGGTGACAGTTTTGGAGTGAGGTCCCTATTTCCAAGGATGAATAACATAATTCCAGCTATTATGTTGCTGAAAGTATTTTCAAAGGCATACGTAGACTCTGAAAGAAAACATTTTCTTGGGGACAATGTAGACAAAAAAAGTAACTTTTCATACCTGCAGACAGGCACAGCCTTCCCACACCATCAGCCACTGTCTAATGTGAAAAATGTAACCCATGTCAAGAACGTGCTCTGGTGGTTTATTGCAATAAAGGATTGTGTGTCTCCCTTGTGGCAATGTAAATTAAAAACACACAGCTATCTGTGTTTGGAAATTAGTAGATACCTCATTTGACATATAACTGAAAGAGGGAGTGAAGAAAACGATTGTAAGGAGAGGCTGAAAAAAAATAATGATTAAAAGGTTATTTAAAAGGTATTAGTTCCCTGAAGTATGTCTCTCTGATACTCAGAATTAATCTTTTTTTTTTCTTTTTGTTTTTTTCCTCCCTGAGAACTTTGCCTAGGTTTTCTGATGGCCTGCACCCACGCTAATTTTGCCTGGTCACGCAACTCTGGAGAATTGCTACAATTCTCTTTGTTTGCTCTTATTCCTGCGGTACCTGATAGAAGGTTAATCAGAACCTGCTTCTGTGCTCTGCTAACCTGTGTAGAGAAAAATATACAACGCTGGACTGTGACAGCCTTGAATAGCACAGAACAAACGTATCTAAGCTATGCATTTTAGAATAGTCGTGCAAGTCTATAAAATGTAAGCCTTCATACAAATCCAGCAGCAGTTTAGTTCTTCCTTGTCTTCAGAGAATATGCTTCTTTTCATTAAGGAGAAAAATGGTGGACTAAGTTGAGGAGTGTTTAGTTTTAGAGAGCGGAAGGGGTTGAATCTTTATTATGAGTGTCTCAGTGAAACACTTTCCCATAGACCATTTGGAATTTCCTAAAAATGGCCTTACTCAACATTCGTCTAATTCCACCTAGTGACAGCAGTGTTTATTTCCAAGTTTCATATGCTTTATATTAGGTCCTGTAACTAGCTTTTCCCAAACAACCAGTGATCTGCGCATGGAAACAGGATCATAGATACTTGATGTTGTGTGGCTTGATTCATTAATTGCTTTTAGGTTGTTACCAAGGTATATGTAGCAGCTAGCAAAAGGACCTCAGCAGAGAGACAGATGTAAGGAGAAGTGAAGATGTTTTTTTTTGCGTCAGCTGTCTTCACGTTTCACTTCAGTTGGGGTAAACTGCATTGGATGTGTTGGAAGCACCTGCTACTATTGACCGTCAGGTGGAAAAGCAGGGACAATGCTTTTCAGGTAGCTAGAGATGAGAAGTCCCACTTGGAAACTAATGCAACTCAGCAAGCAAGTTTGCAACCAACTCAAACAGCACATATGACCTGGTACGACTTTGACAAAATGAAGTTACATGCCCCCAGCTCTACAGGAGACACATTTGCAAGTGACTCTGCAAAATCTCGTTGTTGCATACAATAGTCCGCAGTGCCAAGGCTGCAGAAGGACACAGTACTACAAGCACAGAGGTCATATTGTGTGCAGTCCTTGAGAACCACCAACACTGTCTCGTGCTCTACTCTGACCTTAGATTATCATTAGACCTTTACAATATTCACAGATGTCACAGGCTGCTGGCTGTTTAGTGCTTTACTGATTATTGTCTTGAGGTGGGAGATCACAACAGGGAATGCAGTCACAGATATCTTCAGTTAAGCGTTAGCTTCTCAAGAATTGAGGGAACTGTTTCAATGAAGCATTGCAGCACAAGCCAGGATTTAAAAAACATGTTAGCTCAACTCTCCTGAACTACCAGTGTTCTTCAAGAACCCCACTCTTCCTCTACAAGTGGTGCTGATGACTTACAGAACTACTCTGGCTGTAAGGTATGCAAGTACTAGCAAAATAATCATAAACTGGAAATCAATGATCAAGACATTTTTAACTATTTAATTATGGGGGTTTACCTTAAAGCTTCCTTTTCAAGGTCCAAGAAGTTATATGCTTTGTCCAGTTACCTGAGGCAAAATCCTCCGTTATTACCTAGCAACACATGAAGGTCATAAATTACCTTTATCTCTGACTACTAACCCATAGTACTACGTACTATGACGACACTGCAGCCTCTGTGCAGTGTCTCCACAACAGAGTTGGTTGTAGTCTACTTGTGCATGCTCACATTAACTTCTATCTAGCTAGAAACAGCAACAGGAGTAATACAGACTCAGCAGCGCATGCTTCTTCATTGGCTCTACAAACCTGCAGAAACCCCTGTATATATACATATATATACGTGAAGTTTGTGAAACCTCAATAAAACCTATAGTGCTATGTTTTTATGACTGTTAAATTGCATGCTACTAGATTAAACTTGGCTCGGTTATGCCCCATCATTTACTGCACAAAGACACTCAGTACTAGCTCAACAGACTGAATGCTAACAGTGTTTTCTGCGCATCCTACGTCCTACTAAAGCAGTCCTACTGCTGCCCCTAAATATTTTGGTAGGGTTGAAACTAAACATTCCATATCAGGCTGTAAAATACAATTAAAACAATCACAGAATGAGATATATTGTATTCTAGTTAATGAGTAGGAAACGCCACAAACCTCATGTATTTGGTTTTTATTTGTATCCTGCAGCACAGATGCAACTTTCTGTAGTACTACAGAGCATGGTTTGAAAACTGTTTTCTATTATACTTGTGTATCTTTTCAGGAATATAACAACAGATATCAAAAGGAAATATTTTCATCGCAGTCAAAACACACTGTTCCTCCCCTCTGGAACAAAACACACAGCTCTAACACCCTTTATGTCTCTCTTGCCTGACAGATATGAGTAGGAAAGCAAGAGAGAAGGAATGTAAGAAATATTTGATCCTACGACAGTAGCGCTTCCTATATGTTGCACAGAACTCTTAGTCATTCCCATAAGGATGGGTATTTCCTTTCTACAGATCGGGTTTTTCTGACCCAATCATTCTGACTGCTCTTACTAGCAACTATATCTGATGCGATGTGGTAATCTGCTATCTGCCCATACTCCTGTTCACAGGACAAACTGTCACCGAGCAATGACTGGGCCGCTGACAGTGCGTGATGATGAGTTCAGACAAGCAGTCAGTACAATTCAAAAGTACTATCTCCCTTTCAAATGCCACATGTCAGTGAAAAATATGGGCACTGGAAATACCACCCTGATGGCAAAAAGGTTACTCTCATCTTGAATGGACTGCAAACCATCAAATCACCCTAAGTTAGGAAGAGCACATGCGATCTTCTGTTATGATAATTTACAAATGTATCTCTTTTATTCCTGAGAATTTCAAAATCCTTTTCCAGCAATTTTACAAATCACATACTTACCAATCTAGGTATATCTATACAACACATGTAGGTCATAAATGGTAAAATGGACTTACACCACAGTCATTGTGCCCACTGCGGAAGTATAGCCACACCTAAGATAAAAAAGAACAGCTAATTTTATAGACTACAGTAGCCTCACACAATAGTACTGGCACAGAAGGAGCAAATTACATCATTCATTTAAATTCCTGCTACCACAGGGAAACTAGGTATTCAGAAACTGGAACTGACCAGAGCACCAAAGTTAATTGCAATGAAAAATTCCCCCAAAGGAATCAATTATATATATCATCCAAAAGATAAATACGGTCTTCATGTCATTTTAGGAAAAAAAAATAATCACAAATCCTCTTTGACTTGTATTATTAAAGCATTTGAACCCTAACAACAAAAATGCATGCATGCAAGCATGTCTTTTGACTTCTCTCATACTACATATCCCTTTCAACCACTCAGAAAACACCTATGACACAACACTTGCTTTATATGTTATCACTGATTCAATTCATCAGCCTTTCAGCACCAAGTAGCTCTAGTGACAATAACTATGCCAGGACTGCAGCAGTTAAGAAGACTCTGCAAAGGAACACCTGAAACTTCTCGTAAGTTTTTAAATGTGCTTATGGAGTACCCGTATTTCTGTAGAATCTAGTTCTTCCAAGTCACAGAATAGAAATCTGTAAAGCAGCAGATTTAATTGTGGAAATTGCAAAGAGAAAAACAGGGACTGCTCCATAGCTTTTCTTTGAGGAGAGTGAACGCCAATTAAAAGGTGCACGCTGACACTAGCTCTACTGCTCTCCCCAGTATCTGTTGTATTCTGTGTCAAAAGACCATTCCTCAAACAGCAGCAGAGCTCTGTCCTCGCTTGCTAGACTCACTCACAGAACCCAAGAATACAAAGGCATGCCTTGAAAACTTCCTGGTCTATATACTGATGTGATCGTGGTGTTATATGTCTCATGTGGAGAACACCAGACACAGAAAAAACAATACTGAGGGATAATGCCTTCTCTGCCTTCTCATTTACTGGACACATATATGCACATTTATACATACACCAACAGGTTCCCCAAACTCTGTCAATTCCCTTCAGAGGGTGTAACAAGGGACAGTTGCTTAGATCTGCACTTTGTAAGGTAGAAAAGATTCCACCTTAAGACAAAGTAATAACATTTTTTGACCGCTCTTATGAATCTTTCCCATTTTCTCAAAGGTTTATTCGGACATCTCAATTTTGGTATTGCTGTGTTTACTCCTAAGTTCCAAGATAGCTTCATTTTTAACTCAGCTTCTTGATCCATGCTCCCCATTAAAACAATAAACATTTTATACTGTTCTCTCAAGAGTTACATGGCTGACACAAATTTGAAATGGAAAAATAACCAGGGTACCTGGTAGAGTCAAAACAACTTTGCTGCAAAAGGAAAAGTACAAAGGGTGATGCATAGGTCCAAAAAGTTTTGACTATATTTGGAATCTAGTAGATGAATCGTGCACTACAAACTGGTTTTAGGGCATAGAATTCACCTTAAGATGAGGAAAGACCGAGGACACATTCATTGAAATGTAATGTAATACAGAGAGGGGAGGTGGTCTTACAAACCAACGATACAGGATTTATTAAAGAACCGCTAGACAGTTTGAGGAGTTTAAACTGACACACCAGGACTAAAATTTCCTATTCAATTCTGTAGGCAGAATTAAAATTGTTATAGAAAGGATATCCTTCACTGTGAGCTCTGGTTCTACAGGCTTTCACACAAATAACTCTGCTTAGACCCTTAACTCTGCAGTTTCTTGTACACAAGTAAACTAGCAGAGGAGCCAGCAGGATCTGGTGCTAACTCAAGGTATTACCACAGGCCTATAGATTACTCTGCCTAGACTTCATCCCAAGATAGTATCCTTTCATATGTAAAGTGATACGAAAAAATGGTACCTCCTGACTTTAGACAGGCATTCTTGACATTATTTTTATAGTGATGTTAGTTACTTCAAGTACACAAAGACCAAAAAATGTTACTTCTTTTTGTAACTAAAACTATGACAAATTGGGTCATACGGTATTCTACTTTATGCATCATCAAATAAACCCATTAGGCGTATTCCAGTGACAAAATACACATTACTGACCACTGTGTAATAGGAAGAAAGAACTCAGTTTGACATTGTAGATTCAAGACTCAGTTTACAGTGCTTACATTGAAAAATTACTCTTTTGATTTGTAAATAGAACTAACTCAGTATAGGAACTACTCAGACAGAAAACATATGGAATGCTAGAGGGCCGTTTTATCAAGATACTTTTCTGGCTGCGATTCTTAGGCACAAACATACAGAAAATTGCTTTCTTCCAAAATAGGAAAATGTGTCTCTTAGATTGCTGTTCATAAAGAGGAAAGGGGAGCAGAAATAACTACATTTTTGTTCTGCTTGAAAATGAATGTAGCATAGAATTTAAATCACAACCTGAAATCTTTCAAAGATGCGTAGTAATAACTGCCATAAGCATTAATTTTTTAAAAAAACTCACAAAAACCCAAGGGCATTTTCATCTAGAAGTTATTACAGAACTGGATTTAACAATGAATTCCATTCCACTTTGAGTTACTGCCTGAGCAGCAAGTACTGAGGTCTAGTTTTCAAACTTTTCATTGCATATACTGCATTTTTTAAAATAAAGAAAAAAATGGTGATGTATTTCAGAGCCCTGTCTGATACTCTGGTTCTCACACAGCTGTCTAAGAACTGCCCTGATTACTCAGTGCCAGCTCTCCTTGTTTCCAGCTGCTAAATCCCATTAGAAGCAGCTAAAAATACATTAAATACTTTCCTAATATTACTTTTCCATATAATCAATTGTTGTAGTTGTCACATGGATAAGAGGAGGCAGAAGAATTGGATCAGCAGTAAAGTGAACTCCTTTCAGAGATGTGTTCAGCAAAGTTAAAACATATACAATCTTTGATTTCTGCGGTAGTCAGGCACCTAATATCCATAAGGATTTTTTTCCTAAACTCTTGAGCGGAGCTCTGGCTCTGCTATGATTAATTGTGAAGTTTCCAGACTGATTAATTTGCCAGTAGCACAATCCTACTCTCAAATCTATGACTAGCTAAGGGCAGATGAAAAATGCAAAGCCTCTGCAATTTCTGTTGGAACACTCCTGCTTTGAAAGTGGGATGGGTGCAGACAAATCAGGCAATTGCTAGCTGATAGTCCTCCATTACAGTCCATTGCAGAGGACTGCAGAGGAGAAACATCATTTCCAAACAAAAATAAAGGACTGGTTCCTGCTGAACAGAAATGGAGCCATTGACCTCACTTACATGATGCTGTGCTGGCTAGCTAAGATACCCTGGAGTACAACGAGTTTACAGACAGGCGGTGAGAAACCGCAGAGGAAAGGTTTGACTCGGATGTTGATTTGAAAGATCTGTAAGCAACAAATGACAGGATGAATTAAGACCGTAGGCTGGACAACACAAAAAATGCTGAACAAGCCAGGGACAGTACTTGAAATCCAGGGCACAGAGACTCTCATGTGCATAACAATCAACAGCTACACAAAGGGCTGTTTCTCACGTTTTAAGAAAGTGAGACTAGATAGAACTACTGGAACTATTCACTGGGTCCAAAAGCATGCATTTGTATTTGGAAATTATGGAATTTTGCTGAGGAATGTGCACTACAGCATCTTGATATTAATTCCAACCACAGGATAAGCATCAGTCTCTCTTAGGTAACAGTATTGTTGCACCGAGATCCTGTTTACTTCTGGTTTTGCATCTTGCCTCTCCAGAAATGCTAGTCAGGCTTGGCTTGTTTCCGATGTAGGGATTAAAATACAGGAATTCCTTAATTAACTTCACGCAATCTCTGACACAGAAGCCAAGGCCTCCACATGCGGAAGATGACGTGGAGAGTCAGTAATCACAATACGAGACACATGCCCCCTCCTTTCACCCCTTCACCCAGATCTTTACCAGAGAGAGACAGAAGGCACTCTGCATCTGCTCCGATTAATTTCTTTGCAATGGTGTTTCCGTGGCTCTGATGAACAGCACTAAGAGGAAGAAAAAAAGATCTAAGACAGATGCTAGCTAAACAAAGAATAATATTTGAACACAAAAAGAAATGAGAAACGCAAATCATGGTCTTTATCATTTGGGAGGAGATGCTCTAGACCAGTTTACACAGGCACACTCGCAGAAGATAATCTCAAACTAATGGCCCAATCTGTGGACGAAAACTCGACATACACCGACTAAACCATCTGCAAGGCTGTGCCCCAACAGGAAGATTTCAGCCTCCGTTGACGTCAACAAAAAGTCAATCTGTATCGTCACAATTGCCTGTAGTTTGTCCTGCAAGCAGAGGGACACAAAAACATTACTCAGAACGGCACAGGATGATGAGAGCTTAGGGCAGGAGCACAGCACATGGGCGTTTTTATGCTAATAGGTATCCCCCTACATAAATTGAGAACCGTGCCGTAGACTTTGTGTCTGCACACCTCATTGTTGCTGTCAATAGTCGAGAAAATAAGGCCCCAAAATTTCAATAACCGTGCTCAGAGAGAGGTTTCTGTCAAGGGGTAAGCTCTTACATAGTGATGCCACCTCCCACCCACTCACTCTGCCTCCCAGGCCCCGGCTGCCCGCTTGCCCCAACCAGGCCCCGCCAGCACCGCGGGGCTGCGCAGCTCCACGGCGGCACGGCCGCGACTCGCCCGGGGGCTGCCACGGGCACATCACCCTTCCTTCCTCTCCTCCCCTTCCCTCCCCTCCCCTCCGTTTGTGCGCCATACACGGCCCGGCTGCCCCCTCACGAACCCCTACCCCCGGCGGGCCGGGCCGGGCGGCCTCCAACCAGCCGAAACCGGCTCTGAGAAACCTTCACTTAAACGAGCTGAGGAAACACCCGCGGTAGGAAGGCGGAGGAAGCAGGAATACGAGGGGATCCTACGGCCAACAGCCGCCCACCGCCTTCCCCCGGCGGCCGCTGATTACCGCGCGCGTTCAAACCCCCGCCCCCCTCCCCTGCACGCCCCGCCGCCAAGTCTCGCGAGGGCGGGGTCAGCCGGCGGCGGCGCGCGGGCCCGCGCCATGCCGGAGCCTGGTCGGCGCAGGCCGGGCCCCTCCCCCAGCCGCCGCCGCCGCCGCGCGCCCGGCGGCCTCAGCGCCCCGCACTGAGCGTGCGGCGCAGCCCGCCGATCCCGGAAGCGCTTCCCGGCCGCGCTCCGCGCTCCCTTCCCCCTCTTCCTTCCCCCCCCCTCCCCCCTTCCCCCCTTCTTCCTCCTCTCGCCGAGACCCGGTGCCGCCCGGAGAACGTCCCCTGCCCCCCCCACCCCCCCTTTCCCGCTCCGCGCGCCCGCACCGGGGGGGGGGGCACGCGCCTTCCTCCCCTCCCCTTACCGGCCGGCTCGCGCCTAGGAGGAGCGGGGGGGCCCGCGCGGGGCGCCCCGCAAGGCCCCCCCTCCCCCCCCCCCTTCGCCGCCTCCAGCGATCGCTGTCCCGGAGGCCCGGGGCAGAGGCGAGGGGCCGGGCGGGCGGGCGGGCATGCCGCCGCCGGAGCCGAGCCCCCAACGCAGCACGGTGAGGGGGGAACAGGCCCTGGGGCCGGGGGGTGGTGTTGGGGAGGGGGGGGAGTGAAGGCTGAAATTGGGGGCGGGAAGGGGCTGCCGGCTGCCGGGGGCGCCGTGTCGGGGAGGGAGGGAGGCTCGGGGCGGGTGACACCTCCCTGCTCCCCCACGGCCCCGTTCCGTCCGGCGGTGGGGTGACCCCTACCCCCCCGCCCTCCGCCTGGCCAAAGGGTTGGGAGCGGGGCTGGAGGTGGTGCCCTCCCGTCGGCGGGCCGGAGGGCGACGGTGCCCTGGGGGAGGGAGAGGGCCTCGGGGGGGGGTGTGTGTGTGATCCGCGGGGTGCGTGGGGGTGTGCGGGGTGTGGTGATGGGAGGGTGCTGGTGTTGATCCTGGCTCTTGTTTTGCTGCCGCCCTCCCACGCACCGACCCGGGGAAACTTTGGGCTTTGTTTTTGGAGTCCTTTGGAGAAGGTGGCAGGTTGGCTGCCCGGAGGTCCTGTGCAGGTGTCCACTTGGCAGGGGCTGTGGTGTCTGCTGGGCTGCAGATGCTGTTATTGCTGTGTAAAAAAAAAACAAAAAAAAAAACCCAAATAAATTCACAGGTAAAAGAGCTGCTACTGCCTCCTTGACATGTTGGCTGCAGTATGCTGCTGGTGCTGCTGTGGTTTGGTTCTGGAGATAGAAGGCCCCCAAAGGTAGCAAGGCCTTAGTTATGCTCTGTCCAGAGTCTTGTCTTTAGGTCAGATTTGAGATGTTATTGCTTTTTTGTACTGGCTGTTGGGAAGAATAGCTTGGGTTTTCTTTTGGTTTGTTTTTTAATCTAGGTGGATATGGTGGAAGGATGCTACTCTTATTTATGACTTGATACTGTTCCAGTGTTAGTGTTTGACTGTGTGGTTGGTGTGTTTTCCCCTCATTCAAGCATGACTTGTAGTGTAATGTTGGCTGTTCTTTCCCTCCTTTAGCAAGGAGAAAACAAGGAGAGGAAAGGTAGTTGCTTAGATGCTTTGAGAGTAACTATACTTTGGATTTTGGTAGGGATTTCCTGTCACCAAAAAAGTGGAATGGTCCAGGTATGCCACACTAGAAGGTAATGGAAAAACTTAAAGCAAGACACCATAATCAGGTAGATATGCCCAAAACTGCCTTTGAAGGTTTTGGTGGTAACTAATTTGAAGATGCTCTTACTACTCTATTAATATCTTTATAGTTAATGAATACAGTATTAGTTAAATAAATTAGCTAAAAGGATAGCTATTTGTAATGTTTTTATAATTGCTTTTATAATAACTACATGTCAAAATTTTTCAGCTTGGTGTTATGTGGTAGCTTTCCTTTTCCCCTCTTCTTCCATTCTAAATAGATATTGAGAGTGGATAGGCCAACCTGTCCTGTTGATGTATTGATAGGCGTCTGTTATTTTTAGTGTTGGTGTTCACTGTTACAAAATTGAGTAGTAATTATTTATAGGCTTACGTTCTGTAACAGGTCCACTTGACCAGCTCTGATTTCAAAGGGCTTAGTATAAAAGAACTCTTAAAACTTACAGGTAAAGCCTGCGTGGTCAAAGGTCAGTGTCTGTTCTGATAACTTTTAATTTTGTTTTCCAGGTCTGTGAGAAGAGAATAATTTCTTCTGCCCCTTTTCAATTATATTTTCAGTTAACATATTTCATGTAAAAAGAAGAAATGTTAAATTCATTTCCTCTTAGTAGTGAGAGAGGAACAGGATTCTTAAAAATAAAGTATTTCACAACATTTGTTAAAGCCTGCCCTTTGTCCTGTGTTGTGAATGCTGTCAGTTAATAGCAGCACTCTGAAGAATGCTATAACAGCCCATATTAATGTATATATAGACTGTCTCAGTTCATACATAAAATTACTAATGTATCAAATTTTACACGCATTAGTAAGGGATAATAAAATCAGCATTTAAGTCTGCCTTTAGTCTTAAATATTTTTCAAGTACAGTGAGTTGGATAAGTGTGATGGATGGTTATTATAAACCTTTACTTTTATGATGTGTTTTTATCTGGCTTGCATCATAACCTTTACTATAAGTCATTGCAGATAAATATAAAGAGGGTATTGTGAGATCTGTGTCCATTCTTTCTTGTTGTTTCCTGGATGTCATCAAGGCTCCTTTCTCCTTCCATTAGTCGTCATCTTGAGGAATACAAGATAAGCTGAATAGGTGTTGTGAAAATGTGTTGTCTTTTCCACCTAGCTTTGGTCTGTGCTGATGTCTGTCCGCTGAGTTGCAGAGAAGTAATTCTAAGCAGTAGTCCTAATGGTAAAGGATTCCATTGAAGTTGTCCAAGACAATACATTAATATATTTCTTCAGGTTATCTGGTAATAACGTGTTTCTTTCTGTCCCCTCCCAAAAATTATGCAGTGCCTAAATTAAGTTAAGTTTTTGGTTGCACTGGTCTGTAGATGATTTCTCCTGACTTGAAACCGGCAATGATTCATTTCGTATGTATTTTTAAATAGCATAAGTAGCTTCAAAGTATGACCTGCAAAAGTACTCTTGGTTAGGGTCAGAGATACATGTTTTTTTATGTACTGCAGTACACAATAAACACGAAACTGAAGAAGGTGTTTTATTGAGCTTTTTTCTAAGCTACATCATCAAGTGGGATGGTAATTCAAATTTTTACTTCTGCAGCTACAATGTTCTAGCAAAATCACTAACAATACAAGCAAAAGCCTTCAATTTACTTCTTTAACACCCAAGATATTTTAGTGATGATCCAAACATTGAGTAAATGATCAAATCTAGTAAATTTTAGGTAATGTCAAGTCTATTATGTATGCTTAGTCATCCAACTCAACTGTGATACAACACATTTTGCTCTAGGAGTGTCTGTGTGATGCTCTTCTTCCTAGTGCTGTGAGCTGAAGTAGGTGCAGTGCCTGGTGTTTATGTACCTGTGTGGGTGCACATAAATGTAAGTAAAGGTATTTTCAGTGAAAAAGTTATCTTTGTTATATGGTGCACTTAAAAGGCAGGCATCAAATGGAGAGTGAAACTAAGAGAGAGTTTATACAAAGCCTCAAACATTTTCATAAGCACCTTTTGGACTACTTTTGACTGCAAGTGTTTTAAGTTACAAGGTAGAAATATTTGTGACCTGTCCCTGTTACTGTCTTTCCTCAAACAGAAAAATAAAGCTAAACTGGAAATTGGTGGTGCTGCGTAGTGCAGTCAACTGATATTAGGATATTATTTTCAAATCCCTGCCAAACATTTCTGGTATTATTTGACTTTTTATTTTGCAAGCTGAAGCTATACTTTAGTTATCTATATAATGTCAATTTTCTTTAGACTGTTATTTTTGTATGGGCACCATAGACTAAAATATTGTCTGAAGGGTGATATTACCTGTCTTGTTCTTGTGAAAGACCAGGAATCATTTTGTTGAGATTGAATGTGTGGTGATCTCATGGTACTAATTCGAATGCGTGAAACGTTATTTCTAAATGGAAAGATGAGGGTTTTGAAATACTTGTTTAGACTCCTGTATGCAAACATTGAAGGTGTTGGTTGAAAACATTTCTAGAATAGGTTCTTATATTCTGCCAGACTTTAAAGAATTAGTCAAAGTTGTTGTTTGAAAGGCTTTCAAATTGTGGATATGCTAGTTTTGCTATGCAAACTTGTCTCTCCAGCTTCAGACAAATGATGTAAGTCCTACCTGATAGTGTAGATGGTTCAGTGGTACCGAGTATCCATTCTGAGTATCTCTTATTCTGTATTAGGTGGATAGTTGGTCAGTGACTGTATTGTGTCAGTCAGTGCTTAAAAGGTGGCACTGTGGTATTAATATACAAGAGACTTATGTGCGCAACTACCAGAAAAAGTATCACTGAAGCCTTTTTATTGACATGAGAAGCTGAAATACATCTAGCAAAATTCAGTATGTAATAAGAAGATAAGACAAAGTTACAATGTTGCTAATAAAACATACAGATAAAGATCGGCAGTGAGTTTTTAATGTTTTGTTTTTTCTTTTTCTCTTTTTGAAGATTACTTATACTAGATAGATCACGCTCTGTGTCTCAGTTTGTCAGAGTGGAACTAGCATTTCAGTATTCTTACACCCCATTGATTACTACATTGAATGCTTTTCCCTCTTCAAGTACTGTTTCGTAATAGCCAGCATAGCACTACAGTATAAAAGTGAAAAATGTCATCTCTGTTAAGGTTATATACAGCTTTGTGTTCTTAAGAAGCATTAGGTCTTGAATTCCAGGTGGGCTTTATTTTATTCAGGGTTTGAATTTAAAGTAGTGGTATTTTAAAAGCCTCTTCAATGTGTTACCAGGTTTTGTGCTAGCCTACCTCTATTGTAAGGAAAATTCTCCTTTTGCTCCTTTCTGGGGCTTGTATAAAGCAGGATGGCTTTGTAAGCAAACAGTAAAGCTACAGAATAGAGATAAAGGTCGTTCTTCTATAGTAGTGTTCAGTAACCTGACAGTCACAGTTTAAGTATAGATGTTTTCCTACCAGCCGGTGGGCTTGCTGGTGGATAATTAAGAATGTTTTCTTAAAAACACCTTTCAGCAGAATATGTCCAATCAGTCATGTTCCAGATGCAATACACTTTAATGAAATACTTGCTTTCAAATGAAATTGTATATCGATTGAAGTGTATATTAATTTGAAAAGTGGATCAATTTCTGTAAAATTATGGTTAATCTAGGATTACTTTTAGAAAAACATTCTCATACTGTCAGTATTTGTCTTGGATGTTGTGGCAGACAAAAAGTTGGATGCTTTTCTAAAATGTATTCAGTGTTGACTGTTTCTTATCAGATTTGGTAACAAGTTCCACAACAGTGCTAGTATTTTAATGTTGTTGCAGCTTTAAGCTTTCGTTTTTCCCTTCCTTGGTTATGTTTTAAGTTAATTTGTACTGAAGTCTCATCTGTTTGAACAATTCGTACTGGTTTACAATGTCACGACTTACCGAAAATAGCTGGCAAAAGGCTTGTTTTGTTCTATGTATGTCATAGCATTTGTCACATTGGTATAAATCGTCAGGTATAATTCTTTTTATTCTCTGGGGAGTTTGTATAGTTTGACTTAACTGAAGCTGTAGACACTTATTGCTAGCACTTGAAAGAGTCATGGATTGGTTTTCTTTGTTTTTTTGGCATTGGGCATGGGATCAATAATAGTTCAGAGCAAGTAGAGGGGGTTGTTGGTTTGTTGTTGTTTTTTGATTTTTTTTTTTTTTTTTATCTGTATGTTGTGCTAGTTATGAAAGGAATGTAAAATTTGCCTAGGTCCTTTGTGGAGCATTGCTGTTGAATTTATCTGCCTTTCTTTCCTGAAATTCTTAAGATTATCTTGATTGAATAGTAATTCTCACTGTAATCCTTCTATGTCAGATGAGAAATGAAATGTCCAGGTATGACAAAGTGTTAATTTGGTTCAGTTTCTCTTCGTTGCTTCATATTTGCTGAAAAAAATGTTAATAGCATAAATTTGTACTAGTAAGCACTTCTACATCAAATATTGTCTTTCTTCCCACTGCTGACTTGAAGGTGGTAAAAACTTTTTATTATTTTGAGGGTAATTCTACTGAAATGCCTAATGAAATAGGTCCTTTCCTGGTACAATCAAGTTTTAGCTTCTAGGTGATCTGACAGTGTACAGATGTGACTTTAGTAATTTTGGAATTGCTGAGTAAGTGTTGTAACTGAAGTTGGAACATTTATATGAAATCATGTTTAAAAAGACACACTTTTTTTTAGTGCTTTTGTAGATTAGCATGGGTTTTGCAACTCATTAGTAAGTTTCAAATGGTGTAACAGTTATTTTAGTCTGGGTCTCTGCTTCATTTCCTGCTGTTAGGAAAGCATTGTGAAAATGTGGTTATAGAAGTTTGCTTGCTGTTCCTTCTTCATGAGCATCAGTGTTTTATAAAGGTATTTCAAAACAGATCTCACTGTTGGTCTGCAAATACTTCATGTGTTGTGATCTTATGAGCTTTTTGAATAATTGTTCAGGATGATGTATGCAGTTTTGTACTTTCTCTTGCTTCTATACTGAAGATGTTAGCCTTTAGTGTGTACCACATTCAGTAGCAGGTAGTCACAGTGAGGTGAGTCCCGGTTCACATCCGGCTTCCTTCTGCGTTGGTTTGAGCTTATTATCATTTTTTGTAACAAACATATTCTTTTACTATGGTTATCTTTAAGTTCAAAGTTTAAAGGAAGAGGGGATGGAAGGGGAAAGCAGTTTCTAGCATATTTTTTGCAGCAGAATTAAGTTTATAAATAGGAGAATGTAGACCCTCTTAAATGAAATCTGCCTCTGCTTTTGAAGCCCTTTCTCTAGATCAGTAAAGCTTCTTTTGCTTTGAAGAAAGTCCCAAGTCAAGTAAACGTTCTATGTGCCAATCCTTTTCCAGATTTGGGAGTTGAGGTAAATGAGGCTGAAGGTAGCCTTAGGCCTAAGAGAGACCTAAGTAAGATCAGGTTTTTTGATCTGTCTTTAGAAATGATCATCTACTGTATTAAAAAAAAAAAAAAAAAGAGAGAAATTGGGTCAAAAAGTCCCCAAAGTGTTGAAATAGAGTTCCTTCATCTAGGAGTAAGGGGTCTTTGAGAAGGAAATGAATTAGTGGTTTCTGTAGAGGACAACCTTAAGTTTTCCAAAGACAAGAGAGAGACTTACTCTCAGCAACTCTATACACCAGGTCTTGATGGTTTTAGTACCATTAACCAGATGACATCTTCCTACAGTAATGTGGACACTGAGGGATCTTCACTGATCTTTCCTGTTGTTACTCAGCGAGGCACTAGTACCAACAACACAGACATCGATGGTATTGTGACAAACAGTACTTCTATTTCTGGAGGAACACCCAGTCACTTGAAAGCTGTTTTTTCCCCTAACTGAGACCACTTTCTGTAAAAGTTGTAACAAAAATGCATGACAGGTCTCCTAAGAGCATATGTTACCCAAGATGTGATCAGGGCGCAGAGGCAGCAGCTTGTGTTGTTTGGTTCTTAGCTAGTTCAGTTCTGGGCTTTTAATTTTCAGAAGTCCTGGTGCAGTTTGTTCTCATGTACATCTGTTAGTGAGAAGTCACAGCACAGCATTAGTGGACAGGTGTCTTCAGTCTGATGGAGGATTCCCCTCCTAGAAAAAAACAGAAAAGATGAGGGAAGAACTCCTACTCCTCTTGCATTTAAAGGAACCCATATCTTCTCAAAGAGAAAATTCTGCTTACTCTTCTAGTGGTTGGGGGAGGTGGAGAAAACTTTTTATTGCCAGTCTTGGACTCGCAGAAGTGTTCTATGTGGGGATTGCTGTTCATGCACTTAATATCTCTAAGAAGTGCGTGAAGGGGAAGTGGTCTTAGGGAACTGGCAGGAAAGGATCAAAAGAAGTTTGACTATTCTTCTGTGAATTCAGTTAAAAAAACCCCACAAAGCCAAACAACAAAAAAAAAAAGTCCTTTTCTGTGTTGTGTTTTCTTTGTTTGTTTGTTTTTTTTTTTTCCCTTCCATTGATTCCTATTAAAATTTGAATCATAGATCATTGTTTAGTCCATCTTTCTGTAAAGAAGTCTAAAGAATTCTCTTAACGTCTCTATTTTTTTGAAAGGTCCAAAAGGTAAGGGTTTCATAAGTGCCTAGAGCGCTAGAAGAAGATAGGGGAGGAGAGGGAAAGAAAAAGGTTTAAGTATTTTTCTTTGATTTATAGTCTTTGATTCAGGAAGGAAAACAGTAGTTATGACATTAACATTTTAGAAACTCATGTTCTTATATTTTTATTATGTGGTAGAACACAGATTCCAGAAAATACAGGTGTGTCTTATGGTAAAAGTTGTGTTCTTGTGACAGTGGCAAATTTCTGCTTTGGGGCTACTCTGAATAAATTTCCCTGAGCATAACTGTTGGTCTACTATATCCACATGTTCATTCACAGAATACTTGAGTTTAAACTTTGTTGGTAGTAACTTATTATAAATGCTACTGATATTTTGACTTAATTCCTGAATCCTACTTTGCAAACTGAGCACGTTTATATACATTTTTTGCCACTGTTTGTTGTATTGCCATCAGTAAAAATGGTTATGATGACTGCCCCATCCTTAGGTAAGCTGCACTCATTTTTAAATGAAACTAATTATGGTACAGGCTATTTAGTCTGTTCAGAAAATGAAAACTCTACATACTTAGGAGGCATGTGTTTAGACTTCTTAGACCTTTCTTTTGTCTGCTTTCCCTGAGTCTTGTCTCTCCTTTTTTTTAGCTGCAGTTGGTTTTATTGAGGGTTTTACTTGTTTTGTTTTGTTTTCCCAGCAAGCATATGGTATACTTAAACTTGTAGGGCAAGTTATTTCTGTGTATAGCAGAATTTGTGAATTATGTAAACATGTTACATAATCATAATCTGAATTTTTATTAAACTATAAGAAACGTCAAGCAATCAGAAAAACTTGAAGTTTCAGACTATTTGTCCATGAGTAGCAATGATCCTGTTATGTAGTATGAGCATCTTAGTTGCTTGTTTACCTGGTAGTATGTGTAGCATGACAGAATGCTACTAGAAGTCTATTGAGTAGAAAGGTGTTCTGCAAAAAAATTGCTGGATTTCTTGCAATATTCAGGAAAACTTGTGGTGGTTATTTCAGGAACGCATGTGTAAAAAGCAGTAAAATAGTTGTTTTGCAATTGTATTACACAGTATTTAACTAGGGTTCCTTGAATGGTTAATTACATTGCTAGCTATGAAAAAAAGAATGCTTTAATATTAAATGACTTTACTAAGGTGTAAACCTCAAGATTGAATTATAGTAGTTTATTATTATGCGTCTATTTAAGTACATATAATTTGTGTTCTTTTTACAAAATAAGTTACAGATAGCCAAAGATGACTAACTTCTGAATATATTGATGTAATTGTAAAACTTTCTGCTGAATAACTTCTCAGGAGGGATCTGTGAGGATTGCAAACTACTTCTTAGGTGTTTGATTTAATTCTTTTATGGGACTAGATTAAACTCATATCACTTCTATGCATCTCATATTAAAATACTAACATTTTTCAAGCACAATATAGGTATTTTGCAGTTTGCCCTGCTGTTTGAGTTATTTTCTCTGTTGTGTTGATTCATCTTCTTTGCTAATCCTGGAAGTTCATTCATAACTAAAATGCACTGATAGCTTTGGGTTTTCTGTGGTCAAGGCTAAGAACTCTTCCTGACTCTTTCAAATAAAAACGAAAATGAAGACTCGGGCAGGTTTTCAGGGAAGTTGGGAACAATCAACTCCTCTCCAAGGTGTAGGTTCCTGCCTGTTGGAATGTAGATCACTTGGATTTTGCAGGCATACTGAGTGTTCTATCATTTAACCTTGCAAATAAGACCTCTAGAAATGTCACCGGTTTTTCTTCATCTAAAACACTAGGTATGATTAACCAGAACTATTGGGTGCATAGTTGGTTGCAACTGTGACGTGCCTGCGTGTCTCGGAAAGAAATCTGCTAAATGGAATCAAAGATTTATGACTTAGACTATCCTATTATGAAAGCAGTCCGATTTGTGAGTCTTTTACCTAAAGGGAGAATCTGCTTTTGAGATCTTCCTGGTGAGATCTTATTGTGACTGTTTTGATCTAACACTTCTAGGCCAGGTTGGATGGGGCTTCCTGGCCTAGTGGAAGATGTCCCTGCCCATGGCAGGAGTGTTGGAACTAGATAATCTTTATGGTCCCTTCCAACCCAAACCATTCTGTGGTTCTGTCTCTCACCCCTGCCTGCCTGCTTCTGTCTCATTGTTTTGTATTCGATTATGGCAAAAGATTTCATGGAGTTTTGAGGTGAATCCAGGAGCTGATCCAGATTGAGCTAGTATTTAGGGTTTACAAATCGAAGTTCAGCTTTAATAATGTTCAGTTTGCCATTTGGACCCTAAACATTTGTGCTAGTGCACTGGGAGGAGCAAGCATTCAAAGGAAAGGAGAAGCAAATTTTTTTTCAGAATTATTGTATTTTTGCTGGTTTAAAGTGATTATGAAACAGTCAGATGAGACTTCCTATGTGATAGTTTGCTCTTGTGGAAACACCCAGAGTTTGTGCTATAGCTAAGCATTTTGTGCTGGGACAAAGAGATTTTTTTTCCTACAAAACATATTTCCTGAAGTTAAAGGGATTTTGTGCCTAATGCTCACTGGTTTAAATTTTTAATGTTTGTCAGAGTTCAACAACAACAGAAAAAACCCCGTCTCTTTTTCTGGGATTGCTGCTGGCTGTTTGGTATTCTCAGTTGTGACACCATATGCTGGAGAAGAAAATGGATGGATTTGGATGTTCAGTATTTCTTTTCTCTTATGACTACCTATTTCTGTCTCTCTGCATAGAAGGGAAGTAGATTGTAGCCCTATGCTCCCTGCTTAAAAAGTTTGTAAGAAGCTTGATATTTGGGTGTAATTATGTTTGTAAATTTTGGTGTGTTTTTTTTTTTCCTTTTGTTAATTATTTTGCACTTCTGATGCTTAAGAATTTTTTTTCTTCTCCCTTTTTTTTTCTGGAAATTGCATTCAATAGCACCTTAATCAGAAGTTCTAATATTACAGAATTTACTAGTAAGTAGTTTAAGTCCTTCTACTGAATCCCAGACTAGCCTAGGTTACATTTATTCTCTAAAGAGACATATTTGTTAACAGTAGTAGTTTAAAAACTGATTTAAAAGGTAAAATACACTTAAGTTCAATTTTATTTAGATAAAAGTAGTTGTATGAACAATTCTGTAAATTGGGAACATGTAATTTTGAATATTAATGAGATTTCCTTTAATTGTAATTTGAAAGTAATCATTTGCATTTTAAAAGTTGCTTTTTGTAATAAATTATTAAAAATCTTCATCCTGCATAAATTTAAGCATGCTTGTTATGATTCTTTCATGATGCTGTTCAGTTATTGACAAGTTTGGTGTACATGGTGAATACTTGGACATAAATAAGTAGGTAATCAATACTACAGCGTTTGAACTTGTAGCTTAAATGTATGCCTGTTTTTTTTAATGTGCAGTTTCTGCTTATTCTAGGGATCATTTCAGTTGATTTGGGTGTGTATAACTTCATAAAGAAAGTCTTTACTTTTACACATACTTGGAAATTTGTTTATTATGAATGTAGTGTCTCATTGGAAGAGTATTTTGTCTGTGTCCCGATAACTTAGTTTTCAAATAGGTAGATAGTTGCTCTTCTGATCAGAGTGAATGGTTGGGTGTGGAAACCTGACAAATTATCAAAGTAATAGCGATCTTGTATTTGAGCAAGTATGTCCAGAATGTTGAATGTCCAGTTTCTTTTTCAAATTAGTGTGATATTTATTTTTAATTAACTTCAAAATTAGACAAAATATGTAGTAAGATAGTTGAATTAAGACTAACTCCACAGGTTAAACTGTTGATATGGTAACGGAGAACTCATGGGCCTCGAGTATCCAAGGTCTTTTGTATACCCTGAACGGAGCCTAGTAATCTTTGGCAGAAAAGTTTGCTAAAATACCATGCTGTTATGTAAATACGGTAACTGGGATTCTTTTGATTGTGGTTCTCAGGTAAATATTGTTTTGAAAAAGATTCCACTCTTTTTTTTTTTTTTTTTTGGCCAAGAAAACTCCCAAACTTTAAACAATACCGAATTTGATTTACTATAATGGAAAACTGGTGATGTGAAACAGTCATTAAGGTAAGAATCAATGACTTCTGTATTATAAAGGTTTTAAATTAAAAAAGATAAATTGTCGTCTTTTTTTTTTTTTAATCAAAGGAACAGGCATGTTAACAGAGGTATCTAAATACTTGCATATTTCTCCAGCAAGGGGAAAGAACAAGAGAATCTGCATGTGATCTGTAGTCAAACCAGACAGGTCTATTACAAGTATTCTCTGCTCATTTGGCCATTCAGGTATCAAAACCCAAGTTTTAAATACACAGTCCTACTTAGCAGAGTTATTCTTAAAATGTGCTTATTCATAGCTTTTTAGAAGTATGTTTATATCTAATTTTTAGATACGTTTGAATTTGTTTCAAAATAAAGTAACAATTTTTATTGTCCGGAAGTGTAGCATTGCATTCCATCCAGTAGGGAAAGAATGACAAGGAGGGAAAAAAAACACAGCGTATCCTTCTGAATAAGGCTTGTGCTTAAGCAGCACTATAAATGTCAAAGACTTTCAGCTCCTTCACTGTCTTCCCTCTCTTCTAAAAGCAGAGAAAACCCAAAGCATACACTTGAGCCCAGGTCATGCAAATGCTCAGAGCTGTGATTTGTTTGCGTTTAACGCTTGTGAGAATTCTGTTTGGTTAAGTAGAGGGTGTGACTACTCAGCTATGATTTCAGAATCAAGGCATCAGATTACAATGTTATTTTAATGTATTTTTGCTTTCAACTGCTTTTTTTTGTTCTGAAATGTACAAATCTGTCACTTTGTGCTGCTTGTGTCTAGGGCAGTCGTTATCTGTCAGTTATTGGCTTCAGGGGAATACCCTGGTGGCAGTGTGTTTGGCTGGTGTGGGGATGACTGCAAATTACTTTAAACTTTAATTTTTCTGCTGTCTAACCTCCTGTTGTATACAAGACTGCATTTGATTAGTGGGGAGATGCATGACCTTGATTTTTTTTTTCCTCTGTGTTCTCTGCAAGTGATGCTCTTCTAAGACTCCAGAGAGACCAAAAGATCTGTCTTTCAGATTGAAATTCTTAGCATCTAAATGAAGAGCTGGACATGTTTCGTATTGTTACACTCTACAAAACTAAGGGACACCGCCTCATTTTAACAGTCAAGAAATTGGGAGGTATCATGGTACCATACCAGATGAAAGACACTTAAGTTGTAGCTTGCATCTGCAACCACTCAAACTGTTGGATGGGTATCTGTTGCACTCTTCCGTTCTCATAAAGGTGAATAGCATTGAGCACAGCACAAAAACTAGAGCAATTTTTGGGTAGTGTAAAGAACGTTTCAACTGCTTTACCAAGTTATTCATAAGATGCTGTATAGCCCATAAGAATGGAGAGGTTAAAACAAAAAAGGACACTGCTTTTGGAGGATGCACCTACCTTGAGCTGCTGGACAGCATCTTCTTAGAGAAGTGAAATAATCCAAACCTCTTTAAGAGTAGAATGAGTTAGTAACTATATTAAGTTGAAGCTGTCTTTGAGCCCTTTTTTTTTTTTTTTTTCTTCTAAAGCAGGATTATGAGGATAGCTTCCTAAAAGGGAAATGAAATCAGAGCACTTTGTCCTACCAACCTTAATGGAGTACAGTAGGGCAGATCAGTGTGGAAATGATCTGGCTTCGGAGAGATTCTGATTGCTTTAAGTGTTTAATATGTATGTTTACCTTATATTTGGAAGAATATTTGTCATACAGAATAAAAATAAGGTATTTTAAAAACTGAAATTGTGAATACAAACTTTGGGGTGAAATGCTTTGAAAAGCCTAATACTACTTATTCCTGAAAGTTTTTTCAGAAAGTGCTTAATTCATTTTGTCTTGTATTCAGATTTATACTTTTTTTTTCTGTAGCTGTACCTGATGAAAGTGAAATTTGTCACTTCACCATCAGACAGGCATGCAGTGTCGACTGTTGAAAGACTGGCTAGTAGGAAAGGACTTCTTTCCCTTTAATTTTTATACTGTAAGCCTGATTTTTAAAGCCACAGAGTTCTTTAACATGTTCCTGCTATACCTTGTGATCACAGACTTTATGAAAGAGGGCTCTAGCTCTATCATCACAAAATTGGTCATCTTATATTCAGCTGTATGTAAAAAGTCATGCGTGCGCTAGACAGGAATTGCGTTAATCTCATCACTTGGATCTGGAATTTTCTGGCCTGGTACCAGACCAACAAAATTAAACAAATGTTGTGGCTGGTGACCTGAATACTGACAACCTGCCTTTCCAGACAATGTCATGGAGCAACCAAGGTGTCGGGACTGCAAACACAGTTTTCATTAACCGACCAGAGTCATGACCGAAAGCCTCTGGGAGAGAGGTAAAGCATGGTCTTTAGAATCAGCTCATGCTGTTATATAGCTATGAGTTACCTCTGAATGATTGTAATTAATAAAGCTTCTAGTTTAATGTTAAATTGTTGGAAAAATCAGTTTCCAATCCTGTCCTCTGCCCAGCACACACGGAAGAGTATGAAAATTATTTGGCAATGTGAAATGAAAATTAATATCATTTGTGGTAAAGTTCAGTGTTGGTGGCTGCCCTTTTACTGCTGCTATCTGTAGTTTCTCAGACTGCCACCTCTGGTGTTAAACACCTGATGTGGTGCCAGGCTCTCTGTAAGGAAGAGGACACTCTAAAGCTTTTATCAAGTAAAGCTATTGGATACTGTTCAAGCCTTTTGAAGCTGTACAAGAATTTTGGCAGGAATGCATCAGTGCATTTTAGGATGAACAATTGTGTTCATATTCTGGTCTTTCCATTATCTGTTTTGGCTTGTCCTGTTTCTGGCCTGAGATTATGGAACAAGTGGGTCTGAAATATCTAGACTTCCTCGTGGAGATTTGCCATTGAAGCAGTTACACAGACAGGGCAGCTATAGCTTTATCTGAGTGTCAATTGTTTAAACATTACGTTATACTACCAAGGTTTCTCTCTGCAACAGTTATAATGTAGACCTTGCTTATGGAAAGCAGGAAACTCACAGCTTTCCTTCCACCAGACTTTTTTTGTATACTATTAGTATTCTTCGTACAGAAGGCTGAAGCCAGTGCAGAATGAAAACATTTTAAAATGTCTACATTTGTATAGTATCTAAGGCTCATCTCCCCAGAAAGTCAGTCTGTGGCTAAGCTGAGATAAAATTTTTCACCTTAAAACAATTTTAATAGAAGGTGAATGTGGCCTTAAAAGAAAATTATGTCGCAGAAATAGAGAAATCTAATTTTAAGGCACTCTTCCTTCTCTGCCCCCAAAAGCAAAATCAAAAAGGCAGGGAAGGGGGAGCGAGAAAAAGCTCAATCTAGGATTTATGTGACATCTGTATATACACACACACCTATATACATACGTGTGTGTGTGTGTATATGTTGTTGGCATGTGATATTTTTATTTTAAGGTATCTTTTCTGTTTTCCTAGGAAATTGGGTACGGCAGTTCCTCAACTGTGGCTTACACTGAAACATCTATAGGTGTACACGTATGATTATAGATAACCTCAGCGTATTAATATGTTATAATTATATTGGAATAAACTTATATAGATAAAATAAATACGATTAATGTTAGGTGTAACCTTTTAATATGACCTCTTTTTGGGACACCCTTATGGGTGGGTATTCATGCAAAGACTTGTCAGAAGATACTACAAAATAAGCAAGGTTCATGTTACAGTTCTTTATCTTAACAAATTCTCCTGGAATGATGGAGGAGACGGGCATGGTGCATAACTTGTCTACCATATTTTATAGCAATTAGTCGTGTCAAAGAAATTTATGCAGTCAGGCCACCAAAGCTTAATTCAAAACTTCAAAAATGGAAGCTGATGTTTTCTGGTGTGTAAGGAGTATGTGGTTTGTATTTCTCTGTATTTTTGATAATCTTTTGCATTGCTCTGTATTGACTCCTCTCTGTTCCTTGTTTTTTCTATGTCTACTCTCTCCGTATTTCTGTCTTATTTTTCGTTCCCGTTCATATGCACCTGTCCACTTCCCTCCTCTGTTTCCTCTGTGTGGAGTCGTATCATACCCAGAATCACACACAGAATGGTTTGGGTTGGAAGGGACCTTAAAGATCATCTAGTTCCAACCCCCTGCCATGGGCAGGGACACCTCCCGCTAGACCAGGCTGCTCAAAGCCCCATCCAGCCTGGCCTTGAACACTTCCAGGGATGGGGCATCCACAGTTTCCCTGGGCAACCTGTTCCAGTGCCTCACCACCCTCATAGTGAAGAATTTCTTCCTGATATCCAATCTAAATCTACCCTCTTTCAGTTTGAGGCCGTTACCCCTTGTCCTATCACTACACTCCCTGATAAAGAGTCCCTCCCCATCCTTCCTGTAGGCCCCCTTTAGGTACTGGAAGGCTGCTCTAAGGTCTCCCCAGAGCCTTCTCTTCTCCAGGCTGAACAACCCCAGCTCTCTCAGCCTGTCTTCATAGTACAGGTGCTCCAGCCCTTTGATCGTCTTCGTGGCCCTACGCTGGATCTGTTCCAACAGGTCCATGTCCTTCTTGTGCTGACATGTATCCTCCATTAGTATGTATTTGCTGAGGATCCTGAAGTTTGGTTTTCTCATCCCCTCACTCAACTCCATTTCTCTCTAATCTAGGGGTTTTTTTCTTGTTTAAGGTGGCCACAGTGAGGAGAGGCTAGTAGTAGTCTTTTCTTTCTCAGCTGGTGATCTTGGGTGTAAGAGTTGTAGGGAACATAGGCAGTCTTTGCAATAGATGTTGCTTTTTTGCGCTGTTGTCAGTTACATGGGCCACCAATTAACTCACACGGGTAATTTAAGTTGAAATTAATGCTAGATAGTATCTCCTTTTATCTCTGCAGGAAAATGAATACTTCTTTACAGATATAAATATGCTCTGCAGTCATTTTCTTATTGATGCAGAAAAATGTGAAAGTTTAAGACAGGGTGTGTTACAGAAATTGTCTGCATCCTGTCCTGTAATGCTCTTCCATGTATGTAGTTACTAACAAAACAGAAATTTTTGATTCAGTCAGTGTATTCAATACAGAGTATTTTCAAGGTTCGTCATATAAAAACTCATCAGAGACTTAGAGAAAAATTGTATGAGTGGTTACTTTTAACTGTTGTTTACAAAACTATTACTGTTAGCCATCCCAAAAGTCTGTCAGGGATATTTCAGAATACATAATAAAACCTGATGCTTAACCAGTTCATTTAGAACTTTTTTCTTCTCTTTCTACCTTAAGAATGACTCAATTCAAATAGTTCAAATTTTCTTTGATAGCATAAACAATTAAATTTTATTTTTTAAAGTTTCTGTTCTCATCGATCACTTATCCTATGGCTATTTCATAGCATCGTTGACTAAAAGGAGTGAATTTAAATTTTGTATTTCTTGCACAGCTTCAGCTGACTCTGAGAGGATGGCCAAGCTTTTACTTCTCTGTGATACTGTTTATTGAGCCACCCAAGTAAATCAAATAACTGGTTAAAAATTCAAATGGTATAGCCCTGAATGCATGAAGTGCAGCGGTGTGCCTTTTATGGAAATACCAACACGCTCAGATGACTAACGTGATTATGTTACTTTTACTCTGCAGAAGGACAGTAGTTCCTTTCAGTTTTGTTGGTAGCAATTCATTTTTTAGAGCAAAAATTTTTAATAGGGAGAAGCCTAAACCAAAGTGAGAAGGTGAAGAAAAGTGAGAGAGACGTTTAGGGTAATTATGTAAATAGCCATTTGAATGCATAACAGTTGATTTATGAGTGTAGTTAACTCTGAAATTTTACAAGTTCTATGTGGTAAACCAAATGACAATTTGGTTCATATTTTTAAAATCATGACTGTTGTCTTTGGTCTTTTTAAAACGTCTGGCTTTAGTGAATACTGCTGCTCCGAACTTCTGCAAATGTAAGTACAGTGTTTCATTTTGTGGAAGTCTCTTGTGGAAAGACTTATTGCATTTTGATCAGTGTAGATAAATATATCTTGCAACAAAGTCTGTTCTGAATGTCTTACAAATGAATTCAAAGTGTAGCAATGAATTTGCAATGTAGGAGCAGGAGCTAATGCGGATAATCACTTACCTTGTGTAGGAACTATCTCTTAGGCTGGAACAGCGTTAAATTTCTGTTGAGCCGGTTGAGATTCAAACTGGTGACCTGCAGATAACTTTCCCTCCATAACAATACTCAGAGACATTTCTTCTTTGAGAAATGTTAATCTCACAGCTCTGAGAAGGAAGCTCACTTTCGGGAACAATTTGTGTATTAAACAACAGTCCAGTGTTTTTGCAATTTGTTAGCTAAGTTTCTCTCTAGTATAAACCTCAGCTTCTAGTAATTGTTAAACCTGAAAATACGAAGAACAGACTGTACTTAAAAAATAAAATGCTGAAGTTTATGATCCATGGATTTGCAGTAGACCTTTCCGATGCTTTATAGTATATACTTAGTTTCATGTTTTCTTGTATCCTTTCTGGCTCGTTTTCCCCCCCAAAAAATTGCATCGTTATAAAACTGCTTTTAGCAGAGCCAATGCTTAGGGTTTATGAATTGGAAAATCTGACAGTGTGCTTATTCACTGCAGGGTTGTTTTTTTCCAGCCAAAGACTATATTTCACAAACATTCAGTCAATAATCGTAGATCATATGTCCTGGTAAGAAAGGCAGTTCGTTGTCCTCATAGCTTTTGGTACTAACGTGATACTTGTGATAATCTCAGGATTATCTGTGAGGCATACAAACCCACTTGTGTTTACAGCTTTTAGTTTCACCTAGTATTCTGCAGAACTCTTTGGAAATTAGTACTTGTTGCATAGTAGCATCATTCCCGTGTCTCACTGCCTTGAAAACTTACTTCTCTTGTAACTTTCTTATGTAGCAAGAACTGCTTCCGGTTGCTCCTTGGAGTGAAAGAACCGTAAGTTCCTAATGAAGTATTTGCTTGTATCTGATGTGGCTCTTCAATATATAACAGAGGCTTATAAGAAAGATGGAGGGAAACCTTTTACCAAGGCTTGTAGTGACAGGATAAGGGACAGTGGTTTTTAACTGAAAGATGTTAGGTTTAAATTGGACATAAGGAAGAAATTTCTTATGGTGAGGGTGATGATACACTGGAACAGGCTGCTCAGAGAAGTAGATGCCCCATACCTGGAAACATTCAAGGTCAGCTTGGATGGGGCTTTGAGCAAGCTGATCTAGTGGAGGATGTCGCTGCTATCAGCAGGAGGGTTGGACTAGATGTTTTTTAAAGGTCCTTTCCAACCCAAACCATTCTATGATTCTGTAGTCTACTTGGTAGAGGAATTACTTGCTAAAATGAGTATCATTGTTCCAGTTAAGTAGTCTTCTCATTATTGTTCAGTTTTTAATATCTCCTGCTGTAATGTACCATGTAGCTATTAGAAGTAAATTATACTTTGTGGAGATTTGGCTTGTATATAGGCTAGAGATGATTTTTCACTCTTTTTCTTTTACTTCCAAAGCAGTGGAATAAACCATCCAAGTTTCTCTTAGCTCATAATTTCATATTGCTTTTGTGTGGTGAAGACAGACCCCATTGCATCACAATATTCCTCATTTATAGAATCCGTGGAAATGGTTTCAGACATGGATAAAACTGATCATTCCTTAAGTTTAAGCTAGTAAAAGAAAAAAAACCAAATCACCCCAGAGAAGGAATGTCTTCTTTGCTTTACACTCCCATTTTGTTAATGTGAGATAACAATCTTCTCATCATGCTGCTTTAATGAATTGCATTCCATTTCAGTAGTCCAAGCTGTTCTAGGCCATCAAATGGCGTATCTGTGTAAGTATTGTATGGCTAAATGGACAGGGGTATCAAACCAAGAATTATCAGGTGAGCTTGAATAATTTTACCATAATACAAGACACCAATTACTCAGCAGTGATAGCTTGTCAGCTTTATTTTTAGTTTTTATTTTGCTGTATACCTCTATTGTGCATCATATTGCCTTCCTACCATCCAGGAGCTTTATGAATCACTTTATCTTCTTTTATACAAGTGAACAAGTCTTCATCGTAAGACAGCTTGCGAAACCATGAAGTTGTGTTTTTAGTGATGTGGCCAGGCATTGAGAGCAGTGACAGCAGCATGCTGAGCTCGACTCTAAATATTGACTGCTTTTCTTTTGTTTTGTTGAACTTAATATGTCTGTATGAACTGATAAAACTTCTTTAAATTCTGTTGTATGTGTCTTTTCTCCTTTGTGAAACAATACGGTCCCGAAGCAGTGGGATATGTTACCCTGTAAATTCAAAAGCTTCTGTAACAAAAGGTTGTTGTGATTTGTGAGGTGGAAGAATTGTTCTTAACTATTTGTAATCCTAAAAATTATTTTAGCTGGACTGTTGCAGGGAAAAGTAATCTTTGGTTTTTGTCATGCATCATGTTTAAAAAGAGCGAGTGTGTGACTGAAGATGGTTGTGAGGAAAAACTGTTCTCTTGGCACTGTTAAAACAGTTTAGTTTCTCGTATTTCTGAGCTTTTAGGATCTTCTAGCTAACAAATCTTTATAAAGGTGTCACATTGCCGTAAAAATATTTGCCTGCCTTTGCTGCAAGAGCAATCCAAAGTCTTAGCTGGATTGATGGATGTGAGTGTTCTGACGTTTGTGGGATGAGTTGGTTAATTGTTTTTGTTTATTTGAATGGTTAAATAAATGGAAACTTAGTGTGCAGAATGGTTCTCTCTGTTATTCCCAGTATCAGTATAGTGTGATGACTTTAAACTGTTTACAGTTACGTTAATGTTCTACTGCAGGCACTTTTGAATTTAAGCCAACAGTGGTTCCAGAGGCTGATCAAGGATTAGAGGTGAGATTACGTGATTGCATCTGCAGCCAGGTCACATGCCAGGCATGTTTACAAGGCTATAATTGTGTGCAGATGCCTAATAAGTAGCAGGTATATGTGGGCGGGGATGCTAAAAAACACCTTTTTGCTTAATTAATCCTTTGTTCCAAGCAACTCAGTTTGAATCATCATCTTCAGTCATCATCTTCAAATGTCATGCTTTTATACAAGCTTGTTTACAAAAATGTTGCTATTTAACAGGTTTTCTGCTCTATGTTTGCAGTCATTGTAGGAAGCACCACAGTAATTACACACCTTAACATCTAGTTGAGTATTGAAATACAGAAGTGGAATTGGGATATGATCATGTAGTAATGTAGACTTTGGCCAAAATCATATTTAATTGTTTAAAATACAGTGTTAGGTAAAATCCAAAAGGTATTAATTCCTTGTCTAATAAAGTGCTTTCTAAATCTGTTGGCTGAGCTAATTCCCTTCTTGTCTTCTCATGTTTTACTACTGGCATGCGGTGTATGGAGGGTATTCTAGCCTTTGGAAGCATGTAACCAATGCATCAACGGAGATGTAGATGGTATAATCATATCGGTGATAAGGAGCAGGCTGCCTGTAGTCATTTGGTCCGTCATAGTTTTCTGAAAGAATTTTTGTAGAGAGCAGTATTGCATGGACTGTGGGGAAGTGATGTGGAGTTTGAAGTACAGTTTTGGTTTTGACCTCTTGCTGGTGGTATACCTTCTGAGCACAGCTCAGAGTCAGCTTTCTTGTAGTGCGACAACCATGTTCTCTAACTCCAATATTGACAGCACTTTGCAAAGTCTCCATTCTGTTTCAGTACTATTCATACAAGAACAGTTTCCATTCTTTTGTTCTAAGTCTGCTTCAGGTGAAGGTGCATTTTTGTTACGGCTTTAACTGATCAGTTGGCTTACCTGTGCTGAAGAGAGGGAGGTGGTGTTCCTGGTCCTGTCTCCTTTTCTCCTTTTTACCCTTTTTTCTTCTTTTCCACAGTGGTGTGATATTCATTGGGATATACATTGTGCAGGGTAAGCTTATTAAACTAGCAAAAAGTGTTGTGTAGGGGTTTTTTTTCACTTTGTTTTGTAGGCTGACTTAGTTCAGCTGAGTTGACTGGAGTGGGAAGAAAGGTAGAGAAAGCTGTTCAGTTGTGTATGAATTGTAACTCGCTGCAACTGATCTCACTGCTTTTTCATGCTGTCTCATATGCAGTAAATCTTGGCGTCCTTGGAGGACTGCAGCCAAATCTGTAGATGTCTCTGGAGGCAGTAGAAGTTTGTCCGTATCTACTCTAGAAGCTAAACTGACACCTGCCCCCTAAGCAGTCCTTGTTCATAGGGTAACCATTCAAGAAACTGTAACGAATTTGTAATTCACTGGATAGTTTTCATTTTCTGTAGGTGTGTATGTCAATAAAAACTTTGAAATCCTTTTCCAGTAAGGCACTTTCTAGCGACTTAACTTGCCCAAGTTTTTGTTCTGTGTGTTGTTTTTTTTTTTTTTTTTTTGTTGGGTTCCCCCCATCCCAAGTAATAATAATGCTTTGGACTAGTTGCTGAATTTGAGTGCTGAAGCTGGAGTAGGCAATATTTTACTTTTTTGAGAGGTGGAGTGTTTTACTATCTTTCTTGGGCCATAGGGTTTAATAAAGTAGTAAGGTAATCTTTTAAATGCAGCTTAAGTCTTTGTTTGTGTTGTAGTAGTACAATGAAATAGTTTTCCAGTTTGGGAAAATAATAGATTATTTGGAGAATCTGTTGTGCACTGTTCCTGGTAAAGGACAACACTGTAGTTCAGTAGCTGGATGACTTTTTGGTAGGATTATTTCCATACTATAAGACATCTTGAATTTAAGAATCAAGAAGTAAGTAGTCATGAAACATGAACATCTTAATATATGTTTTTAATAAGCAACTAATTTTTTTTAATTATATATATAAAAAGTTGTGATCTATGTAAAATTTTTTTTCACTTCCTAAGCACTCCGCATACTCGAAGTTTGCTGTATAGCAATATTACTTTGTAGAGCAAGTCTAGTAATACTAGGGGTTTTGTGCTTTGAGCATGTATGGTCTGTGTTCTTCTAAAAGGCTTTACAGACTAGAGCAGACTTTTTTCCAAAAAGATGGAATAACTTATTCTTGAGACCAACTTCAGAAAAATAAATAAGTAGGAAAAATGCAATGAGAAGACTGAAAAAGTAGTTTCAAGAACTGTAGCTAACAAGACCAAACTGAGAGAAACATCTCATGGATTGAAATTAACTCAAGAAGGAATATGATTAGTGAGATACATTCACAACTTTTTTCCATTCAATAAATAAATTTGGAACAAAAGATTTAAAATGTCACTCAGATTCAGAACTCATGCTGTGCAGCCAGTTAGTCTAGCATGGCTTTGAAAACAAAATGGCATGTTTTAGTAAACCAATTACAAATGAGTGTGTGTTAAGCTTTTGTTATTGTTCTTCCATTTAGAGAACATCATATATTTCTTTTGGGCGTGATTTCGTTTTTATTTACCCTGCCATTTTTGGTGAAAGTAAAATTCTGTACTAATGAAGATTAATGAAACAATTTTAGAATTTCATTATCTTTTTCTGCTTCCTCAGTTCCTATCCTCACTCTTCACGGTTCTCCCTCTATTCACTGCCAGAGAAATAAGGAAAGTTCCTGTTCAGGGAGGGTACTCAGACTGTTGCTGCTGTTCTGTTTGGCTCAGAACAGGAATAAAATTCTGATTGGCACTGATACCAGTGTTACTCAGAAGTTTTACGCCTAAATGCCACTAGTAAATATAAACAGGAATGAATTGTTGGTATTGGCAAATGATATTTAAATAGATAATTAATTAGGGATTACTGTCATGAGTTTGGATTGTATACCTGTTTATTGGATTTGCTACTTCATACTTACTACAAATGAGTTTAAATGCCTCTAAAGTCAAAGTCACTTTTGCTTGGTGGAGATGTTATATGTGTTCATTTTTCTTTCAGCCTACTGATTTGTGTTAACATTGATTTTGTTTCTTTCTGTTCTAAAGATTCCAGAATTAAGAAGTTGATATTGTTTTACTCTTTCATCCACCTAAATTTCATAGTATCTTCATACTCCAGTTCTTGCAACGCTTAGACAGAATAGAGCATCCAGCTTTACTAGCTTTCCCAGGATCCTTTTCTACCTCCTGGCTAAAAGCCTGTCAGTCCAGTGCAAGTGTTTGAGGGAATTGCCCTATGAGTGCTTAAGTAAAAAAAATTCCTACTGCATTTATGAATCCAAAGCCCAAAATTTATTTTCAACACTTTGATCAAACAGGCATGAACAAGGAGGAAAAAAAATAGATTAATTTACAGATATTAGGTTGAGTTCATATGAATGCAATTCAGTAAATCCACTTTTTATCTGTAGGTGTCAGTATGCGTTTGATTAGAAGACAGGACAATGGACTTTAAGAATAACTACATTTGCGTAGTATTCTGAGGAAAAATTGAGGTTCTTTACCTGACTGCGCTTAAATACATCTGTGTTTTCTTATCCTTGTTATCCAAAGATTTAAATAATATTTCAAGACGAAAGAATTTATGTAAAATGTATAGAAGCAGGATGCCTTTTGAGGTGTTGTCTTTATAAACTGATCTGTCTGGTATTGTGTTTTGTTGGTTTTTTATTCTCATCCTTCAAGGCCCAACTGTTATTGTAAAACTCTTAACAATTAACTTTAAATTGATGAGGCATGAGAAACTGTCTTCCAGGTAACCTGTTTTCTGGAAATTCACTCAGGAATTATTTTGGTTGCTGCATACATTGTAATTGCGTAAGTGCACACCAGTACATAACTTATAAACTTCCAGATAGTTTGTAATGACCTAATTTCTTTTTCATTTGGATCTCATTACTGATGATTAGGTGATTTAGTGCTTCAGAAATAACAGTAGTGAACTGGATTTCCTTCTGCAAATATTTGAATATGTCTGTAGGGAGTATAAAGACTATAGCAATTCTGTCGTATTCATTCTTTCAGAAGAGGCATCAGTTGATTGATGGAACTGTTGACCATTTTCTTAACTTGCAAGGTACACAAATGGCTTAAGGAAAGAAGATTAAGATGTTGTTTTCTTGTACATATAATATGGGCATGTAAAAGGTGTGAAAAACTGATTATTGTACTTGTTTAGGAGTTGAGTGATGCTTTGCATAATCCCTAAGATTCACTAGTGGGTCTTGGAGTCATCTCTGTGTGTTAACACAGCGGGACAAATTCTAGGACGATATCCTTTGTTTTTGCCATGAGAACTGCCATGTATGTTGCGATGTTAATTTATTCCTTCCTTGTGAAATACTTTTCAGCTAGAGTTTGGGTATCCTCAACTCATATTTTTAAAGTTACAGATGAAGTGACTTGCTTTCGTTGTGTCTTTGGGTTGTTTTTATGCGTTCTACTCTGTGAACTTTCAGTAATTGTAAGGCTGGTAGTGTAGCGCACCTTAGCATGTCCCTTAGCCCGTGCGTGCTGTGAAAGAAAGAAGCTTTGAAGGATTGCTTTCCTAGTGTCTTGTGGCTCAGTAGGAGCTCTTGTTGTCTAAGCATCTTAGCTGTGTAGTCTGCGCTGTAAACTTGGCTCTCTGAACAGCTTGCTTCTACACCTGCCTGGTGCTGTGGAGCAACGTGGGAAGCAAGCATTATATTCCAGACAGTTTGTGCCTGCTTAGGGTGGAAAATGTGCAGTCAGTTGTAGGCAGGTCAAGCAGAATAGGCAGGACAAAATGCTGGGCTCCTAGATATGGCAGTAGTGAATTTTGTGGTATTGGCCGAAAAATATCAAATTTCCACAGTAGTGTAGCTATGGAATCCAAAGAGTTCTGAATGATCGTGTGCTCGTGCTTCTCAAGAGAATTATTTCGGGTTTCTTGTAGAATTTTCAAGGCTATCTGTGTAACTGTAGAGACTAGAAGCCTCAACTCTTCAAAATGAGAATGGAAATTTCTGTTATCCATTAGTTGTGTTTAGAAAAGAAATCTGTGATAAAATTCATAGTTGGCCAATAACTGCCAGTTACTTCGAGTGTTACACCTCTGCTCACCACATACATTCAGCAAGTGTTAGAAAAACATAAATGAAATTATTAATTAAGATTCTTATAAAAGTATTGTAGAAAAACATTGTATGTATCGATGATGGATCTCCGGTCTGCTCACCCATGTTACATTTGAATTTGCATTTGAAGACTGAAGTGATGCAAAGGCTTTTGGTCATGCAAATGAAATTCTTAAAATTATTATTTTTTACTCAGGTTTTCAGATACTGTCACTATTATTCCACAGGGGTTTTAACTGCAATTTACTCTGGTAGGGTACTCCTCCGTTACTGTACTTCATACGCTGCCTCCTGGGAAAAGGAGAGTTGACTAGAAACACATAGAGCTAGCTTATTGCTGTCGGGTTTTCTTTGAGAATTCTTGTTGTGATCTGGCTTTCAGACTATGATGTTTGTTTGTAATTTACAAAAAATAAGTTTTTTATAAAAGATCCCCTACTGTGAGTGTAGGTCTGAAGTTTCAGCTGGCTCTTGTAGTCAGTGGAAACTCGTTTCCTTTTAAAATAAAAAGGGGTCTGCAGCATTACTGCAGTGGACAGAACGGCATTGTGATTATACAATGTAAGTTTATTGTTGCCTAACTCACGACAGCAGTATTTCTTAAATCACAGCAGGATAATTCACCTATCTCACAGTTGCTTAAACTTGTCTCATTTATCTTGAGAAAGCGTGTGATTTGACAGATACTGGATACTAGACTATATCAGATATGACGGAGAACAACCCTTCCAGTAAGCATATGTGTTATTTAATGAATGCTAATGTCAGTTAGGAGCTGTCCACATACCAAGTAGCCAAATAGTGGAGTGGACTTGACTTCTGTTTTTATTGTGGTGGTAGTTGTTGTTGGTTTGCCCCTTTTCAGAGAAAGGAAGTACTATTTAGAAAGAGGTGAAAAAAGAAAGATGTGTTTATTAAATATTCAAAATAATAAAAAACCCCAAACAAAACAAAACCAGAAAACCCCAAACACTGAAGCGTTTTTACCATAAACCAGACATTTTATATTTTTTTGAAGATATATGTTCTATTTTCTTGCCCATGAAAACTAAGAGACTTTCTTAGGAAGATAGAGGAAACTGTTGGAGTTTATTAGTGCATAAAGGTATGTGTATGTTTGTGCTGACCTGTTGTACTGCTCTAGACAGGTATTTGAAGTTGAGCTAACAAGTGAAAAGCTGATTGGAATACTTATACTATGTGCCACCCACAATTGCACTGAGGGTGAGATAAGATGTTTTAAACTTGGGACTTTTGAGTAGCTAATATATTACTTGAACACCACCTCTGCTGGTATCTGACTTTCATTTCCATTTTTGAACACAGCACTACATTCTCTGCCGTTAAGAATTCAACTGAGTAGTAATGTTGGAAAGGCTTTTGAAGCTTAGCAATAATAGATGTGTTACAGGGGCTACGTCATGTACCGCCTTCACACAAAGTCTTTGTGAATCTTTACTTAGACTTCAGCTACCTTTTGATTACTGCTGTGATCATGAGCCACAAGTGAGAAAAGCATTTGTTGACTCAGACTGTATTTGCCTTATAGTAGTCCTTGGGTATTGAAGTTCAGATAGAATTTTGCTGTTGAATACAAGAATCCTGAAATGGAAAGAGGGTTTTTTGTCACTAATCATGTTAGTATGAATATAATAGGTCCTTTACAAAAATCTTAAATGGATGCTTATCGTAATCCTAAAAAGGACTCTTTAAATTCTGTTTAACTCTTGTTGTGTTTCACAAAAATTGCTTCCAGCTGCTTGGGGTTTTAGTGATGTAAAGAGGAAAGAGTTTAAGCCCTGTTACTGGGGGAATATTTTTGGATAATTGTGCTACTTAGTTTTCCACCCTGTTACTTCCAGAGTGTTGTAAATAATAAAGACATACATGCTTAGTGATAACTTCAGACTTTTCTACAAACCGTTCAGAATTTCACTGGGAATAAATATGTAACAGTTCCATGTTATGCAGGCCAGATTAATTAAAGTTATACCTACATGGTACCACAGTGGTACTGCATAACATCTGAACTAACACATTCCAGTGACAAGTCATGTAGACATATCTGTGATATGTTAAGTGTTTTAATATTAGAATTGGAGACATGATGATTGTTACGCTTGTGTTTAAGCCATCGGCTGTCTTGATAATCATAGAATCATCTAGGTTGGAAAAGACGTTTAAGGTCATCAAGTCCAACCATAAACCTAGCCAAGTCCACCACTGAACCATGTCCCTAAGCACCAAATCTACATGTCTTAAATACCTCCAGGGATGGTGACTCAACCACTTCCCTGGGCAGCCTGTTCCAATGCTTGATAACCCTTTCAGTGAAAAATTTTTTCCTAATATCCAATCTAAACCTCCCCTGGTGCAACCTGAGGCCTTTTCTTTTCATCCTGTCACTTGTTACTTGGGAGAATAGACTGACACCTGCCTCTCTACAACCTCCTTTCAAGTAGTTGTAGACAGCAATAAGGTCTCCCCTCAGCCTCCTTTTCTCCAGACTAAACAATCTCAGCTGCTCTTCATAAGACTTGTTCTCCAGACTCCTCACCAGCATCATTGCCCTTCTCTGGACCCTCTCCAGCACCTCAATGTCTTTCTTGTAGTGAGGGGCCCAAAACTGAACACAGTATTTGAGATGGGGCCTCACCAGAGCTGAGTACATCCCCTAATCCTGCTGGCCACGCTGTTTCTGATACAGGCCAGGATGCTATTGGCCTTCTTGGCCACCTGGGCACACTGCCGGCTCATATTCAGCCGGCTGTTGGCAAACACCCCCAGGCCCTCTTCCAACAGGCCGCTCTGCAGCCACTCCTCCGCAAGCCTGTAGTACTGCATGGGGTTGTGCATAACTCGGTCCTTGGCCTTGTTGAGCCTCATACAACTGGTCGTAGCCCATTGATCCAGCCTGTCCAGATCCCTCTGTAGAGCCTTCCTGTCCTCAAGCAGATTGACACTCCCACCCACTTGGTGTCGTCTCTAAACTTACTGAGGTTGCACTCAATCTCCTTGTCCAGATCATTGATAAAGATATTAAACAGAACTGGCTCCAATACCGAGCCCTGGGGAACACCACTTGTGACTGGCTGACAACTGGATGTAACTCCATTCATCACAACTCTTTGGGCCTGGACATCCAGATAATTCTTCACCCTGCGAAGGGTATACCCGTCCAAGGCATGAGCTGCCAGTTTCTGCTGGAGAATGCTGTCAGAAACGGTGTCAAAGGCTTTACTAAAGTCTGAGTAGACAACACCCACAGCCTTTCCCTCATCCACTGAGTGGGTCATCTTGTCATAGAAGGAGATCAGGTTAGTCAAGCAGGACCTGCCCTTCGTAAATCCATACTGACTGGGCCTGATCACCTGGTTGTCCTGTAGGTGCCACGCGATGGCACTCAAGATGATCTCCTCTATAACCTTCCCCAGCACCAAGGTCAGACTGACAGGTCTGTAGTTCCCCAGATCCTTCTTCTGGCCCTTCTTGGGGATAAGCATCACATTTGCTAACCTCCAGTCAGTTGGGATAATGCAGTAATTCTTTTACACATGCAGCTGGGGAAGGAGGAAATGTTGTTGTGATGTCTTAAAAGATAATTGATTGTGTTTTCTTTCTTACAGAAAATGCCAGAAGCCTCAGAAGACCATAATCATCGGAAGGCTTGTTGACTTCCATTTTTTGGTAATCTGGAACATCATCAATCTGGCATGGCGCAGGGCAGTCAACAACTCGACGTGCAGGTACTCCATGATCTCCGGCAACGTTTCCCTGAGATACCTGAAGGGGTGGTATCTCAGTGTATGCTTCAGGTATGACAAAGAGTTTTTAGGTGTCTGTGTATTTTATTTTCGTAGTATGCAATTTCTTTTTAGTAGTGTACATGAAGCACAGATTTTCGGTCTTCTGGTTTTATTTTGAAAGGGTGGAAGGCTCCACTACTTGCATTTATGTCCTGGCTTTTATGTACAAAGATTTTATTATACTTCACTTTTGTGAAGTGAAAAAAACCCACTTTTGTGGGTTTTTTTCCGGTGACTATTCTTCCTTGTCTATGTGACCTGTGAATGTATGTTTACAGGGAATAAGGAAGGTGGCTAATGGGGTGATTATTGACGATGGCTATATTAATAACATACATATACTGCAGGAGATCTTAGCAAACAATGAGTCATTCTTCCAAGATAAGGAACTGGCCTTATCTGGGAATCTAAAGGTTTTCTGTCTTCATGGCATCTTTTTGCCACAGCTGTCCAAAAGTTTGTTTTTACTCCTCTTTTTCCAAGTCAGAAGGCAGGGGGGGTGGTTTTCTTTTGTTTGTTTGGTTGTTTTTTTTCCTTTCTATTTCTTCCTTCCACCTTCATCTAAAATCACAAATTGGAAGCGATAATAAGTGACCACACATAATCATTTTTCAAAGTCATGGTCATCTAGGAATACCTTCTGTTAATGGGAAGATTCATGAGTGGAATAGAAACAAGGCCTAGTTTGTCCTTGTGTGGCCATAGCTAAGGTGGGACCTAATGTGATAAATTGCTGCATCTGAAAGTAGTGAAGCTCTATTTGCACCCTACCTGTCCCTGGCAGAAGAGTACGTTTACTTAAAACTGTAGCTGTAATTTTTGCATTGTGTGTTTTCTAAACTGTACAAATACAAATGAATTGCTTTCAGACAAATGTAAAGCTAGGGAAGCCCTGCAGTATAAAGCTTTACTTATCCTGACAGTCATCTTGTCTGTACTGTTAAGTACACGTTCCTTTTGATGAACTATGTTTAAGTCATAGACATCTTGAGGCTTGAGGAGGGATGGGGGCAATATCAGGCTTTCCTGTGACAAGCTGTGGGACGACAGGTAACAATGGTTAGAGGGACAGTGTGGCGAGGGCCTGCAAGCCTGTTGCTCTGGGACATGCTGCCTACACTGCAGCACACATGAAGTCTTACAGAGATGAGACAGGGGCTCCTGAGGTAATAGGAGCCAACAGGGAAATGCCAGTGAAACACCCCAAAGGAATTAAGGAATGTTCCTCTAAGAAGGTGACACAGCTGACAGGCCAGCTGAAATGTCTCTACACCAGTGCATGTAGAATGGGCAACAAAGAGGAGAAGCTGGAGGCCACTGTGCTGCTAGAAAGCTATGGCCTGGTTGCCATTACTGAAAGTTGGTGGTACAAATCCCATGACTGGAGTGTAGCTATCAATGGCTACAGGCTATTCAGAAGGGACAGGTGAGGAAGGAGGAGCAGAGGTGTTGCCCTCTGCATCAAGAAGGGGATAGAGTGTGAAGAGTTGTCTCTGAAGAATAGCCATAAGCAGGTCAAAAGCCTATATGGGTAAGAATAAGACACCAAGGCAACAAAAGGAACCTTGTGGGTGGTGCCTGCCACAGGCAGCCTGATCAATGGGAGCTCATTGATGGAGCCTTCTTACTCCAGCTGAAGCAGGCTCTTGTCCTGCTGGGGACTTCAGCCACCCCGACATCTGCTGGAAAAGTAGCACAGGAATCCAGAAGATCCAGGAGACTCCTGGAGTGCATCGAAGATAACTTCTTAAGCCAGGTAATAGGCAGGCTCACCAGAGGGGATGCAGTACTGCACCTGATGGTCACCAACATAAGTGAGCTAATTGGTGATGTCAAGATTAGAGGGAGCCTGGGCTGCGGTGATCATGCACTGGTGGAGTTTGCAGCCTTGAGGGATATGGGTCAGGGGAAGAGTAAAGTCAGGACCCTGAATTTCAGGAATGCAAACTTAGAGTTCTTCAAGGAGTTAGTCAATAGGATCCCCTGGGAAACTGCCCTCAGGGACAAGGGAGCAGAACAGAGCTGGCAGATCTTTAAGGATACTGTCCGTAGAGTGCAAGACCTCTTGATCCCCAGGTGTAAGAAATCAGGAAAGGAGGGCAAGAGACCAGTATGGCTGAGTCAAGACCTGCTGGTCAAACTAAAGGGCAAGTAAGAGATGCACAGGCAGTGTAAGCAGGGACAGGTATCCTGGGAAGAGTATAGGGACACTTCCCCGGTTTTGAAAGGATGGGATCAGGAAGGCCAAAGCATGGCTGGAGATGAACTTGGCAAAGGATGCAAAGAACAATAAGGGCTTCTGTAGTTATGTCAACCAGAAAAGGAAGGTCAAAGAAAAGCACACACATCACACCCCGGCCCCCCCACCCTGAGTTGAGCAAGACTGGCAAACTGCTAACAATGGATGGGGAGAGAGCTGAGGTACTCAACAACTTTTTTGCCTAAGTCCTCACTGGCAACCTCTCTTCCCACATCTCTTGACTGGATGGATTGCAAGGCAGTGACTGGGGGAGAAAAGTCCCTCCAACTGTAAGAGAAGATCAGATTGGTGACCACCCGAGGAACCTGAACATACAGAAGTCTATGGGACCCGATGAGATGCACCCCGGAGTCCTGAGGGAATTGGCTGATGTACTTGCCAAGCCACTATCCGTGATATTTGAAAAGTCATGGCAGTCAGGTGAAGTCCCTGGTGACTAGAAAAAGGGAAACACTACACCCATTTTTAAAAAGGGTAGAGAGGAGGACCCTGGGAACTATCGACCTGTCAGCCTCACGTCTGTGCCTGGGAAGATCGTGGAACAGATCCTCCTACAAGCTATGCTAAGGCACATGAAGGACATGGACGTGATTCGAGACAGCCAGCATGGCTTCACCAAGGGCAAGTCCTGCCTGACCAACCTCGTGGCCTTCTATGATGGAGTCACTACATCAATGGACAAAGGAAAAGCTATGGTTGACGTCTGTCTGGACTTCCGTAAGGCCTTTGAAGCGGTCCCCTGCAACATCCTTCTCTCTAAATTGGAGAAGTATGGATTTGATGGATGGACTGTTCTGTGGATGAGGAATTGGTTGGATGATCACAGCCAGAGGGTAGTGGTCCATGGCTCAAGGTCCAGGTGGAGACTGGAGACAAGTGGTGTCCCTCAGAAGTCCAAACTGGGACCAGTGCTGCTTAATATCTTCACCAATGAAATAGAGAATGGGATTGAGTGCACCCTCTGTAAGTTTGCAGATGACACAAAGCTGAGTGATGCAGTTGACGTGCCTGAGGGACAGACTTGGGAAATGGGCCCCTGTGAACTTCATGAGGTTCAACAAGGCCAAGTGCAAAGTCCTGCACCGGGGTCAGGGCAACCCCCAGTATCAATGCAGGCTGGGGGATGAAGGGATTGAGAGTATCCCTGCTGAGATGGACTTGGGGGTAGTCAGCAATGTGCACTCGTAGCCCAGAAGGCCATCCGCATCTTGGGCTGCATTAAAAAAAATGTGGCCAACAGGTCAAGGGAGGTGATTCTGCCCCTCTGCTCCACTCCTGTGAGACCCCACCTGGAGTACTGTGTCCAGCTCTGGAGCCCTCAGGACAGGAAAGACATAGACCTGTTGGACTGGGTCCAGAGGAGGGCCACAAAAATGCCTAGAGGGATGGAATACCTCCTCTATGAAGACAGACTGAGAGAGTTGGGGTTGTTCAGCTTGGAGAAGAGAAAGCTCCGGGGAGACCTTATCATGGCCTTCCAGTACCTAAAGGGGGTCTACAGGAAAGATGGGGAGAAACAGTTTAGCAGGGCCTGTTGCAATAGGACAAGGGGTAATAGCTTTAAACTAAAAGGGGAAAGATTTAGACTAGATATAAGGAAGAAATTTTTTACAATAAGGGTGGTGGAACACTGGCACAGGTTGCCCAGGTGGTAGATGTGCTATCCCTGGAAACATTCAAGGCCAGGTTGGATGGGGTTCTGAGCAGCCTGATTTAGTTGAAGATGTACCTGCTCAATGCAGGGGAGTTTGGACTAGATGAGCTTTAAAGGTCCCTTTTCCAACCCAAACTATTCTATGATTCTATGATCTTTAAACCGATAAAATTAAAGAACCACTAACACTGCAGAAGCGTATGGTGATCCATATCTACAATACAGTGTTCTGGATAGCTAGTTAACATTACATTGCAAATATCTGTCAAGTGTAGAATTTGTTTCCAAACCCACTTTATATTTGTTTTAAGATACCTGAGCTGGTTTCCATTGACCTATTGCAATTCGTGCTCTAGATTTAAACCAGTGTGAGTTTTGGACCTATTAACAATTGAGAGTACTTTGCAATGACAAATACATTTTATACCTTGAGAAAATCAGATTTGGTCTTGTCCTGTCTATGCTCTCTCTACCTCCACCCTGACAAAGTGACCTAAGGAAACTGAGGATTCTCTTTATGAAGTCCTGTTTAGATGGCAAGTGGCTGATGGTAGATGGCAAGTGGCTGATGGTAGCAGTTAACTTTTTTGAGACTACCATCTTGGCACTGTGGTGCTGGGTATTATTACAAGGTCTGGTTTCCACATGTTATGGTTTTAAATTTTTCTGTGATACATGTGGATATTCCCATTGACCACTGGGGTCTAGAAAGGGAGATTGGCCTGAAGGGGAAATAGTCAGGGAGAAGTATCCCTAGAGTGAGAGCCATACATAATAAAGTGCTGGACTCTTCTGTCATGTTCGTTAGTGCATCTTCATCTGAGAGGATGCTGACTGTGTGTTTATCTGATAGTGAAATCATACGAAATTTTGGGAAAGTCATCTTCACTTTAGCATTAAGACTGACTAGGTATCAGTCCTTTAGAAAAGAAATGTAACTGTGACTTTTCAACCAACCAGATAGGCTGTTGAAAATTGTACTGCAAGGCCACAGGAGTATTAATATGTATACGAACTTTATATAGTGATAGTGTTTAAAATAGAAGTGAAACCATTATTAATGTATATTTCTTAGAATGGTAATCTTCACACACCAAAGAAGGCGGGGGTGTATGCGTGTTATATAAATATATACACAATCGTTCTGGTAGGAGGTGGTGTATGTCATAGAAGGTACTAGTCTTGGATCACAAGTAACAAAGTTAGGATGCTGAGGGCCAGATGTAGTTGAACTGGTCTTAAATTGATTTTTTTTTTTAACTACTGTTTAAATTAAAAACTGAACCACATCTGGTACAGGCTGTTGGATGAGAAACTGGGGAGGAAAAACAATTAATGCACAATCTGGAATGTTTTCTAGTGATTTTACTCTTTCAGAAAAGCTATCACTCGTGTCGTTCTTTTAACAAGACTAGATTAAGCTAAAATGAGCGGAGAGGGGAAGAAGGGAAAGGAAATTCCCCATTATACATTTGATTTGATTCATAATTTACTGTCTGTATAGTTTTAACTGCTGGCACCACAGAACAAATCAAACATTTACAGGAGTTATGATGTATGAATAAACCTTTTTTTTAGCCTTGATCCTGAAATTTTTAAAGGCAGTCGAAATTATGTCAGAATTGTAAGGTGCTTTATGGATTTGCCAGTACTTTTTCAGTGCTTATTCTGACTTCATTTTTAAGGCACTAAATTCTGTTCTACCAAGAGAAGCTGGTTTAAAATGTTGGACTTTTAAACTTTTCAGGTAAATCGAAATACTTAGGTAAACAGTAAAATAAAGGTGAAAACAGTAAACACTCCAGTAAACATTAAAACATCGTCTGCATTTTTGTTTTGATGTTCCAGAGTTTGCAATTTTGATCTAGTTTAATTTGATTTGTGGTGATGTTAGTAGTAGTTAATTGTACATACCTGTTCCTTGCAGAAAATAGCAAGAGTTGTAACCATTGCTTTCCCCAAAACTGGACTTGATTATTATTTTTTTTTTTGTATGTCATACTGTAGCTAGTGTTACTATAACATTTTTCTAGGTTCAATATGTACTGTGACCTAGAAGGTATTACCTTTGTTTCAAAATTCATGTCTGTGAAATGTTATTCCTAGTTGTGTTCAAGCTAGGCTTGATTGCAGCTTCAGTTGAATGCTTGTTGCATGTTGAGCAGTGGCTTTTTCTTTTGCTATTTGACAATAATAGCTGTCCATTCTTACTCCTAGAACAACAACAACCTAGATGCCTGTTGTCGAGCCCTCGCACAGGAGAGCAACAAATACTTATATATGGAGTACCATAGTCCTGATGACACCAGAATGAATAGAAATAGCCTTTTGCACATTAATCTGGGTATTCATCCTCATACCAGCTATCATGCAGGGGATGGAGCTCAACTTAATGGTGGTCGTACACTGGTACACAGTTCAAGCGATGGACATATTGATCCACAACGCACAGCAGGTAAACAGCTGATATGCTTAGTTCAAGAACCACATTCTGCTCCCGCTGTTGTGGCAGCTTCTCCTAGTTACAATCCATTTTTCATGAATGACCAGAATAGAAATGCAGCTACTCCTCCTCCACAGCCACCTCCACAGCCATCTTCCATACAACCAGGAATGAACACGTCTGCTATGCAAGGCCCTCCTCCCACGTATATGCACATACCTCGGTACAGTACAAATCCCATTACTGTTACAGTATCACAAAACCTCCCCTCTGGACAGAGTGTACCCAGAGCTCTACAAATTCTTCCACAGATTCCAAGCAATCTTTATGGGACTCCTGGCTCTATTTATATAAGACAAACATCTCAAAGTTCTTCAGGACGACAGACTCCTCAGAATACACAGTGGCATTCATCGCCACAGGGCCCAGTTCCACATTATACTCCCCGTCCTCTACCTGTGTATCCACATCAACAGAACTATCAACCTTCTCAGTATTCTCCTAAACAACCCCAGATCCCTCAGTCAGCTTTTCGATCACCACCGCCATCCCAGTGTCCCTCTCCCTTTGGCTCGCCTCAACACCAAGTTCAACCTCCTCAGTTGGGTCATCAGAGTTCACATGTTTTCATGCCTCCTAGTCCTTCAACTGTCCCACCTCATCCATATCAGCAAGCATCCCAGACTTTTCAAAAACAGGGCGGTCACTCTGTATCGTATCTTCCTCCTTTTGCTGGACCTAGTTTATCCAAAGGTTCCATGAATAAAATAGAAATTACAGTTGAGCCACCGCAAAGGCCTGGGACTGCAATGAACAGAAGTCCTTCACCAATAAGTAATCAGCCATCTCAACGAAACCAGCACCCGCTGTATACAGCCACTACTCCTCCTTCAAGCTCTCCATCAAGAGGTATGTCAGGTCAGCCCAAACCTCCATTTAGTGTTAATCCGGTATATATTACCTACACTCAACCAACTGGACCTACAGGTGCACCAACACAGTCTCCTCGGGTAATGGTATCTCAGCCAAACCCAACCATTTTTAAAATCACAGTAGGTCGAGCACCGACTGAGAATCTTTTAAATTTAGTGGACCAAGAAGAGCGTTCTGCAGCACCAGAGCCGATTCAGCCTATTTCTGTAATCCCAGGATCTGGAGGAGAAAAAGGAAGCCATAAGTATCAGAGGAGTTCTAGTTCTGGATCAGACGACTATGCTTACACTCAAGGTAAATGTTTCACCCTACAAATTGTGTTATTGTAAAATGCATTTTCAGCTTGATTTTGCTACTTGCTAAGTGAGAATTTTTGAACGTGCACAGAGAAGAATAGAAATTGCACCAAAAATCATCTAATGAGAGAGTTTGTTCTGATTTTTAAAAAAAATTGCCAAATTTCAGTCTAATACTTTTATTAGTATTAGACTTCTAATCTAATATCTTCTAATACAGAATTTCTGAGGTTCTTGCAGTTGCTATGCTTTTGATGTTAGAGGAATTTCTTAAAAGAAAACAGTACAGCTAACGAGTAAATGGTTTGTTAATATACTGTATGTCTGGTTTGTAAATTCTGTGTTGAAGAACTGAGTTATAAATTTACATGTGTATTTTATTATTTTTTGTATTTGTTCCATACTCGTGTGCTTTATAAACTTGAAGCACTGACATCTGGAAGGAATTTGAATCCAATTTATTTGGTTTAGATTGAAGAGTGTTAAGTGAGAGGAGAGAGAGGTAGGGTTGCAGCTAAAATTACTTCAGGTGTCAATACAAAACATATTTTTGTTTTGAAAGGTATTAAAGTAATTATTTTGGAGAACTTAATAGAGAGTTTTGAAACAGGAGGAAGAGATTGGCAGACAGATTTTACGAAATGTGTTCTGCTGCATAGGGATAGAACATAGTCTTAATGCCACGTATAAATGAAGAATTAAGTAATTTAAAAAAAAAAAAAGGTGAAATCTAACCTTTAGCTGAGAACTGCTTTTTGTCAGAGTAATCTGCTTTGTAGATTTGAAACATTTAAAACTGAGCGAATGAATCAGTCTGCAAGCATTCAAACCAATCACTTGGGATAATGACAGAATGATAACCAGCAGCAATTATTTAAAGAATGTGCTTTGTTTCTGGATTTGTGTTTGGAAAAGAGAGTCTGTTCCTCCATTGCTCCTTCTAGCCTTCCTTTCCCTTTAGAGCTGAAATAATGGTTATAACGCTGCCCTGTAGTTCTTGATTAATTATTTTGCTTTGTGTCTTTTGATCTATTCTAACTAATCAACAAAGAGCTGTTCTGTACCTTGTAGACCTTATTTGAAATGTTATTTAGACAAAACGAACACTAGTACGTCTGTAACTCCTAGGCCTTATGCTTTGTTTGGTAGAGTCCCTATTACAGTTTCATTAAAGATTGCCAGGTGAGAAAACTATAAGTAGCTTAACATAACTGTGAAAAAACTTATTCTGAAATGCCGAAATCTGGTTTTGGCTTTGTATCTTTGACTAGATTTGTGTATTTTGAAAACAAAAGCAATAAAACCAGTTAGTATATGCTTTTTGGGGCATCTGCTTTTGTGGCAATACCTACTGCAGCTGTGACTTTATTATAGCCTTTGGTATTGCTACACTCTGAACTCTTGATAGAAATAAATTGTAGAAGAATAAACATTATATTCTTTACTACCACAAAGGAGTCCTAAAGAGGAGTATATTTAACAGCTTAATATAGGGAACAAGTTTATTTAATTTTCTCTTGAATATGAACCATTGTGAAAAGTGTTACCAAAAATCTATTCTGATGCCTGTGTTTCTACTGTTTCTTTGTAGTGTGAGTCACATTTGATGAGTTGTACTAGAGTATGATGCAAAGCTATGTAATGTAGTCATATCAGATGTTAAGTTGGAGGAGTCGCACAAAGACAAGGTTTGATAGTAATAGTGGAAAATCATACAGCCTGGTAGCTGTACCTTTGGTATGGTTTCTTTTAATTTTGTGATCTCTGAAACTACTTGGATAACTTTTGTACTTCAAAAAGTAGAGAACAGTTCAGTAATACTGGTGCCTTTATTATAAAAACATCTGATGTTATTCTTGGATAGGATTTTCAGTGTTTATTCTTTTGCCATGAATTTGTGGATCCATACAAAATCCAAGGTATAGTGCTACTTTTTTTTTGTGCAGAATACTGACATCTGATAAAAAGCACTGTCATTTTTATACTCCCGACTGGTTGGGATTTTTTTTTATCCTCCCCCAGTAAGCTGTGTCATATTGTTCCTTATTTTTCTAACTTTTTTTTTTTTTAGGTAGTATGCAAATATCCTTGAGATGTTATGTGGTTTTTCTTTGCCTCTGTTAGGGTTGAAGAAAAGGGCAGATGCTGGATGGTGCTTTGTATGAAGAAGCATTTTGCAGATTCTACATTGTCTTCATACATTTGAACAGTTTGCTGGAACAGTGTTATATGAGCAGTGTGCTTGCCTGAATACCCACAGCGAATTTCTCTTATTTTTCTCTGTACTAGGAGACTTCAGTCAGATAAAAACAGCCAGATCAGGAAGTATTAAGCATCACGCTAATTAACTTGGACAGTTTTGCATCATGATGAAATACTGAGAAGTGTCTTCCTGCAGAAACTGAATATTATTTTCTAGCTACTCAAGATTCTTTCTTTCACTGCTCTGGGAGCCTAACATAGAGTCATAAATTTCAGTACCATGACAGAAATATGACCCCCTTCTTATTTTCTGGATTGTCTCATCTGTTTTATTGAAGTTCTATAGTTTTGCCTTTCAGCACTGCGAAACTTATGGTATTGAGAATTACAGGACTCTCTGAAAAGCTAAGACTACTTAAAGTTATTATACCATAATCTGTAATAGCAGTGAAAAAAATTCAGGACTGACATTTGGCTAATGTCTTAAGGCTAGTGTGACAGCTGCTATTGAGCAGCAGATATGAAGTGTGTGTTACCTTCTGATCTTACCTCTGGTGTTTATTTTTTTTGTCAGTACAGTATTAATATAACTAGGTTGCTGTTTCATCCTGAGAAGCTGTCTCCTTGTACAGGTGCCTTTGTATTTTTGAGACGAGAAAGACCAAATGCAAAAAAAGAAGCTTTGACCAAAATGGTAATATCAACTTCAAGTTACTGTCTAAACTGTGTTTTTATTCTGGAAGAACTTTGTTCTAAATTGTAGTTCATTTGGCATGAAAGCATCTTCACACTGATATTTGGCTGCATGTTTATGATCACTTTTTTTTTCCAGAAAGGTCACTCATGAATCTTACGCATAAGTTAAGAATTTAGTTTTCCATGGGTTTGTGTATTAGTAACTATTTCTTCCATGTAAAATATTAGCCTTGCTGTTACATCAACGAGCAAGGATGGAGAGATTAGCAAAGGAACTGAAGATAGAGAAAGAAGAGCTTGAACGCCTAAAAGCCGAAGTCAATGGTATGGAGCATGATCTAATGCAGAGGCGGCTTCGAAGAGTTAGCTGTACAACTGCAATTCCAACAGTAAGCAATTTGTTAGTATTTTAAATCAAGATACGAATTTATTTTTTTGTGTGTTTTCATGAACTAAAGTATTGTACAAAACAATACTTAGGAGTATAAAATCTTGACTGGAGATTATTTTTTGTAAGTTCTTGGCTTGTTGTAAGCCAGTTCTTATAATTTAAGAAACAGGTATATGTCAGGCTTTTAGTGCTCACAGCAGAATTTCTGAATCTTGTGTACATGTGCTTTTCTGGACCACAGAACTGAATAGATAGTTATGTTCCTAACAACCTGTAAAAGTGTATGTCCAAGTCTATTTAAAGATCCCAAGCCATATACAACTTCGTGTTCATGCAGCACGGTTTCACTTTTTTTTTTATAAAAAGGGTATTTTTTCTATGTTGAGGTATTTTGAGTAGTTGCATCTCCTAGACAATCTATTTCCTATTTAGTAGGTACAGGATATGCCAAGTAACTTCCAATGGTGGTGTTACCTCAAACAGTTGGCACCTCTCTCTCCTCTTTTCTTTGTTGGTTCTTCCTATCTGCGTGACTTCCACCTGCTGCAAGTGACTCTAGCCCAAATATCTATGTGGCTCTGATAAAAGAATTCATCAGACTGAAAAATAACTTCTGCTTTGTGCAGTTGTTAGCCAAATCAGTTTAGACTTACTCACTGTGTTGATGTAAACAATGCACACAGATGTAGGCTGGAAGGCATAGTAGGAGCTGTTAGCTGCTTAACTAGTATGGCCGCTGTATGTCTCACCCGTCTCAGGGCAGCATTTGGCAGGTACGTTCCTGGGAGGAATATAGAGGTGTTGTCTGAGTGTGCAAGGATGAGGTTAGGAAAGCCAAAGCCCGACTGGAGTTGAATCTAGCACGGGATGTCAAAGACAAAAAGAAGAGCTTCTGTTAGGACATAGGTGACAAAAGGAAGGCTAGTGAAAATGTGGGCCTATCGCTCAATGAGACCTGGTTACATAGGGCATAGAAAAGGCTGAGATACTGAATGCCTTCTCTGCCTCAATCTTTACAGGCCTTCAGGAATCCTGAGTCCCAGGGACCCTGGGAAAAGTCTGGAGCAGGGAAGGTATACCCTTGGTGAAAGAGGGTCAGGTCAGGGAATACTTAAGCAAAGTGGGCATACATGAGTTTGTGGTCCTGCATGGGATGTCACACGAGTGCTAAGGGAGCTGGCAAAGAAGGCTAATGATATCCTGAGCTGCATTAGGAGTGTTGTCAGCAAAGGGAGAGAGATTACCCTTCCCCTTTATTCAGCACTGGTGAGGCCACACTTGGAGTATTGTGTCCAGGAGCGGGCTCCCCAGTACAAGAGAGAGACGTGGTCATACTGAAGAGTCCAGTGAAGGGCCACAAAGATGATTAAGGGACTGGAGCATTTCTCCTGTGAGGACAGGCTGAGAGAACAGCCTGGAGAAGAGAAGGCTCAGGCAGGATCTTATCAATGTATATAAATACCTGAAGGGAGGTTGTGAAGAGAACCACAGAACCAGAGACAGTGGGTGCAAACTGCAACACAGGAGGGTCCCTCTGCACATCAGGAATGACTTTTTTACTCTGTGGTTGACTGAGCACTGGCACAGGTCTCCCAGATTGGTTGTGGAGTCTTCCTTCTTGGAGATATTCAAAAGCTGTTTGCCGTCTGGGCAGAGGGGTTGGATCAGATGATCTCCAGAGGTTACTTCCAACCTCAAACATTCTGTGACTTTGTGATTCTGTCTGTGATGCTGGCATGTATCCTAGGATAGGATAGTTATTCCTATATACATGTTAATAATCACTGCTGCTAGCATAAAGAACACTATTACAGTAACTTGGGGTTTCTTAATGATAATGCAAATATATGGACTGATATATTTGCATATATATATAAAATATATATGCAGATATATATAAAATATAAATGATTATTCTGTTAAGAATAATTAATGGCTTGCAGCATTGAATGATTTAAATATACTGGGCTAGAAGGTTTGGCATGTTGGAGCTCCTTGGGGTGATGCATAAATAAACTTCTGACCTTATTCGGCTATAATCAAGTAATAATTAATGTGAACTTCAGCTTGCATTCTGTTTTCTGATCATTTTGATGTAAACTCATGTAGCAAGTCATCAATTTATGCAGAATTTCATAAGGTGTATGTTTTTATAAACGAGCTCAGCTATGTCTTCTTACTAATGAATTTTAATATTAAGTAGTTTGTTCATTTTTGTTGATTTGGTTTGTTTTGCTCCTCAAATACCAATAGAAGAATGTTTTTTGAGGGAATAAATTGGGTAGACGGGATGGGACAGACAGTGGAATCCATGTTTTTCAGTGCCTTATCTATACTCAGTTTCTAATAAAGCCATTAACAAAGATACAGCAATGTTATTTCTATGTCAGATAAGATACTGACTTACCACAATTACTATTTTGGGTTGTTTCTTTCTAGTCTGAGGAAATGACCAGATTGAGAAGCCTCAACAGACAGCTTCAGATAAATGTTGACTGTACACTGAAAGAAGTTGATCTCCTTCAATCTAGAGGTATAGAATTAATAATTTTTTAAAAAATGTAATTTAAATACGGGCAGGAGTGTTACAGATGACACCAGGTTAGGCAGAAGTATTGATCTGCTTGAGGGTAGGGAGGCTCTACAGAGGGATCTGGACAGGCTGGATTGATGGGCCATGGCCAGTTGTATGAGGCTCAACAAGGCCAAGTGTCGGGTCCTGACCGTGGGTCACAACAACCCCATGCAGCATTACAGAGAGTGCGGAGCATGGCTGGAGAGCTGCCTAGCAGAAAAGGACCTGGGGATGTTGGTTGACAGCTGTCTGAATATGAGCCAGCAGTTTGCCCAGGTGGCCAAGGCAGCCAGTAGCATCCTGGCTTGTATCAGAAATAGTGTAGCCAGCAGGACTTGGCTACAAGTACATGACAAAAGTCTACTCGGGAAAAAGCTAATCTATGACATCATAATAAAAAGGTGTATAAAATCTGAAGCCTCTAGATGTTCATATCACTGGCATAAGCATGTAAATAACCTTGGAGTTACGCTTTCTTACTTCTCTCTTCTGACAGGGAACTTTGATCCGAAAGCCACGTGTAACTTCTATGATAACATAGAGCCTGGTCCTGTTGTGCCACCAAAGCCATATAAAAAGGGTAGGTCAACAAAGAATTACCTAGTCTGCATTGAGAAAGCTGCTTTTTTTTCTTTCCCTTCTTTTTCTAGAAATGCCTGTGATGATAGGATGCAATTCTAATTCGTATAATTTTTCTATATATATAAACTGAAACAGAACATTTTTATATAAGTGCAGTAATCCTGGCTACAACTTGTTTTCCTCAGGCAGGTTGTTGCAAATGAATGTTCTGTTAATACGTTGTTTGTAAATACTGTTGTTCACTATTAGAAGAAGAATTGAAAGCATACAAACTTCTGTGCGTTAACTTGAGCTTCCTAATCGCGGGGTTTTTTTTAAATACTTCTAGGTTAAAAGCTCTATGTCAGGTTTGTTTGGCTGTCTTGTAATACGTGTTGTTAGGATTTTATAGTTTAGTTAGCATCTTTTATGCAAGTTTAATTGGTCACAGCAACTCTTTAAAATTTGCATTTATATTTTAATTATATTTTAACTTGACTTGTCACACTTTACCTATTTGTCGTGCAGAGTATGAATTTCACAGTAGCCCTGAAGTTTTAGCACAGCAAGAGCTTCAGACATTTTAAGGACCAAGACAGAACATTTTTCTTCACATTGGTCTAAAGAGATAACAGTGTCCAGTTGTAGAAGTTTATGACTGATTTCTAAAACTTTCTGTGCTAATTGTATAGTATCTAGGATTCATATCCAGCTGAGAACACTCCAGTTTTACCTAAGCACAGAAGCTTAAACCATTTAGTCTCAGTTTTTGCCCAGTGAAGATTCAGACAGTACATCCCGGAGTGACTCAGCTCACCGTTAGCAGACACCTAGTGGCCGTGTAGCTCAGTAGCTCTCTAAACTCCGCTACTTTTAGTGGTGATTTTGTAGCAGAATCCTACCTGTTATCTGAGGTATTTTTGGACTTTTTTTTTTTTCCTTCTACTTCCTGAAATCTGTTAAAAGAATGATTTCAAATGTTACCTTTCTGCTGAAATAGCCCGTCTGGGATCCTGTGCTGTGATATAGAGAAAACAGTGATCTCTTTCTCTGAAAATGTGTGATAAGACTTACAATTTCGTGTCTCCTCTTGCTGTAACTAATGTGTACTAAAATTGCTAGTGGAAAAGAAGTCCCTTATGAATTGGTAATCACAGTCTGCTTGAAAATCCAGTTTTTGTAAATAAATTCTACTTGCTGATAAGCACTTCACAAAGGTTTTTGCACTTGTACAAAGGTGGGTTTTTTTTAATATGAATTTTGAATTCATATAAGGACACTTCCCCCCTCTTTTGAAACAAGTATTTTACCCTTCAATGTAATAAAATGCTTAGTATGTAGAAATTTAAAAGAAAGACAAGGCCCAGAACTACTGCTTGTGGATAAAAAAAAAAAAATGCAAAAATACTGGGATGTGTTCCAGGAAAGACAGCAGCAGCGAGTGAGCGATGGCATGAAGGCAGCTGCCTGGATTCATGTTAAATTACAGTGGTCATATGGTTGATTTCAGGCACTACTATTTTGTGATGCTCAAATAGATTCTCTTAATGACACTAGCTGATTTGATTTATTATTGCAAAGCAAAATAACATGCAAAAGTTGCATGAGAGAAGTGATTTTACTTGGCAGTTGGAAAGATAGTGTCTGGTAAGGATTTGTACAGCTTTTATAACTAGCTTCCTAGTTTTGTCTGTCAACTTATTAGAGATCAGTTTTAGGGCTGGTGTACTGTAATCTGACCTTGGCATTTAACACAGAATCATCAAAATATTTTTTTTTTTTTTTTCTTAAATTCCATTTCCTTAATATTCAACTGTTGGAAGGCGTGGGCAGACAGACAGATATGGGCAGATAAGGGTCTGGGCTGCCCACACTACTTATTTTTGCTTAGGAGGAATTTGTTGAGGCCAAGCACTGTTAATGAGACTACACAACTTCTGGACTGAAGAGGGTTTACATCTAAGCAAGGAGGTTATTTTTATTTTCTTGAAGTATGTCTCTGAAGACAAACCTAAGTACTATTTGCACTAACTCTGTCATCAGCCATCTGCTAGATTTCTTAGCAGATGACAGCAATGTGTGCGCGTTGAATTATAAATTGCAGTCCTTTTTTACAACGTAAATTCTCTTACAATTAAGCTTTTCTACAGATGTTCGTTTAGCAGATGGGTATCTTAACCTTACCTTCTAGGTATGTGTGCTAATGTTGTTTTGAATATTAACATTTTGTAAAATGTTGTTTCCACATCCTAGGAGTATTGTCATTTCTAGTATATTATATAACCCGTGGTCTTGAAGTGGTGGTAGGAGGCATCGGAAAACCGAGTCTCTGTGTGGGTTAGTACCTAACATATGATTTGCATACATACTCATTTTATGAATGAAAACATACTTAGGTGCTGCTTCACATACACACATCCCTGCTGCAAAGCCATGAGGAAGAAAAACAATCATCTTGTTTTGAAACAGGCCTACCATTTTATTTTTATATTGTATTTTCGTCAGCCTGGATAAATGCTAGAAAAAGATGCAGAAAATATATCATCTGTCAGACTGTTCGAATGAACGAAGTTAGAAGTAGTCTTTCACTTCAGGTAAAGTAGGGTTATTGGAATTTAGAATTTGGAAATAGTGTACTGTACGCAAATCTATGAAGTCATTCCTTAGCAGGATGGTGTTGCGGTGCCAGTAACAAACTTCTAGTACGTTTTAAGCTATTAAACCTATAGCAGTATTAGTGACTTAAAGCGGTGACTGCACTTTTTGTTTTTAAGGTACTATGGTTAAGTGACTCTTTACAGAAGTGAAATACTTTTAAATATTCACATTTCACAAATTGTATTAGAAGTGCTTTAGCAAAAGACCCTTAATGTTACCTAAGTGGAAAGGTTTACATGTTCATTTGAAGATAGAATGTCTAATGAGGTGACAAACCAGTAGTATGATCTTGCCTATCATCCTTCTCTTCTGAAATAAGAAAAAATGTTTTCCTTTGGCTTTTTTTAGAGCATCAAACCAGCTCCAAACAGACTCCACGGACTCAGCCAAGAGATGAAGACTTTGAAGGGGCTCCATGGAATTGTGATAGCTGCACCTTTCTAAATCACCCAGCACTGAATCGCTGTGAGCAGTGTGAAATGCCACGATAAACCTGAAAATCAGGAAGGGGCTGCATTGGGTTGAAAACAGGCTCTCAAGCCGTCAGCTGTAGAAGGAAACATGGGGAACCTTTCAGTCCATCTGCCCGGCCTTTGCCAGTCAACAGTCTTCATATTGCAAGGGGTGGGAGTAAAGTGTTAAGATGTTTCTGCTTGTGCTACACTGAAAATAAATAAAGGGTGAAGTTCTTTCTTATCCCATTGCTGTGAGCAAAGCAGAAAATGAAACCTGAAAATGTAAAAGGATTAATTTTGGGAAGAATGTATACAGGAAGGCAAATAACTACTGGTGTTTAGTCCTGTGGTTATAGTTACTGCTTAGTGGCTCTGAAAAAAAAACAAACCACAAACTGTTGTTGTTTTTTTTGTTTTGTTTTTTTTTTTTTTTAAAAAAATTATAGGACTCTTAGTAATGGTGTGAAATGTTACACTTAACCAGAAAAACTGAAGAGCCAGAGCTGACTTAACCTGGCCGCAGCTAGCTGGAAAACAAAGGCTCCCTGTGCTTCTAGATTGTAAGCTACTGAAAAAGAAGACAGGTAAATGCAAGGATAAAATTTGCAACGTATAAAAAAACAAGGAGAAGGGTATTTGTAATTGCTGCTTTTTTTCAGGGTAACTTATGTCCACAAAACTTGCTGTTTGAAATAGTAACCTAAGGTGACTAAATGAGATACTGTATGAGTGTTACAGAGAGTTTAATCAGAGGTAGTTTTTTACAATCCTTTTTGCTTGTACAGTGCTCACCTGGCTGTGTCAACACTGGTAATAAACTAAGAATGAATTCTACCGTATTATGGATGAAAATACTGCTGCATGCTTTCATTAGGCCGTCGTGTTTCAAAGCTAAAAGTATGCTTTTATATACAACGATCTTCTAAGCCTGTGCTCTGCAGCAGGACAGTGACATATGCCAAACACAGACTACTCCAAATTCTGTTTGGAAGGCTTGAGCTCAGCCATGGTTGTGTATGAGAAGAGTTTGTACCCAGTTCCTTAGGCCTTTTCAGCTTCCAATTTGTGAAGAATTCATGATGTTTACAGCACAGAAGGTACTTTGTGCCCCAGTTCAAAGTTAGCTGAAAAATAATTAATCAATTAGCTCTTCAGTAAAGGTTTATTTGCACACTGTTAATAAACCAGCCTGTATAAAACAGCAGATGCCAGATCCTGAAAAACTATACACTGTATTCTTTTTATTTTGGTCAGGAAATATTTGCTGTAGGTTGAAGAACACAAGACTTGCAACTGAAAATCATACTGGTACTTTTAGGCATATGATATTCTGTATTATAAAGGTGATGTTCCATTTGTTTGAATGCTTCAGGTTGCTGTAATAAAGCACTCAATACTTGTGAAATCAAATTTGGGTTTGGGCAGCTGAATGATTATGTTACACAACTGCGCAACTGAGTAGGGTGTTGTTGTGTACTGGTCAGAAGCTGGTACAGTGCATTTGAGTTTTTACGTTATAACTTTGTCAAGATTCAGAGACGCAACCAAGCACGTCAGCTGAGTTACGGTAATTGACTTTGCAACTGTGAGGCAAAATGTGCTAGCTAAACCTTACCAGAAGAGATCTAAACTACTTCATTTTATATTGTTCTAAGCTCCCGGCAGCCACATCCATATGGTCAGTTACCACAACTCACTTGATGTGTGATAACACGTTAAGCTGTGGTAGAACAATCATGTGTCTGAATCCTTATTTAAAATCAAGCAACGTTTATAAGGGGTGGGTGGAAGAAAACTCATCTTGACTGCATGGCGCAATCTGCTGTCTTCTCTCCCTGCAGTTTATAAAGATAACAGTAAAAAACCACACTGTGATCTTAGATGAGGAACCAATATTTTATCTGGCATTTTTCAATATGTTCTTGCACTAATTAAATCTTCAGCATAATTTTAAATAAGCTAAGAGATCTCCAGCAATCAGTGTGCACCACTGATGAGCAAAACAAAGTCAAAGGCATCAGAGATAGCCCTCCTTGCCTCCACTATGTGGGGAGCTCATCACACGTGGAAAGGGGTAAAAAAATTAGTCAGATGAAGTTAGAAGGCAAATATTAATGTTGTTCATGTAAGTGGACAGTCTGACAAAACTGAGACAACTAGAAAACAGATGAGCAGAAGCATTATACCTAGGATAAGCAGTACCATTGCTGTTATCAGCTGTATAATGAATTACTCAAAACAATACCAGTAACTTCATGACTTTTCTATCATGATGCCTTTGCCTTTGTATTATTTCAAATTTCTGTTCATTTGTACTTCTGTTGAAGTTCTAGAAGGATTTGTTTTTGCTGGAATTACAAAATGATAGCAACTGAAATGACAGTCAGCAAATGAGAGTAGGTGTGTCATGCATCAATACAGTTGTGCCATTTTCAGGCAGAATAGATGCTACTTTTGAAGGGGGGGGAGAAAAATGCGTGCAGTCCAATAATTCCCTAAACTGTAATAACCATAAGTGGAGACTTGCTAATCTTAGTCATAGCTTTTCCAGAGGAAGAGAAGGAAGGCTGTCATGACTACAAGATCCTTTTTGGAAGACTGAGTGCCATTAAATTGCAAATTAATTCCTTCATACCAATAATTTTACTCCAGTTTTTCAATTACTCTCGTTTGTTGATTGTACAAAAAAACCCTTCTCTTGTATTCTTTTACTTGTAAATGCCCTCAAACATTTATAGTAAAGACTTTAAATGGTGCTTGAATATTTTTAGTTTGTTAGAATGTAAATTGTATTTTGAATATTGGAAGATCCGTTTTCCTTCTGAAAGCAGGTGATGCCGTTCACCCCCCAACTGAATCGTAGATTATGCCAAAAAGATTGGTTTATGTAATATTTATTGAATGCACATAAAACCCTAATGTCAGCTGGCATACAAAATGCACTGTATTGTATAAAACGTGTGTGTGTGTGAATGGTGGGATGCTAATGCCATTGTGTTGAGTTAATGCACTACTTGTGTTTTCTTTTTTTTCCTTAATGACTGAGCTTTCCCTCAACCATGCTACTAGGGTGGTAGAGTTTGTAACTGACTTGGACGTTCAGATATTCAAAATGACTTCACTGTTCATTGAAATTTTATAAGGCTTATTTTATATTTACTGTGCTATTAAGATGAATTCCCTTTAATTATAGAATACTACTGTAGTTTATTTAGAGTGGGGCTTGTGGAAAATGATTCAGAACATGGTAAACCAAAAGAAATGCTGAACTTTGGATCTACTTTTAATTTCATGTAATTATTAGTCTTGTTTGGGTGAAGAGGAAAGGGGTGGGAAGTCAAGCAAAAGGAAGTACTTTGTAAAACGTAGTCTTAGATCAGATTGAATTGTGTATCTGTGTGTCTGTGGTATGTGTGTGTTTCCCTTGAAAAATGGGAGGTGTGGTGAAAAGGTGTAATAATTCTTAAAAGAGCTGGTCTCAGTACTTTCTGATTATGATATACTACTAAATCACATTTTTTAAAAAAAAACTTTTCTTTCAGTTACTTTATCTGTCCCAGTTATACATCTCTGATTTCAATTTCTAAACACTTTTACATTTAATATTGATTGTAAACCCCCTTGAAGCTGAAATAAAAATACTTGAGTTGAAATGGGGACAAAACAAAATAAACCCAATAAAGAATGTTTTAAAAAAGAATGTGAGAACATTAAATACGTTAAAAAAACCAAGCTTGTCATCAGGGTGATAGTTTTTGTTTTAAAATTCAGTGGTATACCCTAGAATGTGAAAATGACTATTCTGAGGAGAAGTGGACAGTTGGACATAAACAATTCATCAGCTTGTTTGGTCCCACAGAATTTACGTGCTCTGTAGTACAGTGACTCTTAAATCCCGTAAAGAAAGAAGACGTGCACAGATATCACATCTCATAGTCAGTACTGTCTCTATGTGCTGCTGCATTTGTTTCGTTTCAAAACGTCAATATTATATGAAGCTAGCCATGACTGAATTTCGCCAGATTTCTTCAGTTTGGGGCTTTCATTGCTGTTTATGTCCATAAATATCAATGCGAATATTTTTTCTTGGTTTTGAATAAGCGGAAATCAATGGAGTTAATGCAATATTATAACCCTGGATTTTCAGTACCTTTGGAACCGATTTTAAAAAAACTGTGTTCTTGAAACTTATTTATTTATGGTGGCACCAGTGTATCTAATCCATATTTCCTGCTGTGTGAAACCCTGTTAAATTTTTTCATTAAAAAAAAAAGAAGACACGATCTTGTTTAATCCTGTATATATGGTGTCTACATTCTAGATTTGTGTATGCTGTGAATGAACTTATTACTAAGAGATGAAATTGTATAAAAGCATTCTGAGGCTATGCATGCATGGTACCTCCAGAAAGTGCATACTCCGAGGTGCAGATTCCTGCAAAAATAAATTAATAAAACTAAGCAAACATCACATCCTGCATTTGTTCTTGTATGTAGTAGGAAACATTTGGAAAATACAGCCTTTTTTGCTTTCATAGACCGATTGTTTCTGGTCTTCCACTAGAACCCATAGCTATAGCAAATTTGTTTCAGGGCTTTTGGGGTTTTCTTTGTGGTGACCAGTATGATTCTCGTGAGGCGATTGCTGAATGTTGAACAGGGGTCCAAATCCTGTTCCTGTGAACGTGGACAGCTTGTAGAAGCAGGAGTCCCATTTAGGCCATGGATATTCTGTGGAGCTGGTGTGGAAACGGGACGTGGGATGTTCAGCGTGTGAAGTTCAGCTCATCCCTTTTATTTTGGAATGGAAAGCTGTTGCTAAAGGAGTGGCTTCACCTCCGCTAGCAGGTCATCACCTTCATCACCTCTTGTTTGGAGCCTTGATCGAAGGCATTCGTGCTTATCCTCAACAGGATTGAGCATCTGCATGAGAAAAGCCCATCTTCTCTGTAACCTGTTGTGGAAAGGCACAGCTCTGGGAGAGGATGGGGAATTTGAACTGCATAAATCAGTATGCAGGCGATTTATTAGTATGTTTTCTTAATTATCTTGGTTTTATCAGCTCACCATAATCTAAAACTTGAAAGCTCTGGAGCTCTGCTGCAGCTGTATTTTGCTCCCATGCAATTTCAGTCATTAGACACGTTCTGGTCTAACAAACCTACTGTGACTTTGGTTTTGAGCGTTTGTCAGCAGATGCATAAAATAATCTAGTTTTGCATTCGTTTTGCTAAATGGAATTTTAAAAAAATTCAGGATAGATTTTTATTTTAATCAAGCATTCAATTCTTTCACTTTAGAAATCATTGTAATTGAAATACTTAGTTTCAAAGCTTTTAAAAAAAGTTAAAAAATGTCGAGGTACCTGTAAAATACATCATGCTAATGGTGAGCACACAAAGCCAAAAGACACCAGATCTAACAACTGCCAGCGGCCACTATTTTCTTCTTGTTTCCCTGAAGTCCTGAGGAGGAGAATCTGCTTGAAATAATTGCATAAAAATAGTTGATTTATTCACTGCTTGGTTTTGACAGTATTACGCCACCTCTTAAACCGGCAGTGCTTAGAGAGATGCTTTGTCTTGTGATCTGGTAAGTATCGCAAGAACTAAGTGCTGCTGCTTCTAATCCTTCAAGATGATCCGTAGTGCTGGGTAAGTAGGTACTGCATTGTCGTTAACGGCACCCTCTCGGGTTGTAAACACGCTTTCTGGAAGGAGGTGACTCAGGTAACTAATTTCAGTCCTAGCGGCTGGACTCAAATCATTATATATTAAATGGGTTGCCTGACGTTTTGTGGAAGCCTTGTGGAGTTGTTATAGGAGGGTCTCTGTTAATTTTTAGACGGGGTCTGTGCTTGTGACGTGGTCTGGTTTGATGGTAAAAACCAGGCCAGACCCGTAAATTCCTCTTACAGGAGTGACGCTTTGTTTTACAAAATATTCTATCTCTCTAGAAGTAATGTTTTGATGTAAAAACAAATAAAGAGTTAAAAGGCATTCATAAAAACTGCAGATAATGTCTTTCCAGTTAGGCAAGACTTACAACCTTGCATGTATTTGCTGATTTTATAAGTTACGTTTTGGAAGATTTTGACAAACGAATTATCCTTTATTCCCAAACCATAGTGACCTTCTTGAAGTTAACCAAGTTTGCTTAAAAAATGGAGTAAATACAGTTCTGCGACTGCTTTAGAAACAAAATCTAAAAGCCTCCAAATGCAAACATGCAACATAAGTACTACTTGATTTTTCATTAAAAGCTTCGTTATTTATTTTTTTTTAAGTGTTTTAGGAAAAAAGGTTAGGCATGTGCGAGTGGGTTTTATTTTTTCCTTTTTAGGAGAAATACGGAATATTTTAGGAAAAATTTTGCTAGTTGAGGGAGGTTATCATAGGCTTGAAAGCGATACAGCTGTTGTATAACAATTGCTACCGAATTCCGGCGTTGGTCACAAAGACCAGGAGTGGTGGATTATGACAGCCAAAGCTGGGGCTTCGCTACCCTAAATTAGAGATGTAAGTCACAGTTCGATGCATATTCATCACGAGCTCTCCAGGGCTCTCTCCAGGTGTGTTCTCAAGTGTCCTGAACCAGCCTTGCAAATCCCTGGCACTGGGGATTGTATTTCACCCACGATTTTTCTTTACCTAATTTTGAGCCTCTTCAATGAGCTCTAATGACTTGGCAAAGCTGAAGTTGCTTTTGGCTACGGAAACGTGACTGTGCGCAGAGTGCCCGTGTGCTGGAGAGAGCCTGGTGTGGCTCTGGCCAGGGTCCGGGTCTGCGCCTAAGTGGTACCCTGGTGACCCATCCCACGAGGAGGGGGAGAACAACAGCCAAATACCCTCTCCAAATGGATACGTGGGTTAGAGTAAGCAGGGTCTGAGAAAGCATTGCGGGGAATGACGTGCGTCTTTATGATCGTTTGTGAATCCTTTCCCCTAATTAGGTTTCTGTATACGCTTTGCTTGGTTCATGATGAACAGCTGTGGTGATGAAAAGCCTTGGTCATCTTCCATCACAGCAGATACTGAAGCCTAATGGATTGGCTTGGTTGCTCTTCCAGGTGACTGATTTTAACTTTCCCTCCCCACCCCCCCATATTTGTCTTAAATGATTGTTCATAGGCCAAAAAGACATTCTTTTCTCTTTTTTTTCTTTTTTTTTTTTTTTGGCCGGTAATGATATATGAGCGTGAATCTGTCACTGGTCATTACCTTTTCAAACTGAAAGTTTCAAAGCTCACCTACAGTGAGTAGGTAACGAGCTGTGCGCGCATTCACACTCGTCTTCACAGCAGTGATACCTCAGGTCAGCGCCGTATCACACAGGAAGAGCTAGATAAATACTTCATAAACCTATAAAGCAAATCTTAAAAATACATGTCATTTTGTAACTTACTTCAGGCTTTACTATTACTTTTTAATGAAACTGTTTGAGAAGCACACTGAGGACTGTTTTCTCTGGTAAAACGGCAACTGCCAGACAAATACCTTGTTTTGTACAACTGCAGTGAAATATCTGAAATAAGTTTATTTTTTAAAATATGTATGTTGGCCTTTAATAATGAAAAGCTAAGTGATTCGCCTGCAAAATGTCCTCATCTAGTAGTCCATGTATTAATTACAGTATTAAAACGGGGAATCACCAATGAGATTTTTCATGAGACTGGTAACAAGATCCTTTTTATTTTCAACTGCAGCATTATTAAACTTACCGAATGTGACACCATGTGCCCTCAAATGTTCTATCATGTTTTCCCAGTTGATTGCCACACAGTTCTGGTCCAAGATGAAATATATCTGTCCTGGCCAATCAGGTTCCGCAACTATTTGATGGTTCCTTGACAGATGTTGTCTGATGGATAGCAATTTTTTTCCAAATTTCCGACTTTCAAGTCTGTAACCGTTCTGGGTGCAAACGGTCACCTTGTAAACGTCACCTTAGCTCCAACAATGCTTCTGTAAATGAAGCAGACTCTTAGAAGTGAAAAAATTCAAATAGATTAACATGAACTTCTAAAAGACAACTCCGTGAGTGCTGAACAGCTGTGCGCATGCAGGACCTGTCACGAAAAATAATTTTCATTACTGAAAAGTTATTCTGAGATGTTATTCCATCTGGAAGAGTGGCTGATGCAATTTGTGTCTCAGTGCAAGAGCTGCTGTTCATGTAGAACTTCAAGTGATTCCTCCCTCCAAATTTAATCTTTTAGAAAAACCAAGAATGAGTTAGCTGTATCAACATGCCTTTTTGACTGGATCTTTCCTAGGTTTTCCAGTTAATCCCTAAATTTGGATTATTTTTTCCCCCCTCCAGTGGGATGGAGGTGCAAAGCCCTAACATTTGTGATTCTTTACAGTGTCCTATTTTTTTCTAATAAATCCTTAGTACGAGTTCTATTCTCGTGAGAGGTTGACTATTTCAAATCCCAGCTATGTGTTTTTGGTATGTAGAACTGAGAGGCAATAGCCATTTTTCCTTCTTGTCTTTTTGATCTACTGGGATCAATGGCAATGCTGAGGCTCCCTGCAGCCACCCAGGCCGCTGATCTCAGAGCACCGCTGTGTCCTCTTCCCAGACGCTCTCCCTCATTGGAAATCACGTGGGGTTGGCTGGCTGTACTGACAGGGTGCCCATGCTACTGGGGTTATGGAACATCAGATTATTAGGATCCAAGTCTTACACCTTCAACCCGTGCAGATTAGGGTGGGTGGATACCCTGTGCCGGGCAAGGAGACTGAGAAGGCTTTGGAGGAAAATGCAAGGGGACACAACTGCTCCTGTGTGCCGGCTGCCAGCAGCTGGGGCAGGCGAGGGGCTGGGATGGCCCCTGGAGAGACCCTATGCTGAGCTCAGCTGTCGGGGGACCCACATTGGACACGTGTGTATCTGTATTCCCACCAACAGACTTTCATCCTGATCTGCTGGAAAGGGATCGGGTGAGACCCTTGTAAATGCTCAGTGTGTCTGTGGATCTGGGTGCCCAGCCACAGAATCATAGAATCGCTTAGGTTGGAAAAGACCTTGAAGATCATCAAGTCCAACTGTAAGCCTAACACTGCCAAGTCCACCGCTAAACCACGTCCCTCAGCACCACGTCTGCAAGGCTTTTAAATACCTCCAGGGATGGTGACTCAGCCACTTCCCTGGGCAGCCTGTTCTAATGCTTGTCAACCTCTTTCAGTGAAGAAATTTTTCCTAATATCCAATCTAAACCCCCCCTGGTGCAACTTGAGGCCTTTTCCTCTTGTCCTATCGACTGTTACCTGGGTGAAGAGATCGACCCCCACCTTGCTACAACCTCCTTTCAGGTAGTTGTAGAGAGCGATAAGGTCTCCCCTCAGCCTCCTTTTCTCCAGGCTGAACAATCCCAGCTCCCTCAGCCGCTCCTCATGAGACTTGTGCTCCCAACCCCTCGCCACCGTACGTATCCGTGCTTGTGTATCGCACCGTGTGTGTACGTGTGCCGATGGGGAACACGCGTTCTGCCCTGCTGCTGGTCTGAAAAAAAACAGGGGGTTTGGAGCAGCTGCAGCCTTGTCTCCATCAGGCCACAGTCCCGGCCACTCCACACCGCTGGCAGTATGTAGCTGTAGGAACGCACGTCAGAAGGTGCAGTCATTCAGGAGAACGTAGCACATAAACATAAGAGAGATATAATCATAGCAATGACAACAGAGTAACAGCAGGATGTTATGCTAAATACGGCTAAACTGTTCAAGTGTATTCTGGTTGTGACACGAATCATCTATCCACTAAGGAGGGAAACAGAGATGTTTTCATGAGTTATAAAACACACCAAGTGTGTGAAATTCCCACAGGGTGATGCCCGGCTTTAAAAATGAAAGCAAGTTTATTACAGCAATAAATGCAGAGTGTGTAAATGTTTCCCAGTAGTTTTCAAAGCTGTTCCTTAAAACTGGAAGTGAAAGATAACCACTTTGCTCTTTTTCCAGCTCACAAATTCTACTGACATCAAATTTGTTCTACAAGAGAAACTGCTTTGAAAAAAATTCTCTGCCCTGACAAATGAGAGGCCTGTTCCTTATCCAGAGGAGTAGCTTACTGTTTCTTTCTGGAGAAGAATTTTGTCTTGTCGGGGTTTTTCTAACTTCTGCAGATATGCAAATCAAGTCGTGCCGTTCTTCAGCTGCGACATTTTTTCACCTGCCTTTGCCAGTTGCAGGGAAAGGCCTCGGTGGCCTCCTGCGGGTCACTGGTCTGATGCTGAAGACCTGCTGTGTGACAGATATGCACATGGGTAATGTAGACAGGTTTATTAAACGAGTCATGCCAATTTCTTATGGGGAGAGGTGCCCGCGCGTGCTGTTCCATTGGGATTCAGAAATCCCAGCACCACCTCGGACGCTGGTTCCTCTCATGATCTTGGTCACCTCTGAGAGTCTCTGCATCTCTGTCTCTGGTTGCCCCAAAATCAATCTGAACTGCCTATTTTGAAACTGTGCCAACCCAAGTGCAGTGTATTATCATTAAAGATATCTGATAGCACCCGTGTAATGCCATATAGCTGACTCTTGCCTTTTTTCCCTGCCCGGCCAGAAGAAAGTACTTTGGAGCTCAGTTCTACAAGCGCACCCAGCAGGACTCACTCTGCTGAAGTGGAGAGGATCCTTTACCTGCACCTGGTTTAGTTAAGCGTGTTTTGGCAGATTAAGATTTTAGTCACAGAACATGCGAGTAACTACACCCAGTTGCTCTTTTTATTTACACTATTCAGTATTCAAGTGCGAGAAGAGCCAGATGTCAGTGAGGAACATCAAGAGAAAAATACGTTGTTTCCTTCGTGTAGTTGTTTACATAACATACTGTATTCAAGACATCGGGATTAACTTTTTATTGGCAGTGGTTATCCTTCATAGCTAAAACCACACCTCCCAAAAAGAAAAAGAGTGGGGAAGTTTGAAATGTGAGCATCTTCCTCTCAGCCTGAAAACATTAGAGAGGCGCAATATTGATCGTGCATGACAGTTATATGAGACCACAGCTACAAAAAGATTTTCTTACCCACGTATTTGGAAGGCCTAACCAAGGTGTATCTGTCTGAACCTCACACTGTTTTTCCAGTTACACTCATTTGTTTTCTTCTCATATTGACAAACTTCAAAATTACTCGACGTTATCGTGTCTTTCTCTCAGCAGTTACAGTGCAATATCTGCATCTTACAAAGTATAACAAAATCTAGCTACAGCTGGGCTTTTCCCTATTGCCACAGCAAGTTTTGTTACTAGTGATCGTCCCTTATTGTCACAGTGCCTTTATTCACACCTCTAGGCAGTGAAGACGGGTCAGGTAAAACATAGATAAGCTGGTCCTTTCAATATTATTTTGCAATAAATTGCAATTAAGCAGTCTTATTTTGTCTCTCTCTCTCTTGCATCACCTTGACCTTACTGTCTTTTTTTTTCCCCTACCTAATTGGGTGCACAGTTCGTTAGTCCAGGGGTTCTGTTTCTCAGGCATACACCAACACAAATGTTCTACCAAGGGGTTACATGTATTTCGGACATTTTCTCATATAAAATATCGACAGATGCAATGAGTATCTTCCAGGCTCCTCAGGATCTATGTTCACAAATATATTAGTTCATGTTTACGTATTTTTTTTTCCTTCTTTTTTGATTCATTGCTTAAAAAAAGGTAAGGCGCCCTGATGTGCTTCACTAATTCTGGACGCTGAAGAAAGGTGCACTGATAGCACTAAACCTAATTCACTTAGTTTTACCTGTCAGCTTTCATGGGATAACCTGCCGGTAAAACCCCCGACATCCCTTTAAAATGTACCTCTCGGTCATCGGGTTGCATTTATTCCCCCATTGCAGTAGTACAGAATTTCTAACAGGTTAAGCCCAAAGCCCTTTTCAAAGATTTCAGCCATGCCCTACAAAGAGCAACTGTGGCGTTGATTTTTTTTTTCCTATTTATTGAGCACTGAAACAGTGGCCCGTGTCTTCCAGGAGGAGGAGGAGCCGAGAGCACAAGTTCTGTGGACAGGGGAGCAGTTGTAACCTGCTACACATCCCTCTGTTTCATCACCATGACAGATTTTGAAAGCAACAACAATACGAATTAATCTCAAATTATATTGGTGTGATGCACGGACTTCTCACGTGTAATGCTTTGTTATTGTTTCTTACCTTCCAATTTACGGAGTTGTGCAATTGCTGTGTTGTACATTCAGCTGCGGTTAAATCACCGAATTTAGCAAAGAAAAACTACCTACAAAGGGAGTATTCGTGATATGAACCAGAAGATGGGTACTTATATCTGTTTTGGTTTTATTTTCATCTGATTGATAGGAAAATACTGCCTGTTTTATCTGTTGTTTACCTGCCCTGTAGGCAGGCTGTTTGGTATGGTAGAGGGGGGGGTGCGTGTGTGTCCACAAATAAAATAGATAATCCAGTTTACTGATAGCCTGTAGCCGGCCCCAGTGGAGCTGTACACTCACATTCATTGAATTAATGTGTTAAAATAGTAAGAAATACATTACGGGGTTGAAACTGTAAGAAACATGCCAACAGCTGTTAACTTATTAAAAAAAGGATTCAATATAAGTAACAAGAGCCTTGGAAATTAAGGAAAACATCCTTTGCTACATCAAAATTAGAAACAAACAAAACATACTATTTTTAATGTTGTACCAAGGTAAAAGAAAACAAAACCCTCCCTGCAGGCAGATGCAATGTGCATTAGCTGGTCCTTACCAGTTTTAATGACATTTAAATAGGTAAATGGACAGTCTTAAAAAATGCCGAAGAGAAATATCAAAGGTGTTTGCTGTCAGTCCATTGAAACTGAGTTATCCCCCACATCAGATACGCATCACCTCAGCCAAAAATAACTGCGAAATGGCTCGGACTGAGCCTGTGTAAAGCAGGCTCAACTGAACTATTGTTTTACGACAGTTTGGTGTATGAGTTTATGCTCACAAAAAAAATCACGACTTAAGTATCAAGCTTGCAATGGCATCTTTCACGCTGAAAAAAAAGCCTCTTGCACAAAACTGATTTCAGTAAAAATTCTCAGGATAAGTTACAAGGAGAATGTTTCAAAACTCACCTACAAAGGAAAAAAGAACTCCCTTCCTCCAAAACTTCTATCAAAATCCAGTTGTCCCAGGCATGCCCTCTGTGTTACTGCCCCAAATTAGAACATCTGGGAACACAAACAGCAATTTCATTTCATCTGTTTACAAAACTATGAGGTCTACATCATAACGTCACAGCGAAAAAGGACCTCAAATGTTATAGCCTACGCTTTCCCTTTTTGGACATGGACCTGTTGGAGCGAGTCCAGAGGATGACCATGAGGATGACCCGAGGGCTGGAGCACCTCTCCTATGAAGACAGGCTGAGAGAGTTGGGGTTGTTCAGCCTGGAGAAGAGAAGGCTCCAGGGAGACCTTATAGCAGCCTTCCAGTACCTGACGGGGGCCTACAGGAAGGATGGGGAGGGGCTGTTTGCAAGGCCATGCAGCGACAGGACGAGGGGCAATGGTGTTAAAGTAGAGCAGGGTAGGTTTAGATGAGACATTAGGAAGAAGTTCTTTACAATGAGGGTGGTGAAACACTGGAACAAGGTGCCCAGAGAGGTGGTGGAGGCCCCATCCCTGGAGACATTCAAGGCCAGGCTTGATGAGGCTCTGAGCAACCTGATCTAGTTGAAGATGTTGCTGCTTACTGCAGGGGGGTTGGACTAGATGACCTTTGAAGGTCCCTTCCAACGCAACACGTTCTATGATTCCCTACATCCATTTAAAGAAAAAAACAATATCTGCAACGAGATCCGTACTGAAAAAAATACCAAACTTGGACCTCAAACTAAGATCTGTGCACAGGGTGCCACCAGAGAAGACAGCTCCGGAGCAGCTCCTTGTACTTGGACCATCTCTGGAGCCAGGACCCAGAGTGAGGAGTTGTCAGCCTCAATCCAGCCTTGATTCAGCAAGGTACCTAAGCCTCTGTCTGTAAGGGTATGGCCACAGGAAGAGAAGGTTCACCCATGGCTTGTTTAGACATACCGCTTCAGCCAGCCTGGGTACTGTCTCCAGCTCTGTAGCCCTCAGCACAGGAAATACAAGGACCTGTTGGAGTGGGTCCAGAGGAGGGCCACAAAAATGATCCGAGGGCTGGAGCACCTATGCTATGAGGACAGGCTGAGAGAGTTGGGGTTGTTCAGCCTGGAGAAGAGAAGGCTCCAGGAGACCTTATAGCAGACTTCCAGTACCTAAAGGGGACCTACAGGAAAGCTGGGGACAAACTGTTTAGCAGGACCTGTTGCGATAAGACAAGGGATAATAGCTTTAAACTAGAAGAAGGGAGATTTAGACTAGATATAAGGAAGAAATTTTTTACAATAAGGGTGGTGAGACACTGGCACAGGTTGCCCAGAGAGGTGGTAGTTGCCCCATCCCTGGAGACATTAAAGACCAGGTTGGACAGGGCTCGGAGCAGCCTGATCTTGTTGAGGATGTTCCTGCTCATTGCAGAAGGGTTGGACTAGATGACCTTTAGAAGTCCATTCCAACCAAACTATTCTGGGATTCTACCGGCAGCTGCTCTCGGGTGCTGATGCAGAGAGGCGCAGCAGCAAGGAATTGAACTGGAGTTGTCTGGTGCGTTTGAGAAGCTGCCCCTGAAGTAGTGTGGAGGAAACCCAGCAGCTGGCTGCATTTCAAATGAAACTTTTATAGTTCACAGAACACGATCATTCAACCATAGGCCTCAGAGAAAAATACTGCTATTCCTTTTTATCTGTGTGTTTGATACTGTAAGGTGCAGACATCGTTCATCTCCCCAGCGTTTGTGGTGGCAGCTGGGAAACTCAGCACCCCGTGGAGCTGGGCTGGCTGAGACCCCATGATCCACTACCACAAGCGATGCTGGGCAGCAACCCTTAACAGGGCAACCGAGTTGGTTTAGACATCCTTCTTTTTTCCCCTCCTCTTTCCTCACTGTTTTTATAAGTCATTTGAAGATACCTGAATTTATCATAGTCATGTAACTCTCCCTAAAGCAGTGTAGATTCACATAACACAAGTAAAACATTTACTGAGAACTACCTAGTACTGATTTGGATGTACGACAATTCTTAACATGCTTTACAGGAATATTTATGGGGAAAACAATAACTGTGGTTTCCAGCATTCAATGTTCAATGTGCATTCTTGAAACATATAAATTATAGTACTTAAAGAGACTACAATGCAGAGTGAAAAGGTATTAGTCTGGAATATAGAGTTTTATTTATTTATAGAAGCCAATTTTATTTTATAGGAACATACGGAATAAATCGGCTCTAACACTAGTGCCATTTCTTATTTCCAGCACTAAAACACTTTTGCAATAATGGAAACTCAGTGAAGAGTGTTAATGGAAAAAGTCTCTGATGTTCACGTGCTCAGTTCTCCTTTCAGTAAGAAAAAACATTTTTTTGTCCACGCCTCCCACAGATGTCAGTGCATCCTTTTCAATCTGTTGCTTGTTTTGACAGCTCGGACTGAGTACGTTGAGAAAGGTACTGTAGGCACAAGTGCAGGGACAACAGAGAATGAATAGAATTTGGTGCCAAAACATGGAGGTTACTTGTCTCGTTAACACAATGATAAGGCATGTAGAACGAGGCAAAGTAAATAGCAAATACCTGGCAGTCCTACCTGAAGACCTATCATCCCTAGAAAAGATCAACAGAAATAATCACATCCTTCAAAACTGCTAAGAAATTAAACTGTACAAATTAAATTTTCCCCATTTTGTCTGGCAAAAACTGTCGATCATGTAAAACACAGTAAACAATTCTCTGATTAAAAGAGCAGAAGCAGCATATATTTTTTTCCCCAAAGAGAAAGCAGAAAAAACTCCACAGCAGATCCCATGTAAAATACAAAATGTCTGTCTCCCAGTCAGACACTGGAGGAATATAAAAGATGCTGTGATTGAGTTTCAGGTTCGCCGTAACTCACTCTCACTGCAGTTTGTAGAATTATTAAAGCAGACACTCAGCACAAAGCCCTTTTCATAATTCCCTATCTGCAGGGAAAGTTTGCAGTTATTTTTCCTCAAATAAAGCCTCTATACCATATTTCATTACTATTAACTGGGGCACCAAAACCTGAAATAAAACCAAATGAATAAATCATAAATACCATGCTATTTTTAACGTTCAGCTCATCTTTTACCTGGTAAAAAGAAGAACCAATAAGGAGTAAACCGCTGGTGGCAGGTTTATACTTTTTTGGTCTATTCATCACAACTCCCCAAAACAGCACAGAATTAATTTAGCCAATTTAGTCTTGTTTTATTCATGGCATCCAGGTGGAGCTATTTACTGGTACCTTACCAGGTACCTCCCAGCAGCGCTAGGGGTTTGACCCACTGCACAGCCCTTCCTAGCACATTCCTCTTCAATGCATTCATGCAGCCAGCATCTTTACTAAATTTAATATGAAATGTCAAGGTTTACATTTAAAATTCCCTAAACAATTCTTCCCACCCCCCCCACCCCGGGTGCAAGCGTTTAATCTCTGTTGAGGAAAAAGGGTTATCTGGAGCAGTTTCTCATGACGTCGGTAGGCTGTTAAAGGAACAACTGAGATGACGTTGTGAAACAGAGCCAGATAGAAGGCTTAACTTGGGGATTTCTTTATGTCTTACTGTATGTTCAATATTCACAGAAGATACCTCCTTCTCCATGAGACAATAGAAGAAAAAAAAAGAAAGAGCATAAATATAAGAAAAAATGTAGTCATGAAGCAGAGAGGGAAAGGAGGAGCTGGCACTGAAGTGAACATGAGCTATTGAAAGAGAAAAAGGGATAGGGAATTTTTTTTTCTGAATAAGAACCCATGCATTTACATTTAAAGTGTAATTAAAGAGAAGTCTGGCTGGCAATCTAATATAGATAAGATGTCAAATAAGCATTGCACAATGGTAAACTCTTTTGGCTTAGCCAAGCCGAAGGATGAAATAAAGACAGTATGTCCCAACTTTAACATCACCAGAGATGTAGATATATCTGAATTGCCAATACCACTAGGAATAAAGTTACTTAGACTCTTGTCCTTCCAAAGGCTAGCCTAATCAGCTACCACGCTTATTTCCTAGTTAGAAGTTTGTTATTATAGTACAGTACTGCCTCTGTTGTCCAGAACTCCTGAATTCATGATGTTAAATATTTCCATGCCTTGAAGCAATAAAGAAACTCAAGTAAAAGCATTAAAAAGGCTACCCCCCCAAAAAAAAAAAAAGTTTTTTTTTTAAAAAAAGAAGACAATTTCCAGCATATACTCATTAACTTCACCTCACTCAGACACTTTTTTGTCCAGCTAAGTAAGCAGCCGCGTGGTCCACCTCCCTCTACCTAACTGCATTGCCCCTCTGCAAGGGAATGAGGTCCAGGTGCTAACTCAGATCACCAAAGGTCCTGACTACACTCCAGCAGTGACTTTCTCTGATGAATACAGACAGGGCTAAGGGCAACAGAAACTTCGGAGTACCTAAACTGGGGGCATGACTGTCCAGGACAAGGATATAGCTGCAAAAGAATCACAGAATGGCAGGGGTTGGAAGGGACCTCTGGAGATCACCTAGTCCCACCCCCCTGCCAGAGCAGGGTCACCCAGAGCAGGTTGCACAGGAACACGTCCAGGCAGGTTTTGAATGTCTCCAGAGGCGGAGACTCCACCACCTCTCTGGGCAGCCTGGTCCAGTGCTCTGCCACCCTCACAGTGAAGAAGTTCCTTCTCATGTTTAGGTGGAACTTCCTATGCTCGAGTTTATGCCCATTACCTCTTGTCCTGTCCCCGGGCACCACTGGAAACAGCCTGGCCCCATCCTGACACCTGCCCTTTAGGTATTTATAAGCATTGATAAGGTCCCCCCCTCAGTCATCTTTTTTCCAGACTGAAAAGACCCAAGTCCCTCAGCCTTCCTTCATAAGAGATATGTTCCAGAACACGTTTTCCACACTGTAGCTTGGTGACCTTTTAGTACGTTTTTTGTTCGAGAACATGATACCCACATCCAAGAATGTCCTCATTTGGAGAAGGAAACCATCAGGAGTCAATACCTAGTGCAGAACCATCAGTCTCAGAAGGGTTAACCACACAACTACTGCTACAGCAGACAGGGCTGCATGTTGTCCTTCGGCTGGCGGGTCTGTACGGGAAACCAACCAGTGAGCGGTCCAAGCCCTGAAAGCCTGAAACACACAAATGCAGAGGTTATGAAGTTTCCTCAGGGCAGGGGGCAAATTTTTGTCTGTCAGGCTGGTATTTGATCCGCATGTTTTCTTTGGTCTCTGGTTAGTCCAGAATTTATTTATACAGGAATCCAACCTGTAAATGCCACGGGTTTAACATAAAATTATAATAAATTGTCATAAATCAGCTAATGGTGCAATGTTGGGTAATGATTAACTGAAAAGCTGAAATAATAGAACTTAAAAAATGATCGCATTAGGGTATAAAAAAACCCCACCGAAACCTTTCTTTTCAAACATAAAGGACTATGGATGAGCCCTCACAGTCAGTAACAGAAACTTCAGGTTTGTTGTCTGGCAGCTGGAACTGTTCTTCTTACATACTACGTGGAACTAATGGTTTTCCAAAAATAATCAGTCTCTGTGACCTTGAGTAACAAATATGTAGCTTTCGAGGGTGGTAAAAGTCCTTAACTTTTCAGGGTTCTTCTATCTAATTCAGTAATGACCTGCTAGTGCCTTTCAAAGGATAAATATAACATAAAAATCAATACCGAGTTACAGAAATTTTTGGTACCTTTCCCATTATCGATTAAACTCTTCTTAGAATTTAAGGCAATGAAACATTTATTACTTTTTCAAACTTTTTTTTTTTTCCCCCGGAAAAATTCTTACTCCAGTTTTGCTGTCCTGTCCTTACATTGACTGATTTCACTTTGCTTCAGGCAATTCTGTATTTCAAGGAGTCTGTGATGTGAGACACGCACCAAGATGTTCCCCACTTAAATTTGCTCTATCTATTTTACTACATCTCCTAAAAGGACAATTGTTTAAAAAGACCGCTGTACGTGATCTGTGTATTCGTCATTCTCACCCATCCAGGAACCCCGACCCCTGCCCCTACTGGGGAGAAGGATTAAGCACGCAAATTGTTCAAAGTTGATTTCTTATTCTGGAAGCACACAACTACTTCTTTCTCACCGAAGCTGACGATAACGTTAAAATAGAGTTAAACACCTTTTCTGAATGGAGATATTTCTCCAGACTGGGGCTATTACACCCAGTACTTTGTCCTGGGTAGTATTTTTTTTTTTTGCATTTGCCTGTCCTGAAAACACAAAGAAGAAATGCACCATCAGCGGAAACTAAAATCCCTTCCTGCCCTTCAACTAAAAGATGGGAAAAGCACAAGAGCAAATACAAAAGTAATGACTAGACATCTTCTGATTTACAGATATTCATTCATCTTAAATCAGGTTTCAGTTATAAATAAAATAGCGGTAAACTATTCCTTCATTGTTTTTTTTATGAGGCTTTTAAGCTATCAGATGGCAACATGCATCAATAGTTCTGTTTAGTTGCAAAATCCAGGTGCCGTGTATGCACGACTCATAAAGACTTCTTATGATATCTGCTCTAATTTTTATACTTCACCTTTTAAATACTTCTACAAAAATCAGTTTATGTTGACAAAAAACCCCACTCAGAGCTCAGGCTATGTTTTGCGCTTTACATACTCATTTTTGGGTTTATATGAAACAGTACCAAGGATCCGTACAAATTTCAAATGAGAGGCACCACATCTACCGCTACCCCAGCACACCCGGCTGTACGCTCCAAGCAATTTCACGCTGAGATTTTTGTAGCAGATCCCAGGAAATTGATGCTTTGGCTTTAAACTCCAGCTTCATTCCACAGAAAAGACGCGGCCACGTATCAGCGCTGGGTGAAAGGAGCTTACAAATCGTCTGGAAAGAATTGACATATCTTGCAGAATTTAAAGGCAATACCTTTCCTTTTCTTAAAAATCAAAGTACGAATCCTTCCTCATTGCATTTACTAGGCACATAGCAAGCATCAAGATAAAAGCTGCTTTAAGATGGGTTGAAAAGTTTCCCTGTGCAAGTTAATACAAGAACAAAAGTATTGCTTGATATAGGCAGAATTTGTAGCAACTGTTTGAGGCTTGTGCTTGGGGAGGAACAGAGTAAATTACGCATGCACGGCTGCGGTGAGAGGTCTGTCTCAGGGAGACAAGGCGACTGGAGCAAGGGACTGACTGTTTCTCCTTCGTTTCATAGTCATCAACTCATAAAATCATACAATGGTTTGTGTTAGAAGGGACCTTAAGGATCATCTAGTTCCAACCCCCTGCCATGGGCAGGGACACCTCCCACTAGACCAGGCTGCTCAAAGCCCCATCCAGCCTGGCCTTGAACACTTCCAGGGATGGGGCATCCACAGCTTCTCTGGGCAACCTGTTCCAGTGCCTCACCACCCTCACAGGAAAGAATTTCTTCCTCATATCCAATCTAAATCTACCCTCTTTCAGTTTGAGGCCGTTACCCCGTGTCCTATCACTACACTCCCTGATAAAGAGTCCCTCCCCATCCTTCCTGTAGGCCCCCTTTAGGTACTGGAAGGCTGCTATAAGGTCTCCCCAGTCTTCTCTTCTCCAGGCTGAATCATCATCATCCTCTCACCAGCAGCGCTCAACACCCCTCCACCAACACTCCCAAGGCAAACAGTGAAAAGCACACCCCAGTGACACCCCACCGCCTGCTCTCCTCAGCCGACTGACATCTGTGGGGCGACTGGGAAAACGTTGCCGAGCGGTGGGAAGTGCCACCGGAGTCAGCCATGGTCAGCAGCTCCCCAGGTCTCCGGCAGCCCAGATGTGACCCCTGCGCTGGTAAGTCACACAGAAAGTCTTGTGCCAGTGGCCACTGCACAAGATTTTCTGGCAAAAGCTGCCCTTGAGCTACTAAAAACCCCAGTGAACTGTCAGGTCACTTTTATTCCCATTATTTGCACTTAATTATGGGAAGGATAAAAAAGATGTCCTTGGGCACTGGTGAACGACTTCTACTGAAGAAAATAAGGAGAAAGTATCCTGTCTTCTCTGGACCCCAATTCATAGTCTTGGTAACTGCTGGAGTAAACCACCTCTTTAGATGTGGTCACAGTCCAGTCAATGTGTAGGTGTGTGTCCACATCCCTATACCTTCTTCCTGCTCTCTGTGATGAAGTTGAAGTGTTTGAAAATGTTATTAATTGCAAACAAGACCCAATCAGACCCATAGACATATAGAGACCCGGTCAACAACCCACTACATAACATTTATCCTGGAGAAGCTACGTAAACATCACTTGGCTGATTTAAAATGACTAATCATGGCTTGCAAGAGCAATGTTCTTATCAAAAAATGTTTCTTACCAGCAATTCAGTTTTGCGTTTTTAACTGCCTTTGGGGTCTTTTACATAAGCACTGCTCATTAGCCCCTTCAGGAACAGTGGTAAGAGAATAAATGTTATTTTGAAACTAAAATGATCACGCAAGGAAACAAGCACTCTGGCTCAAAACTTAATCTGGAGCTGATGGGTCATCATGGTTATTATGTAATAGATCTATCATACAATATAAATAATACAAGTCACACCATGGAGTCTGGAATGCACAATAATTACGAGGATTTTACATATTCATCCACCTACTCACATTTTGATTCTAGAGTAGTCTGTGAACTTCTTGCATGCTAATAATAAACCCCCCACCAGAAAAAAAAGTCAGACTACAATTAAGACAATTATTCATTATGTTACAGATTAAATCCTAAAAAGCAGAAAATACCATTTAATTAAAAATAAAGAGTCGGGAAAATAAAACTCAGCTATTTGACATATTACAACTTTATGAAGCACTATAGTGTAAATTCATCTTTTAAGAAAGAGAGGTAATGGAAAAATAATAAACTTCAAGTACAATATTCCTGATGTCCTCACACTGCTCCACATATAGAAAAAATAAAAGGCACATAGTAATAAAGAGAAGCTCTAGTAGATCCAACAGACCTTCTATCTAAGCTGTTTTCCAAAGCCCAGTTAGAGGACAGAAATATGCCGCTAAGTCCAACAACTTAAACGCTAAATGGTTTGAAAAATAGAATTATTTTTGTCTTCTTCTTGATCTTGAGAGAGAGAGAAAAGATTGAAAAGGTGAGAACTAGAAATTTTAAAATCTGTGCCTGCAAGTAATAATTTTAATCCACAACTCTAAGTACTGTGAAACTTGTATTAAAATAATTAAAGTTAACAATTGCAATCCCATTAGGTGGAAAAGTGATCCCTAGGGAGGGAGAAAGAGGAAAAGCAAAGAATTTATGGCCAGAAAACCAGCTGTAGCCCCTTGGAGGAGGGGAATAAATCCTGTATATTGCCTGTGCTCCTTAGGGTGTATATACATCTACCTCCATTTGGTAACTACGTTGTCCCTCGGGCAGTGCTGAGTCATGACTTTCCTCACCAGTTAGAAGGCTGACAGCAACAGGGAGGCTGGTGGCAGTGAAAATCATCCACCCCTGCCCCGCTGGGATGAGTAACTTCCTAATGAAGAGCTTTACCTTCCACCCCAGAAACACGGATGTATCTTTGAAACCCGTTTTGGATGTAGCTGTAAAGAATCAAATGCCACTGGCTGTAACTCATTTATTGACTGTCTAGGAGTGCCACCGGGGCTCTTCCTAAATCATGAATAAAGAGCAGTGGAGTCTCCCCTATCGCCAAATGGGTGAGCAGCAATCAGGGGAAAAGCGTGTGCATCGCGTGAAGGAGTAGGGCAGAACAGCTAAGTTCATCTTTCGTATAATACTGGATATAATATCCAGATAATACAGGATCCTGACTATATGCAGGAACAAAAAGCAGCAGGCTGACAATCCTGTTTGAGTTTTGTGACCTTTTCCAGATGCATCCTCAGTAATGGCACTTTGGCTCCCACTGGAGCTAATCCTGCAAAAGCTGATCTCCGTATATTGGACTGCCCCAAAGAAATCCCTCTCTGCCTGACGGCATCTCTTCCATAGAATCACAGAATCATAGAATGGTTCGGGTTGGAAGGGACCTTAAAGATCACCTCGTTCCACAGGCAGGGACACCTCCCACTGGACCTGGGGAGAGCAACGAACAGCAGCTGTTACAAAAGGCAGAGCCCTTTTCCCACCCCTTATTTCTCAGAAGCCATCGGACCTTCTTTATGTGCAGAAACAAACCCAGAAAAACAGCAGGGAGAAAGGCTGGACCACATGAAACCCATTTCTATTTGTCCTTCCTCCTGCCAACGGAGCGCAGGAGGGAAGACACAGGAGCAGATTTGGGATAACTGGAGGAATATATTCCCTTGGATTTTTTGAACCACTCTTGTAATTGAGATGGAAAAGCTGCCGGCAAGGAAGAAGGGGGTCTGGGCTGGAGGGCAGCCAGCCTTGTGTCTCGTAGCCCAGAGCCCTGGAGCTCGGCCGTCCCCACGGGCCCCACTGCAGCTGGACGGGGGTGACCACCTGCCCCATCACACCTACCTTCTCCCCCCACACCTCGGGGAGGGGTGAGTGGGTGGTAAGTTACTCCAACACAGTGATATCAGCATGGCCAGGCTCTTTGCCTAGAAATAAATGATTGCCAGTCTTGTACGAAGGGTGCATGACATAGGAAGCATTAAAGAGGGGTTGTTAAACTCAACCTGTTGAAGGGGGAGATTCTTCCTCCCTTTCCCTGCCCTGTATGTAAAGGGACCAGGCGCTTGACAAAATATGGAAGGAAAACTCAGAAAATCCAGCTTCATTTTGCCAGAAAGCTGTAATTCGGGGTCAGTTAAGCCGGAACGGGGAAAATGAAGCTGTGGCTCTGAAAGGGGTAGAGAAGGGAGGAGGGAGGGAAAGTGGAAGTGATGAAAGCACCGCCTCCACTCTCACGCTTTTAATGATATCCAGCTGTTTTTTACCACTGAGAATATTACTTTCCTCCCTCTGAAAGTTAAGGTAATGCATTCTATTAAACAGGAAAGAGAGTCTGAAGTGACTAATAGCCACTCTTGTGCAGAGAGGTTTCGGCACGGTATTTTTATTCTTCTCCTTCCTATTCCATCAGTAAAACAGCAGAGAAAGCCATGTTGAGTAGCGTTACACAATTAATACCATTGACGCACTGGCATTTTCCATTAAAATCCTTTTGCCAAGATTTAATTACAAAACATGGTGGACTCCTTTTACACGCTGAAATAAATTTTAATTAAAACTTTTGTCGTGTTTTGAGTCAATCTGCTTTACACAATTTACTTGATAAATTCGATAACTATGTGCAATTACGGTACTCTGCATTTTTAAATTGGTTTTATTTTTGTCAGGAAGCCCTTGGTGGGTTTCCAAATGTCGCCCGGGCAAAGCTGACAGGATGTGAATGGCTGAGTGGGAGCTGCCCTGGGCTGCCGTCCTGGTTAAGGACTTGGTCTTTGATCAAACTACGCGTGTCTGTCTAGGACCTGTCACTTGAGAGTGATGGCCCTGAGTGAAAGCATCTCAGACTCCTGGTGTGACCCCGGGTGAATTATGTAGTCCTATTGCGAGCACAGTGACTCACTGTCTTTGAAGGTCCAGAATTAATCCTCAAAGTCCCCACAAAAGTATCACCTTGTGCTGCACACAGAATCACAGAATCACAGAATGGTGGGGTTTGGAAGGGGCCTCTGGAGATCATCTAGTCCAACCCCCCTGCCAGAGCAGGGTCACCTACAGCAGGTTGCACAGGAACGCGTCCAGGCGAGTTTGGAATGTCTCCAGAGACGGAGACTCCACCACCTCTCTGGGCAGCCTGTTCCAGTGCTCTGCCACCCTCAGTGTAAAGAAGTTCCTTCTCATGTTTAGGGGGAACTTCCTATGCTCAAGTTTGTGCCCATTACCTCTTGTCCTGTCCCCGGGCACCACTGAAAAGAGCCTGGCCCCATCATGGGGCACGAGCTTAGGGCAAGCTGCCGGTCCCCCTGCTGTGGTGCCCAGACACGAAGGGGTGGGGGAGGCAGCCCCAGCGGGCAAGGAGTCGATGGGGGACGGGTCATACCCTGCCTGCCGGCTGCTTCCCACCGCGTCCACCTCCTCCTGCTGCTCTCCGGAAGGTCAGATGGCAGCCGACGCAGAGGGAGAGGGGCACCCATAGCCCCGCTGTCATCTCTGCTGGGGCACTGAAACCGTGCGGCTTCAGCTCGTCTGCTTAGTTTTTAGGGGAAGCAAGGAGAACGGCACACCGTTAGATGTAACGAATAACCGAGGTGAGATTCTTTTTATTTTTTTTTGTGTTGCAGTTGTTTATAAACTACATAATCGTTTACAATTTTCTCTCAAGTAACTTGTGGCATTAATTTAATGCCAACCTAAGTGGTACTAGGAAAGGATGAAAATGTCAAAGAGGCAGAACAAATGTATGTTTGTTTAAAATGAACATAATAAATAACATAATAAATATCTGTGCAAATGGTCTTTGAGTAGAAAAGATGCCTCACTTAAATAATAAGAGTCCCATGCATAGGGCCACCAATGTCTAGTTACTCGGCTGATCAAACAGGAGTCTTATTTTTACAGTTAGGACCACATTTCCTTAACGTCTGCTCTGGTAGGAAAATGACAGTTGTGACAATTCTGACATTTTGTTCTTTGGAAAATTTCCACCATATGGGATGCTAGCAAAGGTCAATCTAAGGAACAAAGGGCACTGGTGAATCAATCAATCTTACCTGTGCATATATCCAAGTGAAGTGATATCATCACTTGAGGGCTTTTTTTAAAAATTCTTGCCCTTAATTCTTTTCTCATATTCTTTAAAATTTTGTCTTCATTGAAGAACGATTACTTTCAAATAGACTATATTTATTCTGCTCGGTTTAAATTAGAAGCATTATGTGACTTGGCCTGAAAAACAAGGTATTAAAATTGTTCTGATAACAGTCTGGTTTAGCTCAAGCCCAAGATGCCAAGGTTATGTCTGCAAAAGCATTTCTTAATGCAGAGAAGGAAGACAGCAGCAAAGCAATTTTGCTGTGGTAATAGAGAGGTTTTAGATCAGTCCCCGCCTAAAATGCCAATGAAGCCAGTAAAAGCACAGCATTGCCACTACGTCTAATGTATATGGGCGCTAAGATCTCAACCAAGCAAAGTGTCCTTATACCCCTATATATATATATATCTCCTTATACCCAGGGGTAGCACAGCTGGGCTGGCAAAGGATTACACCAGTGGCCTGACTTCAGCACTGAAGTTGGGGTGGGGAGGGAGTATTTGAATTTATACAGATGCAAACATACAGTGCATCCAATACTTTTCTTTTGCCCTCTCCTGAATGCTGTTTTCCAGAAGCAGCACTCTGTTCTTGTCGTGCCACAAGCATCCATAAAACCCCCTATAAGATACTACCCTGAATCCCAACAAACACCCAATGCGTGGACTTCAGGGTGACTCTCATTTAGCCCGTCCCTCTCTATAGTGTTTTCTCTTGGACTGTAGTCACATGGCTGCCTGTCAAGATGCGAGAAGAAGGATGAGCTCTAGAAAGGTGGATAAGGAGTGTATGCTCTGAAGAATGTATCTGTAAAGTATGATTTTGTCTGGCATCTAGACGTGTGATTACATGTGCCCTAAGACTGTCAGAAATTATCTCACTACAGAAGAGGGCGAGGGGACAGATGGAGAAACCCAGCTTCTTGTTCCTGTTCTGAAATGGGAATGCTTGGAGTCCAGACTCAAAGTGATGGAGCAGATAAGCAAACCCAAAATAATAAACCAACAGCTCTTAGCAGCCTTCTGAATAGATATAAAATGTTCGAGGCTTTTTTTCATGGCCAGAGGAGAGAGAGAGGTATGTTACACCACTACACACAGCATGGGGAATAAGCAGGAAGAACTAGAGATCTGTGTGTGGTCACAGGGCCATTACCTCATTGCAATTGCAGAGACGTGGTGGGGTAGCTTGCATGACTGGAATGCTGTAGTGAATGGCTATGTACTTTTAAGGAAAGACATCCCTGGAAAGGTGATGGAACAGCTCATTCTGGATGTCATCTCTAAGCATGTAGAGGAAAAGGTTATCAGGAGTGGTCAACATGGATTCACCAAGGGGAAATCATGCTTGACCAATCTGATAGCCTTCTGTGATGACATGACTGGCTGGGTAGATGACAGGAGAGCAGTGAACATTGTCCACATTGAATTCATCAAGATTTTTGACACTGTCTCCCATAACATCCTCATAGGTAAGCTTGGGAAGTGCGGGTTAGATGAGTGGACAGGGAGGTGGATTGAGAATGGGATGAATGGCAGAGCTCAGAGGGTTGTGATCAGTGGTGCAGAGTCCAGTAGGAGTCCTGCAACTAGTGGTGCTCCCCAGGGGTCAGTACTGGGTCCAGCCTTGTTCAACACATCCGTCAACAGCCTGGATGAGGGGACAGAGTGTACCATCAGCAAGTTTGCTGATGACACAAAACTGTGAGGAGTGGCTGACACACCAGGAGGCTGTGCCACCATACAGAGAGACCTGGACAGGCTGGAGAGTTGGGGGGAGAGGAACATAATGAAGTTCAACAAGGGCAAGTGTAGGGTCCTGCACCTGGGGAGAAATAACCCCATGCACCAGTACAGGTTAGGGGTTGACCTGCTGGAGAGCAGCTCTGCAGAGAGGGACCTGGGGATCCTGGTGGTCAACAAGTTGAGCATGAGGCAGTAATGGGAGGATGGGGCCAGACTCTTTTCAGTGGTGCCCAGCGACGGGACAAGGGGCAGTGGGCACAAACTGGAACACAGGAAATGCCATCTGAACATGAGGAAAATTTCTTTACTTTGAGGGTGGCAGAGCACTGGAACAGGCTGCCCAGAGAGGTGGTGGAGTCTCCATCTCTGGAGACATTCAAAACCCGCCTGGATGCACCAACCTGCTCTAGGTGACCCTGCTCTGGCAAGGGGGTTGGACTAGATGGTCTCCAAAGGTCTTTTCCAACCCCTGTCATTCTGTGATTCTTTATCTTGGAGGTGCCTGTGAAAAGGTCATAGTTCCGTAATTTCAAGCCTCACAATAATGAGAACCCATGCCCTATGCAGTACAAAACCTCTAAATTTAAAATAAAAGGAAAAAAAAAAGAGACATGGATTATACTTACATCTGGTTTCGTCACTACGGAACATCAGTTCATTTCAAACTCTGGGCAGTGTCCAAGATTAAATATCCATAGAAAGAAACAAATTACCTAATTATACTTTATGACTACTTTGTGGATATGGACTATTAGGTCTGTGTGTAATGTCAGTACGGGAACTTCATGACTTTTTGGGTGAAAATTCATAATGTTAGCCATCTCAGAGGAACTTCTGTAAACAAGAATTACCACACCTCTTGGTTTTTATTTTATTATGAAAGAGCTCACCGTCTTTCCTCATATGTGTTTAGCACTACACATTCACTGCAAACTCGTTTGTCAGTACTGCGTTACAGCCTGTCAATGAACTGCTCATACGCTGATGTTATCTTTGTTTCTATTGTAAGGTAGTACAGCTGTGACTCATGATTTTGCAAAAATATTTAAATTGTGATTTCAACATTTTCATTTTGAGCGTACTGTGCCAAGTGCTGCTGTGACAGCTTCAACAGATGCTACTTTGACAAGCAAGTGGGAATAACTGATTTTTTTTTCTTTTTAAATGAAGCTATAACAAAGCCTTCCAACAATTTCAGATCTTCAAGGATATTCTGGAAACCAGTATCATCCTGCTGTTATGACCTTCAACCACTTTGTTGCTTGTTATATTGATTTACTATTGTATTACACTGGGTTCTGAACTGCTTAAATTCTGGGGTTTTTTTTCTACCTTTCCTAAGTGCTGACCTCAGACACCAAATAATAAGACTGTACCTGCACGTTCCAATATACAACGTGCCTCATTTGCACATCAATTGGGACCGGAGATTTCACATAGTCATGAATAAACAAATAACCTACTTCAAGATTAGCAAATAAAATCTTTCAGCGCTATTATAACATGTTTAATTTAATTAATTAGTTCAATTAATATGAATTTGACTTATTACTTAACATTACTTAACGTTTAGAAGTTTGACAAACCTTGCATCATATGAGCTTGTTGGTTGGTGTAATATCAGCAGTCAAACAGGAGGACCGGTACCAAGCAAAGAAATGGTGGCGCGATCTGAAATCTGTTGGTGGCTACGACAGCCCTTGATGACTCTTGAGTCGGAAGTTCATCACTGAGCTGATGCCCAAACCAGGGTAAGGTGCAGTTTGTTTTCTTTAAGATTTATGTATCAGAAGGTCACAGATGAGAGCCATTGTGCTGCACATGAAGAGGTTTGTACCTTGTGGAAGACTAACTAGAGCCCAAATAAGAATAGCTTGTGTCGGTAACACAAACCTATTCCCTGGGGGGAAGTGTCTTAAAGAGACCTAATAATATGTGTCTTAAAGTTTAACTGAGACACAACTATCATTATGTAGAAAACAATATTGAAATTACCATCTCGTATTTTGCTTCATGATGAAGACAGGGTTCTTGCATGTTCCAGGTAAGTCACCCCCCTGCCCCTTTTCCCCTTCCTCCTTAAAACAAAAGCAAAAAACTTGGAGAATATCTGACGCCTCCAGTATTTGTAGTGTGAGAGCTCTTGAAGCTTTTCTTCTTGTTAAAGCAGTTTCTTCTGCTGAGGAGTCAATTCTTCAGAATCGTACAATTGAAGAATCAATTCTCCCTGAAAAATCAAGGCTGACAAGCAGCACTGGCACATTGATTTCCAGAAAACGCTCTCCACCAAAGACTTGGAGTTAGAGTCTAGTTATAAGCAGAGAGAGATTAGAAGCCATTTACATAGTTTTTCAAGTAAAAATTGGAGGTTTTCCTTCATAATGTGGCAGCACTCGGCTTCAGTATTTGTGGAAGAAGGTGATGTTGGTACTGAAACATCACACAGGGGAGGGCATCACTACTTGTGTTATGCATCCTCTCAGGTGTAAGCTGAATCCTGTTGTTGGACATGGAGTAGTAATACAGAAGGGATTTCTGTGCTCATGAACGTTGATGCATCCCGAGTCCCTCTGTACCAGGCAGTAAGCTCTAGGGCAGGTTGTCAGTAATCTGTTCATCTGCAAGACAAGATAGGCAAGAGAGACAGAGAGGACTGATGTAGTGGGAAAACTTAGCGAAAAATCAGTAGTTGAAGTGATACACTCCGAACTCCTGAAGCTGCTTCTGAAGTAGCATAGGAAATGCGGGTGCTGTTGGGCATGCTGACTAACCCATCCTCTTGCCAAAACAAACAGAAGACAACTCCAGCAGCTTTAGAGATGGGAGGCAAAACGCTTGTTCTAGACGATGACAACTGATCCCCAAAGCTGTCCTGTCTGCAAGCTCTTGTCCAGTTGCACAAAAGCCCACAAGGGTGTTGGGCGGTGGGGAGCGAGAGCTGCTGGCTCTTCAGTTCTCAGAGCGCTCCATCCCTGCAGAACTGAAAAGTAACAACACAGGAGATCCTTCCAACTGGAGCGAGTGTACTTTCAAGGATAATCAGAGAAGGAACCCTCACATCAGCAGCCCATGGATTCAAAGGAAAAAATGCTACAGACAAAAAGAAGCAATTCCCAAACCAGTATCTTCCCATTACAAAAATTTTACTAACCCATATTTTTAGGTTTTGCTAACTACAATATAACTGTGGTCTCTTAGGAAGCGCGTTATCCCATGCTTGTCTTTTGGGCTGCTTTGAAGCATCCGGTGGCATAATTCCTTGTGAAAAATGGGGTGTTAGACGAAAGCAATCACATATCCAGAAAACAGTTATTTTGCTTAAAATCCCACTAGCAACTACTTAAAAGATTCTCTCTCCAAAACTAAAACAAAGGAGATAATAAGCCCACACAATGGGCTGGATGAGCGTACGATCTGCTGGATCAAGCACTGGCTGGGTGGGCGGTCCCAGGGAGTGGTGGTCAATGGAGTTAAATCCAGCTGGGGGCCAGTCACAAGTGGTGTTCCTCAGGGCTCAGTGTTGGGACCATTTCTGTTTAACGTCTTTATTGATGACCTTGATAAGGATATAGAGTGTATCATCAGCAAGTTTGCAGATAACACAAAGCTAAGCGGGAGTGTTGATCTGCATGAGGATAGGGAGGCTCTACAGAGAGACTTGGATAGATTGGACTGATGGGCCAACGCTAATGGAATGAGCTTCAACAAGGCCAAGCACCAGGTCCTGCACTTGGGCCACAACAACCCCACGCATTGCTACAGGCCTGGGGAAGTGTGGCTGGAGAGCTGCCTGGCAGAAAAGGACCTGGGGGTTCTAATCGACAAGCGGCTGAACATGAGCCAGCAGTGTGCCCAGGTGGCCAAGAAAGCCAATGCCATCCTGGCTTGTGTTAGAAATAGTGTGACCAGCAGAAGGAGGGAGGTGATTGTCCCCCTGTACTCAGCACTGGTGAGGCCACACCTTGAGTATTGTGTCCAGTTCTGGGCACCTCAATACGAGAGAGATATCGAGGTGCTGGAGCGAGTGCAGAGGAGGGCAACGAAGCTGGTGAAGGGCCTGGAGAATAAATCTTATGAGGAGCGATTGAAGGAGCTGGGACTGTTTAGTTTGAGGAAGAGGAGGCTGAGGGGAGACCTCATCACTCTCTACAACTACTTGAAAGGCCATTGTAGAGAGGTTGGTGCTGGTCTCTTCTCACAGGTAATTAGCGATAGAACAAGAGGGAATGGCTTCAAGCTGCAGCAGGGTAGGTTTAGGCTGGACATTAGGAAAAAATTCTTCACAGAAAGAGTGGTCAGACACTGGAATAGGCTGCCCAGGGAGGTGGTGGAGTCACCATCCCTGAATGTGTTTAGGAGTCCTTTAGATGTGGTGTTAGAGGATATGGTGTAAGGGAGAACTTTGTAGAGTGGAGTTGATGGTTGGACTCGATGATCCCAAGGGTCTTTTCCAACCTAAATGATTCTATGATTCAATAGGGCTGACTCTTCCAAAACAAATGCGTACATAGGGTGACACAGTAATAATTCCAGTGAATAATGTTGAAATACATCATGGGTGAAAACTGACTCATATAAAGTGAACTGGTTTTGTCCAAATAAACCAGCATTTCTTTTTCCCTGGCCTTTATTATTAGGTGGCTTGAGCCTTCAGCCTGTGCCGGAGACAAGCTGTGACTGACCTAATCACAGACCGGCGGAGGCAGGAGGGCACCTCTGATGGTGTCTGGTCCAAGCCCCTGCTCAGAGCAGGGTCAGCAAAAGCAGGGTTCCAAGTATCTTGAGCCCCATCAGGTTTTGAGTATCTTGAGGGATGGAAACTCCACAGCGAGCAACCTGCTCCAATGTGTGACTACCTTCAGGGTAAAAAATTGTTTTCTTTTGTTGGAATGGAATTTCCTGTGTTTCAGTTTGTGCCCGTTGCCTCTCGTCCTGTCACTGGGCACCACTGAGAAGGGTCTGGCTCCATCGCCTTCATGCCCTGCACCAGGTGTTTATACCCGAGCTCCCTCCAAGCTGAGCAGTCCCAGATCTCACAGCTTCTCCCATATGACGGATGCTCCAGTCCTTTAACCATCTTTGTAGCCTGTCACAGGACTCACTCTGGTATGTCTGTGTCCCTCTCGCACTGGACCCAGCGCTCCAGATGTGTCTCACCAGGGCTGATTAGAGGGGAAGGATCTCCTCCCTTGACCTGCTGGTGATGCTCTGCTTGACGCAGGCCAGGGTGCTCTTGGCCTTCTTTTGCGCAATTGCTGCCTCATGGTCAACTTGGTGCCCACAGGATACCCAGGACCTTTCCTGCAATGCCGCTTCCCAGCAGGTTGCCCCCCAGCATGTCCCGGTGCGTGGGGTTGATCCTCCCCAGATGCAGGACTTGGCACTTCCTCATTGAACCTCAAGAGGTTCCTGCCAGCGCATTTCTCCAGCCTGTCGAGATCCCCTCTGGACAGCACAGGAAAATCAGTCCAGCAATGTTCCTGTGTCATTTCCGGGCTTTAAAGGGATGCTACTCATTTGCCTGCCTTATCTCCAGGACTGATGACTACTACTTACATAAATGCCAGTCAATTACAATAATTAAAAAAAACCCCAACATACTGGGTTTGTGTTACAGCTCTTAATGGGATGGCATTCCAACAGCTACAGATCTAGGATTCTTCAGATGGACAGATTACGGCTTGGAGCTGATACGGATATTAAGAAGCTTGTTTGTATAAAGTTCCAGTAATAGACTAGACATTGTATTAGCTTACATTGAACAAAAATTCTTTATACATGTAAATTTCCGGTACTAATTACATTAATAAGGTTCTCATCTTATAATATTCCAGCTTGATGAATCACGAAATTTGAGTACGCTCTTGTGCCGCGCAGCTACGCGCAAGGCTATAATTTTGCCGTGTGAAAGGGAGACTCAAGAGTCTCAGGAGCAGAAGGAGAAGTCTGATACTGAGTAATAACATGTTACCTAAGGTTTCTGTGCTGATATGATATTTAAATGAGGGTTTCTGACTCACACAACTGATTTCGATAGAGGACTAAAGGCTTTGTATGACTACGGATGAAGGCTGTACCCTAGGTATAATCAGGCAGCACCAGATGTGTACAACACAATGGGGAGCGATGTGGAAACGGAAGAAACAAGCGCCCGGCAGGCACACTGCACACAGGTACCCTCCGCATAGGCACGTGTCCCCACGCTTCTTTCTTAAAACAACAGAAATACCTTACGCTCCTGCCTAGAGCCCCCAGCCACATTTTTTATCCCATGAACATTTCTTCCCCCAACTCATGGCAGCTTTTTAACCCGTAGCAATTACCAGACCATGGTATAAGAGCAGAAACCGTTTGGCCTGTTGGCCCCACCAAGCAACATTGATCAAGACCTTTGGATCAAACCTGTATTACAACCGTGTTCCTTTTCACCATTTTACTTCTGTTTTCCTGCGTTCTTCTGAATAGGGAGGGACCTGTGGAAACGTAATTTCTAATCCAGTCCTTGAAACCGAATATATCACTGAAAAGCAGAACACAATGATCTGAAAGGTCCCTTCCAACCCAGACAATTCTACAATTCTATGTACTCCAGCCGTATGTCTGAGCAAGTTAAAGCACGTCTGTGACACTTAATGAGGGCGTTCTGTTGTTTAATATGCATCAGTGTATAGTAATGCCTCATGTAAAAAACATGAATGAAAATGTGTCTGAAAGATAATGTGCAAGAATAAACTGACAGCTTACGTTAATTTATTTATGGTATTTTAATACCAAGTTAATGCATTTCTCAAGTAAGAATTTATAAATCTGGTAATTTATAGAAAAAATAAATCACAGCTTCACAAAAAGCTAACTTTCAACATTTTGTCCCCTCCCCCCCAACATGCAGTTTACAATATATTTCAACTATGTTGGTAGAAAGTTAACAGTGATGTGAAATTCTTAAAAAATATTTGCAACAGCAATTGAAAATAAAATAACGATTTTTACTCAGTGAAAAAGTAATAGGAACTGTGTTTCCCAGTAAAAGATAAGTCAGAAAAGCAGCAAAAAATTCCACCTCCTTCTTATTACGTGCTACCTTTCCCCCGCCACATACATCACTGGCAAAGGCAACACTTCAACATTAATCGTTCCCAGGTTCAGTGCTTCAGTGTTTTTGGCAAGAAGTCGTACTCAGAAGTCCCGTGTTGGAGGTGTGTGCTGCCCTCACCCTGTGTGCTCCAAAGGCTGCTGGTACTCCTCTTCCTTGGGGTAAAGTGGGATCAGCAACAGCTCCAAGTAAAGGTAAGGAGTATGAAGATTTTTCTATGGGTTTGTGTTCTTTTTTCACCCTTTCTTCACCTCTCCAATACAAACTGGAAAACCCAGAAATTTTAGTTGTCACACCTCACATTTGAGTATTTATAGGAGATACGGGATTTGAATGATGATGTTGTATTTTCACCTGCGCACAGAAATCTCCTCTGTTGAATTTATACATGCAACCACAGGACGAAAAATGTTCCTCCTCTAACTTCTTAATTAAAAGTCACATTTTCAAAGGTCATTGCACTTGACAATAAAAAGGCAATTAATATGCATTCAATATTAAATACATTGTACAGACCTGAACTTCTGTGCAATCCATTGCTTCAGACACACACATATTTAACACCTTTTTAAAAACTAAGCCTCTAATCATAGTTTAATGAAGAAAACCAAACTTTGCTAAAGACTACTTTTTTAAAGACAAAAATCTTTAAAAACAAATGCACCCAAAAAACTGCTCCCTTTAACTCCTAGTGCATTTAAACGCATCTTTGAAATTCTCCGTGTTGTTCCCACATTTAACCTCGCTATTATTCTATACTGATCTAGTGACACTATACAAGCACACATTTTCTCCGACCCAACCAACAAGGCTGTCATTTGTCATGCTGTTGGTACAAACAGGAAAGCTGAAGATAAGATTATTGCCTCACTCCTTTACCTGTGGAGGACAAAAAGTTTCAAAGTGGACGCAACTCAGTTGTCACATAAGTTGGCTGTGAATTACAGTGGCCCATTTCAGATGCCAAGTTCTTACTCTTCCAAGTCAGGGTTTTGGGTTGTCCCAGCATATTTTGTGACAACTTGCTGTTAAAACTATGGACATGGAAACTGAAAGGGAGATTTTGGTCCCTGAGATATACTAAATGAGATCAAGAACTAAAGCATTAGTATTTAATTTGGAGTGGACCCTCTTTAAGGAAAACTAAGGTAGCTTCAACTTTCAAAATGTTAACAAATATCCTTATGCAGGATGACAGAATACATGCAGTATTGGTCAAGAAAAGTGCATTGTACACAGTAGTTTTAAGAGTTATCAGTTGCTGAGGACCAAGAAGCTGTCCTGTCAATAGCATGCTGTATCAAGTTTGTCCTTCCAAACTAACACAAAAGCACAAGAACATGAAACACGGCCTTAGCCAAAACACCTGTCATCTACTCCTCTCTCACAGGACTTAGTGTCTTGAATACTTATAATGGGCAAACTGACTACATACGCTAGAAACAAAACCAAACGTTTTAACTTTGTAATTGTACTCTGTGGACCACATCAGCAACCTCTTCATTGCCAAACTGGTGGCAATGTGTGCTACTGATAATAGATTTTGAGCTAGTGTTTAAAAGGTTTGTACCAATGAATGTGTTTCAGACCAGTGGCCACTACAGTAAAAGATCTTTGGCAACCATAGACATATCAAAGGTAATTCACAGCAGCTGGAAGAATTGTAAGATGTTTACAAAGTTCTATAGTGCATTATTAACTTCCTACAGTGTGTTGTATAAAGTACCAAAACCTTGAAAGGGTAGCTAAACATCTGACATAATTACCTCAGAAATTGCAGCGTTTTGTCATACCAACTTTCTCAAACAAAGCTAGGGCTTGTGAAATTTAAGAGGATGATGTGAGATGGTCCATGCAAGGGCCTCCAGTGCAGTTGGAGTTGATGGGGAAGGGAGCAGAGTAATGAAGGGCTGAAGAGTCAGGGACTGGCAACAGACGGGTTCAAGAAAGGATTTAGTCACACAAGTAGTATGATCACATTGGTGGTGGAATCTCTTCAGACAACAAAACAAAACGAAACAAAAAAAAAAAAATCAGCTGCATCCAGAGAGTCCACTAAGTAGTCTCATTTACCAGCACCTTAAATGAGAAAAAACGTGCATTAGTAACATAGACTTTACTCTAAACCATTAATAACACTCTACTCCACAACTGAGCTATGAGAAGAATTCAGTATAACCATCTTTTGTTTTCAATTAATACAGTTATAAATTAGATGTATCTTGTGACACCAGATAAGCCAGCACTTAAGTGTGTGGGTAGGAGAGAATAGACCACACTATTAAGATGGGTAAATTTTTAACAAGTAGAAGAATTGAAGGAAGGTACTCTAAGCTTATCTTTTTCTGAATATGAGCTCAGCTTTCAGAAATCTGGGAAATATTATTGCAACTAACTTGCAGAACTGCATAGTGATCCCTGTATTGGTATGCAATTTGGCAGCAACTATCACAACACAAGAAACTAAAATAGAAAAAGAGAATCTTAAAAAAAACCCCAAAGGATATTTAAGCAGGAAGAATACAGTAATACTATCAGCACTGACACCTTACTCTGTGAAAATAAAGTCAGAGAATTTTATACCCCAGATGTCACATAAGATCCCATATATAGCCAATCCCCACTTATACCTCACTTGAGAGGTGCCAATAGAAGAATGCAAAGTCATTTCTTTAAATTTGAGTCTAGTAAAATATAGTATCACTTTCAGTTAACTTCCACCCCCCAAAAAAGTACAGCTACAGAATATATTGAAGTCTCTCAGATGTCTACTTCCAGAAGTACTGTGAAAAACCTAACAGAATCTTAGCGTAAGGACTCCAGCTGCTTTGATAGTGAAATAAACCAAAACATTGTCCCTTTCTCCCCTGGGACACAAGAAGAATGAAGATCATAGAATAAGGTACAAGTAATTGACCTGATTTTGAGAAAATTATGAAATGATATAATGAAATACAGTATTGTTGTTCACATTCAGTCATCAGGTGCTGCATGAAAAGGCAATTAGTTTAGCAGTTCCATAAATGGGTTTTTGCCACGTTAGTGTTCTCTATTCTGCCACAGCAGATTTTTCCTTCGCATTTCAGTAGTTGTAAAATCATGGCCCTGCCTTACAGAGACATGTTCAACAACAGCACTGATGCCGTCCAAGACTTACTGCTGCTTCAGCACATGAAGAATGAATTCAATCCTCAGTAGATTCAGTCCTCAAACCTACTATACTGATGACTGCGTTGGGGTTCCAGTATTTCATTAAAAGATAAAATGTAACAAATTAATTAATGGAGTTCTTGTACTGAATTACAAGGAAAGTCTGGTCAGCTAGTTCCGGCTTTTAAAAGCAAAAGGATAAGGGGGAAGCAGCCCTACTCTAATCAGCAACTCAAATTCTGTATAACATGTTCTACCCTAACACACCGCTGAGTAAAACTACAATCCGTACATATAATCACTGATGCTATTTGTTTTTAGACATCATCATTTTTAAAACAAATAAAAGCTGGAAATTTCTTGTAACTTCTCCTGTCCCCAAGCATATCATGTAAATGACATACCAACATACTGGTATCTAAAGTAACTATACTGGTATATATAGTATATATATACATTATAGTAACAGTAACTATATCAATAGTTACTGTTATCCGAAAACAACGGTAAAAATGGGTTCTGAAGGCCAAAGTGAGTTGAGATGAGTATGTTTTTCACTTGTGTGTCAGAAAGGTACCGGCAAGCTTAGGGAAAGGAGAAAAAAACCATAATTTTTTTAATGAGTTCCAGCAGTGCAAGTTTAGATATTTATATGCAGGTTACTGATTAGTTGTTTTTAAAAAGCAATAAAGCCAGAATTTAAGTTGCTTATCTACCCACTTAACATCGATCTTCATATTATTTCAGGTATCATCCATGTGGTGAAGAACCTGACCTGGAATTAATATTCAAATTGCTTAGTTCAGCTTGTTAAAAATTTACCCACTTATTTGCAGCTGGTTTTATTTTATTCTTCATCATCAAGATTGTTCTCATTCACAGATACATTCCAGAGTTAGTAAATCAATGTCAATCCATTCGTTCAGTTTGATTTTTGCCTAGCATTTGTTTAGTTGGATTTTCATTCTCCTACAAGCTCAGACAGTCTCTTCCATGCAAGGAAAATTACAATTGAATAGTTAATGCAGGCTGAATGAGTATAAACAAAATACAAACACATCATCACAGGAGTATGCTAGAGTCCTCAATTGTCTGTTTAATTAATACCCCCGCCCATCCCGCCAGAACCAAAACAAAGAAAGAAAACGGCAACAACCACCCCCAAAAAGCTTACTAAGCAGCAATAACAGCTATACTGTAAAATATCTTCTTTGAAATGAAATTATGAAACACAGCAACAAAGAACAAATGACGTCACCATATACTTCTTTTTCTTACCATAAGAATATCTTAATGAAATGTCTTACTTCTGGCATAAGTAACTAACACCGTCATGCATACTAAGAACTTTCTTTTAAAATAGAATATACATTAATAGGTTGAAGATGCATCTTCATTGCATATGCACACAGTCCCTTTCCCCAGTCTTGCAGACAGGCCTTTTAGGGTCTCTTCTCTTTATACAAAATTAATTCACTTATCCATCAAGAGCAAAGTACAAAAAGAATATTCTACAGATTTAGTAGATGAAGTTTTCTAACCATGTAATAGTTCCAAGGGGACCAGAAAAATGAAAGGGGTGCATGAAGCCTTTCAGGGACAGACGAAAAGTCTTCACTTTATTTAAACAAGATCCTCAAAATAATTATAAACGTTGTGAGAAGAAATACAGGACGAAGGATGGAACCTTATTCTAACTGCAAGGCACACTGTAATGTAGGCAATGCAAAACTCTGCTAGGCTGCCCCAACTCAGATCCATCTTATAAACTGTGTAAAGTCTGCATAGCTAGACAAGGGAAGGGGAGAGTTCAAGGTTTCATGTGCATCTAACAACTATGAATTTCATGGCACATGAGGATGAATTTGAGATGGCATTCACTTGGTTCCCTTAGGTACCATATGTCTAATTCACACCCTCAAACACTCGTGTGCATGAACAACAAAAAGCATCAGTCATTTTTGCTAAAAATAAACAGATGGAATAAAAAAAAACCCAACACTTAGACTAGTGTAGAGAGATTTTAAAGTGATCTAGTTCAAATAATAACTAACCTGAGACGTACTTTGCTCCGATTAACATTATCATGCTACTCATAATAAAAAAACCCAAAGGCAGACTACAGAAGATACTAGTGTCACCTGATGTCATCCAGGGGAGGGTGTTTCCAGTCAAGCAAATCAAAAGAGAAATATATATATAAATTGCAATATATTTGTTAAAAATCATATGAACAGCAAAAAGTAACAAATGTAGTGACATTTGCAGAAAAACTAAAAAAGATTATGCATAACCCCCACATAATTCAAAACAGGTTCTCAATATAAGAGTTCAAATCCAAAATCCACTATTAGCACTATCTAGGTTGAGCCTATTTCTAGCATTCTTCAATCTTAAATACTCCAAGCAGGCAGAAGACAAAGTTTCAAAGCAAGAGCTAAGGAAAATAACATTTCCCCCTGCAGTGTTAAACCAGAAGGTAAGTTTTGATAAACATATCCCTTTTCACATGAACTGAAGAACAAGATCTAGTTTTATTTTCTGTTAGGCAAAATTTTCTATCCTTCAAAAGGAAATAAAGATAAATTAAGTAAGAAACACATCAAGCACTTGGGATTTTAGGATACATAACAGAAAGTTTAGATGTAAGGCTACCAAGTCATAATGGACAACACTGAAGTGAAATTTGTTACTCATGCTAAGTTACCTATTTCCCTTCTGAATAGTCTTGACAGAATTGTTTGTATAACGCTGGTATTAAATAAATTATGTACGCTAACATATAGGATGGTAAAAGGAAAATTTTAGCTTTAGCTTTCAAGAACAAAATAAGAGACTTCAGGCAGCTTGAGGGCTGCAACTGTTGCCTGTGGGAGGAATTAACATTATGAGGATTCTTTACTTAATACTTTTCATTCTAATAGGTTTTCCAACAAATGAGAAATCAAATGAAGATAAAGCCCATAAATGATGTATTGTAGGATGTCAGGACTAAGAACTTACCCTGAAATTGTGCTGAAATATAAATTCAAATTATAGATCATAGAAGACTGCAGGTTTTATTTAATTCAAACCTGACAGATGAAAAAGCCCTCTACTTCAAAAGAGAGACCTTGTTCAGTCCCCCAAAAGTGTTTATATATTCCCTGTGTGTGAACAACATGTCTATGCAATTCTTCACTTTATGATAACTTCTTGCTCTTAGCCCTTGTGGGTCAAACAGATTTTGATGTGGCTGTCAATCTCTCCTTCCTATGCAGCAAATAATAAAGGCAAGATATAGCACGAAAAATCACAGGATGAAACTTTTCTCCTTTGCAACATGAGGTTATTGTATAAGAAAGTTTACGAAATCCCTGCACTGTCTTAGAATTGTGCTGTATCTCTTCTAGGTAAGACTAACCTGCAGTTAGTCTTGATTTCGTGTCTTCTGTTTTCAGAGCCCTACAAGATATTGCTTGTGTTCTCCTTTCAAGACGAAGACCTATCTATCTGTTTTCCTGCTTTGTTTCCACAGTGGTTTTAAGTAGTAGTTTTTAAGTCACTGGAATAGTCCAGAGATGAACAGAAAAAGGTCACCAAACTCAAGATTAACTACCTAGGGAAACTGGCTAATTAATAATATTGACCTGCATTAATTTCTGATTTACCGTTTGAAGGAGCTTCAGATGTCTCCCAGCCCATAGATTTCATTACAGCTTTCTTCCATCTAGCATAGCGAAATTCACTTTCTGAAATCAAGAAATCAGCAAACAGAAAGGCCTATCAATGCATATGAATACAAGTATTCAAGAAGCAAAGACAAAAATATTAGCTTTCCACTCTTTTGCACAGTATAGTTTGTCTGCACAGAACAAGCATTATAAAATGCTGTTTTGCATACACAAAAAGAAGTCCAAGCAACCCCAAAACAAAACAACCCAAAACTCCACAGTTATGCACAGTAAGGAGAAATAAACCTTAAAGACAATTTTCTGCATGTTCACCAATAAGAAATTTACAAGTAGGGCAAAATGAAACAATTTTTATCACGTAGAAGCCCTTCAGTGTTGAAAATACAGTCTTGAAGTAGGGATTATAGCAGTAATTTTAATCAAAATGCTAACACAAAATTCTGTACCAAAAAAAAGAAATAATTGAAAAGAAAAAAATGCTTTTCTAATTATGTCAAGTACATGCTTTCCATCTCTAGAAGCACTTAAGAACTGATGAAAAGATAGTTAGCTAAAAAACAATAATTAATGTAGGCTTTTTAAAGCCAAAAGAAAAGTCTTCCAAAAACAGTCAGCCTGTCCTTTCTACATTTGTGAAAACTCACAAATGCACAGGACCTTTAGGAAACATCTTTCTCAACAAAACCTTTCTCTGATTTTACTTGCTATAAATCAAAAGCTACTAACTGCAATGCCCAGTGCCAAGCTTCTTTCAAAAAGAAGAAAAAGAAACCCAACACATTCCCCTGTGGAGTTATGTTGTTTTAATCATTTTCCAATCTTACTAGTCAATATATGGACAAAACGGCAAGTGAAATGCATTTTTATCGAAACCAAACACTCCAAAGCTGATCTTCAATGTTTGTGAGGATATTTATATGTAGCTGCTTTTATATCAGTATGTTAAGTCTGAAAGGAAGAAAAAAACCCATCTGTTGGACATAAAATATTAAGTTTGCAACTTCTTAGATAATATGAAAGGGTTTTACCCTCTGGGTTGATCTGTGGTTCAAATCGTTCACATGTCACTGCTGTCAAGTCTCCAGGATTCAGACTCCAAATTCCAACTCCTTCTGCAGCTCCTGCTGCCATAGCAGCTCCTAGAGCTGTTGTTTCAGGCATTGATGGCTTTACTAAGTAAATCACAGAGAAGGCAGTCATTATGATTTTTAATGAAAGTCACCTTGACATCAGAACTAAAGATTTACATATATAGCTAGAATGATATATATTTTCTACAACTGCTATATGCTTCCTTTAAGTTTACCAACTGCAAACCTCATTTTATTGTCATTCATATGGTTATGAGGCTAACTTCACCAATGAGTCTTCCAAGTCTTTGAAATACCTCAGATCACTACTTCCTACAAAACTGAATCGTGCAATTGCCCATTTTCATACCCCGTGCAGGGCTGCAGTCCTCAACCATCTATTTCCTTAGAGTAGTCCTATTTTTTTAAAACTATTGCTTTGTCTTCTCTCTCCCTCCTCAAAGCAGTGATCACTAGCTAAGTTATCAGTCTTGTTCCCATGCTGTAGATACTGTGTTATTAAACGCATTTATATTTAGAAAAGACATCTTAAAAGAGGCTACACATCTGCTAATTATGCATCTGCACTGACAGTATGAGCCTTGTGTATTATGTATTATTAAAGGCAAGCTATAATATCTCTAGAGTTAAAAACTTTCCACTGAAGTGTCTCACGTTTATGCATGAGACAACACAATGTTTTTCTAAATGATTTTCTAGAAGCTGCATATTAGGCAAGATTATTTGTTACTCCATGACATGCTGCATCCTTAAGAATGTTAATGTACAGCTAACAATACTCAGCAACTTGGGATCTGCTACAGGAGTTAAAACATGTCTTCAGAAGGATGCACCTTTTTCACTGACACTGAAATGTTCCAGGTTTCAAGTAAGGTCCTTAAAGAGCTTTAGTGTATCCTTCAAAGCTAAAAAACCTTTTTATCATTCTAGGGGGCTTCTGTGAAAGAAGTGTTACGTGATCATTTCTAAAATGGCTGCATTGCTGTTGGATCAGAATACTGGTGTTGTAAACTTTCACTTGCTTTAGAGAGGAACAACCTCATTTGGGTTTGTTTTTCATATCATGCATGCCAAGAAAACTGGTTGCACAATTCCCACTTTTGTTGTAACTTCTATTCCCTTCTTCATTGCTGCTGTGAGAGGAAACTGAAGGGACAATGTGTTTTGTGGGTCTTCTTTTACATTGTAAATTAAATCAAAGGTCTCTGCAGGCAAAGGGAACAGAAAAAAGGGTATCTGCTTTTTGCTGAAATGCAAGTGCAAAACATGAGCAGTGGAGGTGTAAAGTTCTGATTTATCTCTCAGCAAGATTCTCAGGGCCAATATGTTGCAGAACAAAATTAATTTCACTGATTTTAAAATTGTTAGATCTTTAGAAATTGATATGACAGCTTTAAAGTTCAATACCATCACAGTGCTGTAATATTTCGACACAAGCAATAAGTCACTGATTTCTATGGAAGTGAACCTCAAAACTGGATGCAAGATCGAAAACCTTTTTGTGAAAAAAATCCCAACATTCTCAAGTAGTAGCAAAAGACCAGCAACAACAACAAAGCAAGCAATCCAAATTGCCCTCATTAGCCATTACAAACCAACGTTGTTTTCAGCTTTAAAAACAAAATAGGAGTTGTAATTTCATCTTACCTACTGGAATACAGAGAATGTCTGATTGGAGTTGCATGAGGACTTTGTTGTTGGTCATTCCTCCGTCTACTTGTAACTGATTTAGTGGTATTCCACAGTCCTTGTTTATGGCATCTAAAATCTTAAGTAAGAGTAATATATGTTATGATTTAATGTAGGGAAATCCATGATACCCTCTGAGTGTAAAGTACTGGTAATTCAGCACCTCTCCCCCCTGTATATCAAAAGGGCAAAACAGAGGTAGTGACAATACAGTTTTGTTTAATACACAGCAAATGCATTCTATTTATTACAGAAATCCTACTAGGAAGTGCTTCTCCTCTGATGCTCTCTATTTAGCCTGTGTGTTGCTTATATGGCCTGAGAAGAAGAATTTTGGAGAAAAGCTGATGACAGCTACAACATTTATCAAAGCTAACAAAGGAAGAAGTAATACTTAGTAATACTTAGCTCATTACAGTTTGTCTAGATACTTTCTCTAATTTGATGCATTAAAGAACTGAAAAATTAAAACATTTTAACTGGCAATCTGGAAGACACCTCAATAGCAACTGCTGAACATTGAACTCCTTTGAAAAAGCAGCCTCTTAAAATATTTTCACTTAGCTGTTGAAAATTGAGATTTTTACATTACACAAGACAGATTGCAAAAATAAACTATTAGTGCAATTTCTTGTAAAATTATGTTTCCTTCTTTTGAGCACAGTGGATAGCTGAAAATAAATGAAAAGTGTTAAAGTGTTTGCAAGGGATAATTAACTAAGAGTGGAGCATTTAATTCACCAATACCTATCAATATGCTTTTTAGAGAATTTCCTAAAAATGTAAGATTTACCTCAAACCTTAGCTACTGATAACACCGCAGCATTATCCTACAAGCACCTTTTAATTGCAGAATAGTGGGTTTTCTAGAGTTTTGTAAAAGCAGTCAATTAAATGCCTCATTTACATTTTTTAAGGATAGTGCATAATTTTTGTTGACGAAGTTAGGAATTAGCTAGTGCAGACTGATATTCTCTTTATATTTTTTCAGTTTATTTGAATAAAAAAGAGGTGTACTATCCTCAGCTTTAAATGACAAAGCAACATAGACCACATAAAAGACCAAAACTACAACACATTCTGTGCTGTTCTGTAGTTCATAAAGTACTCAGTTATACAATCCTTACAGGGAAAAGTCAACATGTTTTTGTTTAAAAAAGAATGAAAAAATTGTAGGTTTGTAAGGTAGTAAAAACTATATAGACATGAGTTGTCCAGTAATTCTACCTGTGCCCAGAAAGTAAGTCAGCAAGGTCCCTTACCAGAAAATCTTTAAAGGAACTAAAAGAACTGCCACGGGATAAAGAGTGGTTAAAAACTGGAAGGTAAGAGTAAAAGGCCAATTTTCAAGGTGGCAACATCTGTCCATGGGCCTGCACTGTTCCATTCATTAGAAATAACCTGGAAAAGAGGGTTCATAGCACAGCAGCAAAGTTTGCTGGCAGTACTAAGCTAGTACTGCTCCCCACCACTTACTTCCTTCACGTGTATCATTTTACATTTGTCTATTCAGATTTCACCTGCCTTTTTTACCATTCAGAACTTCAGCAGTGCCTCGTGATCTCAGCTTTACATACACATATTGTTGGAGGCTCTGGCCTTGTTTACCACTGTGCAAGAGCATGTTGGATCATACTATGTACTCAGCAGAGATCAAAAAATTGAAAAGAATTCTAGAAATCAGGAAGGGATGAAGGAACAAAACAAATAATGACCATTCTGCTGCTCTCTCTATTGGACTGACATTGGATGAAGAGCAAGGTAGTCAAGTATGAAAGTTTTGTCAAATGACAGCATTGTGCAGCTCTTACTTATTTTTCCATAATGCCTTCTGGAAGGAAAAAACATAAAAAGTGTCATCTGTCTGGACAAGGAAGAAGCTTTTTGGATAATCAGAAAGAGTGACTTAGAAGGATTGGATGGCACAATAAAAACAAGCAAAAACTCCAGTGCATGTGAAATTACTGAAGGATACAAAAGAGTTCCATTTTAACTGGAATTAAAACATATGAACTTTGTTTCTGACAAGCCAGAACTAACAATGTATCTTTGAAAAATGTACATATATTTCACCTGTGTCACTAGGACTTAATCTGTTAATTTAATTGTGTCCAGAGACCTAATCAGGCACTCCTGTCATTGTGATAAAAGCACGTTGACTAAAGTATGAGGAAGTATTAGATCTGTTCAAACAGTCAACTTCACCCTCACTCAGTCTGAGAGCTTTACTTCCTTCTCTTCTACTCCCAGCCACATAACCTGTCTCTTGTTCTGATGTTGGCTACACTCCTCTGCGAGGCAGCTGAGGTCATTAATCCAGCAGAAAAATAGCCCAGCAAAAAGAGGGATAATTTTCTGCTGGAAAGTTCATTGACCTGTCACATGAGAGGGAATGGATGGGAGGAGGGACAAGGAAAGAGAGGAGCAGACAACGAACTAGACCATCAGTTCAGTTCCCTGTAACTTTACCCTGACTTCTAGTACCAGAATTAGAGATATGTGCTACTTCCAAGCTCCTTCACAGCTTTCTCAGGACTCAGAGGCTGTTAGCACCATTTCAAAAGCAGACATCTGGGTGAAATTTCTGGCTGTCTTTTTCCAAATGAGTACTTCATACTCTATTCTGTGTCACCACAGAATCAGCAAGCTGCTTTCCTCCTCTCATACAGTTCTAGCTGGCTGTTATTTTAAAACTCAGTATGTTTAAATAACAGCAGTTTAAAAACATGCAATCAAATTAAGGTTTGACTGTTACCCTTTGGGGTCTTGGGATTTCTTTTTCTCCTGTATTTGTATGGAACAGAGAGAGCATCGATTAATAGTAGGTGGTGATGTAAAGACTCTAATGCTCAGAACATGCTGATATCAGCCCCTTTGATTTGGTTGGAAGATTCATTTCCTGTGTAAGAATTTAGTTTTGCTGTTGCAGAGTGCCAGTTAAGGCAATACAAGGTGTAATCGGCAGGAAGTGAATCCAGATTTCTCTTGGTATGTTTGCAGCTGTCTTGCTTTATCTCATTTTTGCTTTTGTGTACTGAAAACAACATAAGCCATCTCCATCACAACAGACAACATAAAATGTAGTCTCCTACACTAATGCAACTTTTTAGCTATGGCACTGACCTTGTCATTTTAATGTTTCTACGTTCTGCCTCTCAAAATAGTTACAAAATACGTATGCCTTATTTTAAGTGCTGATAAAAAGCAGCATTTCTACCCCAAAATAATGTACTGCCCAATGACATCATTGTACCTAAGCCCACAGGAACAATTTTTCAACATTAGCACCAGGTAAAGAGAAGAACAGCATCCAAGTACAATTTAAAGCATATGATTAACCTTCGTTAAATCTTTTCAATCCTCTCTCTTCCTGAAGAGCTACAGTCCCCGTTATCATATTAATTTACAATGAATTTAGGAGCCAATTTGCCTTTACCTCTCGTGTTTGAAAGCAGACGGCTTCTAGTGCAGCAAAGGCGATGTGGTTTTTATTTGTAAACTGAGTAAGGCCACAGATAATACTGTTGAAGAAAAAAAACCCAAAACAGTTAGGACATAGACATACTTCTTTACCAGACATACATCGTTACTTCAGACCTAGGCCTTCTAATTCAAAGATCATTCAGTTCCATTATATGAGGACTGCTTTTTAATATTAAAAAGCTTGTTTCTCTTTAATCTAAGCTTTCATCCCTGTTTTCCTGACATGCTTTATGTGTCCAATCAATACGATTGCCATAAATTACAATTTTATTGCAAATCTGCATGCAAATGAGCGCATATTCGCTCTTACACACACAAACACACAAATTCTAGTCTTCCTTTAAGAAAAGGAAATGTATGATTGAGGATGATTTTTCTTTAAAAAATAATATCACCTATCAATAAAGTCTTAAAAAATTCTCCAGTGCTTTCGGTACTTAAGGAAAAGCCCAGCTGGGTCAGTGCTGCGCTCTAAATGCTTAAAATTGTTTTCAGATCTATTATGATCATTAGTTGCTTCTGCACCTTCAAAGAGATTTTTGGATATGGAAATTATGCTACACCTAATGATGAGTAAGCTAAATTCTGTCACTGAACTGCAGAGCAAATACTTATCCTCTTATTCTATTCCAACAGCTGAGGAATAGTAAGTAGTGTACTACACAGAAATGCTGCTATATTTGGTGCTGGATACATGCAAGTTCAAAGATATTAAAGGACATTTTTAGTTGTTACCATTCCAAAGATCAGCTTTTAACAGTTAAAAAGTTAAGCAATGTGATCTGAAAAACTGTGAAAACATCGAACTCAAAGATTTTATTTTCTTCCTTACATACAAAAAGTATCTAAATTCTAAAGATGCAACTACTTGAAACCTTGGGAAGTAGATCTTTTTTAAGATTTCTTTTCTCACTTTAGGAAAGGTATTTTGTATTTAAATTTTTTATGGTTCTGTGACTCCCATTGCATGTTATGATTCCCCAACAGTAGGCAAGCAGAAATGACAAATATAAGATTATTGTTTGAACTAGTAGTTCTAACTAATACCAGCTAGTTAAGCCTTAACAACCACAAAAAGGACTGGAAGGAGAGGAGAAAAGTGTTCAATAGAGTAGAAAGAAAGCTGGACATAAGGGGGAAGGAAAGGGAGGAGAAGCGGGGAGGAATTAAGTAGCTTATATCACTTAAGATAGCGAATGCAGCAGCCATGGGAAATTGAGCTCAAAAAAACCTAATCAGTACTAAATTCTCTACTTTCTACTTTTGTTGCTTGACAGCTCAAAAGTATGAAGACCTTCTCTTTCTCCTTGGTGAGATGAAAATCCTTTCAGAATCAGAAATGCATGAAGAAAAGAAGCTGGCCACACTAATGGCAAGAATGATGGAACTGTCTTTTACCTGTCCTCTGAAATGCACAACCAACCCAAATGTTTTCCCTGACCCCCGCCTCCTTTTTTTTTTGGAGGGAGGGGAGGGTGAGTAGCTGAGATCGTTCTTTTTCTCCCAGTAGCAGTTGCTGTTTTGAACAGATTAAATACAATAGAGAAACATGGTAGTTGCTTGAAGATACCACAGTGAATGATGTATCCAGACACATCAAAGGAACAAAAAGAACACTTTCACATACCTGGAAGGACTAGTGATAGTATTTGCAAAATCCTTAAATCTCCCTGTAAATGCAGTATTTAGCCAGATCCTTACCCCCTTGCACTGGGCTCCCAGTATGGTGCATACAGTCCTGAAAATGCTGGCACAAAGTAGCAGCCATAAGAAGTCCCCGCTTCGGCAGCCAGTTTTTCTAATGCACACACACAAACAGTCTTCACTTAGCTTTCCACAACTGTACTAACACTTAAAATATGACACTTAAAGGTGTTATTATTTAAATAGGAAAAATATTCAGAATATGTTAGATTGCTACAAAAATAATCAGTCCACATACAATTGGAAAATACAACTAACTGGCACTGTGTTCCTCATTAACTAGTTCTCCATTTGAACCAATATGAATGTTGTGGGAAATGTAAAATGAAAAATTAAAACTGAAAACCAAAATCATGTACTCAATATTCTGACCTAAATTCCATGAGGTTTTCAAAGGATATCTGTGGATAAAGAATGCAACCTTCAAAGCAGTCCAAAAGGTCACAATTTACTTGCATTTAAGTCAAGGCAAGCAAGTGAAACTGGATCAAGACCAAAGGGAGTTCAGAACTAAATTCCCATTAATTTCAAATGGATTTAGAGGTCTAAATTCTCAGTTTACGTATATAATCGCAAGGCCAGCTACAAGAAATCTGAAGTTTCTTAATATCTAAGCAATAACTTTGGATATCTGAACTCCTCAATATTAAAACATCTGTAATTTTTTTAAGTTATATTAAAACACCTAGAACTGCAAAGGGAGTAATGCTAACGTGCAGCTCCTTCCTATAACAAGAAAGTATTTTTTTCTGCTTTTGTAAATGTCTTCTGTTTACATTGATCAGAAAAGCAGCAACAGAGAAAAGAAAGAGCAAAACTTATTCAAAAAGTCTTTTTTTTTTAAATGAAGGCTCTGCTTAAAAAAGGAGTGAAGGGAGAAGGAAGTACATGGTCAGGGAAACAGGAAGAGATAATGAAGTCCGACATGACTTTAACAACACTGACAAGATTAAAGTTCTTGAAACTCAAACCTTCCAAAGGTCTAGTCAAACTTGTGAAGCTAAGAGATACTGTAGTGTTTCAACAGCTGGCTAATTCACGTGACAGTAGTTTATATTCTTCTGTATGATCTGCTATGATCTGCGAAGCTTTCTTACAGAAAAACAGACTGACGTTTTATGTTTTTGCTTAATCTTTGAAGTTTTACATAAAATTTGAATTCTAAATTTTTCCACCTTTGAATGAGATATCAAATTACTAAAAATATGTAATGAATTGCTTTTTAATCCTAAATCTCATTAAATCAGTCACTTTCAAACTGTTACACTTGCATACTTCTGACATTTTATCCTTTTTTCAAAGTTGGATATATTCCTAGTTTCTATGTCACACAGCACCTTGTTACAGTTCAGTTCAAGCAGAAGACATCAGCTACCCAAACGCTGGAGGATTACTGTATTCTTACCCAAAACAAATTACGACCCTCCAGAGGCAGCTTTGCAAACTGAGGTCCCTAACAAAATGGATATGAAGCTTTCCACATAAATCGTTGCACATGTAGGGCCTCAGGTTCTCATATTTATGACAGGAATGAATATGTAGGTTTAGGATCAAATATGCTCTGGCTTCTGTAATAAACACTTAAATACTCTTGGCTCTGGAAAATTTAATATTGTATAAAACTAGAAAACACACTGTAAGTATAATATCTTCCTGAATTTCCTTGCTAGGAAAACTACTAAAAAGTACAGATTGCAATACAACAAAGCTGACAAACGGTTTCAAAGACTGTATTGATATGCTGTATGCAATACATATATAAATAAACATTGATTTTACGGATGCAAAACAAATTGTTCAAAACCAGCAAAATATATACATCTTCCAGCTTTTCTTTACTTGAATATTTTGAGCTTTCATTCAACATTAGACACATCAAGACATTTGAAAACTTAAAAAACTGAACAGCTGCAAACTGTGAATACTCACCAACTTCCTGTGAAGTCTTAACGATACCTAGATTGTCCCTCAGCCAACGAACAACAGCACCAGCTATTGCAACAGATCCCTGAAGGAAACAAAATCACTACAACATTAGGACACAACAACCGTTAGCTTTGTTTTCCTTTTTACAAGACTGGAGAGGAGGGATAGCTGTGGCCTCCAACTGCAGGCTTACAGTCACAGCTTAAAGCACTTCCAAGAATGCTCACAAACAAACCACAAGCTTCTTGGCAGCTGGAGACTGCCATGTAAAAATGGCAGCCTGTTACGCAGGCTCCATGTAGAAAAGGTGCATCTTGCACCATTTTTTCCATGGAGGGGAGTTACCATGACATTTCTTAAGCAGTCTTCTTGTCTCTCTGATTTAGTCATGAGGTCCAGTAGCCTCAGCCTTCTTTCTTCCAACAAATTAAGATTTTTATGCTTTGATTTAAAAACCCAAGACTGATTATGTCTAGAGTCTAAACACAAACGTCCAGACAGATGGAAAATTTAGGCACTTGCATTTGCCGGCAAAATTCCTCTGCTGCCTCAGGAAACAGCCCTGAATATCTCCATCACATTGCAGATGAATGGCATGGCTCCCATCTCACTCCAAAGTCCAAATGGATTTCTCTACACAACAGCCTCAAGTCTACCAGACTAAGCTTCAAGCAAAATGGGAGCAGCATCATATTTTCATTCAAAGCCATTGCTAGAAGGAGCAGGGGTGTTTTCTAATGAGCTAGCTATTATGGTTACATGATATGGGTTTGATTAAAAGAAAAGACTGAATCCACATTTTTTGCCTCTCTGGAAGATTGTAGATGATTCTAGCATGGGTACAGGAGAAAGAACACTGAATATCTTTTGTTGAAGCTCTTTATTCTGAGAATATCATTAAAGACTTGGAGATGAGGAAGAAGCAAAGTACATACACATGTGTTTCAGCATGCATAAATACAAATCACTCTCAAGACAGTTCCAGTTCTTGCTTTAAGAACAAGGATTGAAAATAAAACAAAACTTTCACAGAACTGCACAAAATGAAAACCCCAAAATTTGCCAGAACGTGACAAATGCAAGATCAACTTTCCTTAGGGAGGGAAAAGGAAATGAACACAGCCTCCCACATCCTAGTAAAGTACTGCAAGCCACAAACTATTCTCCCAGTGAAGAAAATCCTGTGTGTTGTCTTTGTCTGTTTCACATGAAAAACATTAGTGGCAGCAGAGAATTCGTTATGTATGTTTTGAGAATAATTATTAGATCAAGCCCACTAAGCAACAGAGATGGAAGAATAATAATTCTATTGATCCTGATGAAGCTTTGGTGCCAAACAGGTGTTCAGATGATATGTGCTTCAGAAGCAGAGCTTTAGAACAATGAACCCTGAAGTTACAGTAAAAATACAATTTTCTACAGAATTTGGATGCCCTCAGAGTTGTGTGGAGAACTGAGGAACTAAATTCTGGAAGTAGGCACCTAAGCCTTAGTAGGTAAAAAAAGTTCAATTATTAGAAGATTCCTGTCCCAGGAATTTGATTCAGATTTTTAAAAATTAGAAGGAAAATTAATCATAAATAAAACCCAAAGACATTTAGTCATGCCTTTTATTATGAGAGGATAACTCAAACACTAGTACTTTTTTCTCTCTTTTTTAAACCAAATTTTAGTATAAAGTTTTTTCTTTTTTATTTATTTATAACATTTATTAAGTATTTGAAAAACTTGTAACAAAAAAAATGTTTTAGCCATCATGCCCTGAAAATATAAATGACGCAATGTAGAAATATTTTTCTTAGATTACATAATATGGATTGGAGATAGGGATAACCAAAACCACACATAACCCTTGAGGCACACAAGCTATAACACAAAGCTATTTTGATTTCCACGCAACTGAAGATAACATAAGGATACTAGAAAACAGACGTAAACAAGAACACGTATCACTACACAAAGAAAGAAATTACTGGACCTACCTCTAGTGCGTAACAAACAGGTTTGTCTCTACCCAGTTTGTAAGCTATTGTGGTTAGAAGACCATGCTCTGAAAACACAGACTAAATGGGGAAAGGGGAAAGAAAAGGTAAAGCATGAACAGAGGAAGAAAATATTTAAATAAAAATATTGAAGTGATAATAAACAAGAGTCAAAACCTTCACTGGAAAAAAAATGAACTACAGAAAGTTTAAACAAAGCAAATTATCAGTCACTCTAAATAAAAACCTAAGATAGAACCCTCAGATTGCTGGTGTTAATTCTCATTTCCACAAGATGCTTCAGATCTTTCCAGCCTCCTTATAGCAAAGAACTGTGGGTCTTTGAAGATGTGAATGAGAAGGAACTCAAAGCTTTGCGTTATTTATTAACTACAACTACAAAGACACAATGGGAGAAAAAATGAAGGAAAGAAATAAAATAGCGAAGACAAGGAGAAAAGCACGTGGTTATATACTCAGTACTTCTGGGTGAGGTTAAGAAACACATAAAAGGAAAGAGCAAGAAACTTGATATGAAAAGTTCTTTCTGGAATTTAATGAGCTAGGAAATGAGGTCTTACTGAAACACCTTTAACAAATTATTACTTTCTATTCTTTCAGATTTCGGTATGTACTTTTCCTTATCTCTAGCAATATAATTGTTGCTAATAAGTTTAAGAAAAGCTAATATATAGTTGTACTCAAGAACTTAAATAAAGACTGTAAATAAAAAGTGAACATCTAAAAAAATGCAACTGACCTTCTGACCTGTATTGCACAGCAGGAAACAGCCTGTTCCATACCTAGCATGAAAGCAAGGGAAAGTTAAAACCAGGCTGCTTAAAAGATAACCTGTTACTGCAATTCATGAATCCGTGACTCCCCTGTGGAGAATCAGGACACCACATTTTGCCCCTTGAAGGTTAGGTTACCATTAACTGATGATAAAACCATCCCCAAAAAGTTGATTAATTGCAGCCTGCAGAGTTCCCACACCCCTCTCTCTGGCTATTTCTTGTACAATAATTGATCAAGGAGCAGATACCGCTGAAAACTAAGTGTGAATTCCTCTTTGGTGGCAGTATTTACCTACTTCAATTTAAGCTGATTATGAAAGCTCCTTTATAAAATAAATACTTCACAATGTTAAATTCTTGCTTTTAAAGGGGAATATTTAAGAAACTTTGCTCCTTAACAGTAAGCCACAAAGAGGAGGGTTTTCTTTAAACATATTCAGTTCAAAAATTTCTAAAAATGGCATGTTTCTCATTTGAAGACTACATGTATATGTGCACACACACACATATAAGGACACAGTTTAATAAAAGGACTACAAAATACTTATAATCCACTCTAACTTATTCTAAGAAATTATTACTTTCCTACCTTTTTAATACCCTGAAAACTAATAGCTTAAAATAGTACTGAGAAAGTCTTCAGTTACATTTGGAGAGAAAAAGGGTAAAACAATAACACAAATAGGTTAAAAAAAAAAAAATCTCACTTTTACCTTTTGGTTTAGCTGGATTTTTTTCAAAAATTCTCTTGTGTTATAAAGTATTTCTTATAAAAATATACTGTGAAATTATTACTTAGAACCATGTTTGTTTTACTAAAATATAAGGCCATTAATCATTAAATTTGTGTATAAATTTAAAAGATAAAGTGAAGGTTAATTAGCAACAAGTATAGATTAATGTGTAATTAAATCCATGAAAGTCCAATATTGTGTATGTACCTACATGCTCAGTTAAGCACATGGTTGTAAATGGAACAGTAAGTCATTTAAGCAGAGAGCTTTTCCTCAAATGAATGTTTGATTACACCAGTTGCCTGATTTAACTGATCAGCTATTTTAAACAAGGGACACTAAGAGGTTGAGAAATAGAAAGAAAAAAAAGTAAAATTCTCCACACTGAGCTAGGTACAGAAGTAAAACTAAGGACTGCAACTGAAATAAACCTTTCCCATCTAGCGATGCTGTGTGGTTTTTTTGTCATTCCAGTCTATGCAATCTAACTTACATGGCCTGTATTTGTTTAACTTTAGGTCACAATGTAAATGATACTGCAACTGTTTAATCTGTGTTTTGGAGAATTTAAAAATGAAAAACCTCCTGTCACACAGAGATATTGCCTCACAGTGACTTTGTTCCAAAATATACCTCACAAACCATTTAACTTTAGTATCTCCATTATTTTGTATAAAAGTCAGGACACTGTTTACTTTGTAGGTCACTACAGTCAAAAGGTAGAGCTGTAGTCATGCGGTAATTACAAAAGCATTTGGCTGATAGCTTGAAAGAGAACATAATACTTAATTCAAAACAGAACAGTGATGTACTGTTTATCTTACAACTTTTCATAATAACTTACGTATTTTTTGCCTGCCCATCTTGAAAACACATTTGCCCAACAAGAGCAGCAGACTGGTCACCCAGGCACTTAAAAGAGAATCACAGGCATGAAAAAGGTACATGAACAGATATATTTAACTGTAACTCTAACCTATTAGGAGCATGTGGGTAATTGAAAGTGAAGAGGAAGATCTATAGAGACAACCTGTGCTTTTTATTACTCTTCCCTTTGTAAGAACTGCAAATGAAATGTGTCATGCTACTTATGGCGAACAATTTTTAGAAATCAAAATTAAAATTTACTGTCTTTATGCATGCTGTATTGGAAGAAGCTGAGAATCTGCCCAACATTTCTGGATTATGTATATACTGAACTCCTTTTATATATAAAGCAGAGCTTGCTTCCATTTTGTAATGTTACCCATTTACTTAAGAGATCCTAAATTTCCAACAGCACTACACATATGCACTAAAGCTGTCAGCTGTATTTCCACAGCCAAACCTTAACTTAACGAAGAATCCAGGCAATTAATAATTCAACTTCAAAAGTTTACTTCACGTTTAGCATGAAGTAAAAAACCATTATCTTAATTTGCAGCACGATTCACCCATCTTAAAGCTTTGTCCAGTGAAGACATATTCACGCAGTATCACGTTCTCATGCTAGAATCTGAGCTGAAGTAGGACTTACCCCAGAAATTGGTACACCTGTCAAAGCTCCAGATTTCTGATTCACAAGAAGAGAAAGAAAAGCTCCAAATTAGCTTTCCACGGCTACAATTTAAGGCAATGAAAAAGCAGCTAAAATTGTAATGCTCAAAGGAAAACAAAGAAGGGTCATGTAAGCAACATGGTTCAGTTCAGGTGTACATTGGACTTCAGCTTAATGTGGCTCATACCTAAACCACTAAAAAATAGAGAGCGGCAAATTTACATGTATACCTTATGACACCTCAACTGTTCTTAACATAAATTTGGTCGAAATCATAGCGTGCAGAGAACTAGGTTCAGCGTAAACTGTGCAGTCAGTGTCAAGTATAACACATAAAAGTGCAACATGGTCAAGTGACTAGAAAAAAAAACGTGATTGTGATGACACACTAAGCAAAGACAGATGCCTCATTTTAAGATGCAGTATTTTAAGTTTTAAGTCTCATATAAAATTTATTCCAAACACTACCAGGCAATTTTTCAGTTGCATTCTTGCAATACGTATAAGAAATTTATATCCCGATAATTTTTACTTCTTTCTTTGAACTGTTTCTTTGTGCAATTGTGAAAATTCAGTGAAGCCATACAAGTGCATTTCCAATATGAATATTATTTTTCTTTAATTCTCATTTTAATTAACTGGATTTAAGGTAATCGAATTTATAAATGCACTAAAAAACGCTGCATGAATCGGATGGTTCACTATAATAGAATGAATATTTGTACACAGAATGGTCTGCTTTTCTCATTTATAAAATGAGACAGCCAACACTTATTAGCCAGTAGCTGCATTTTTTACCTCACTATAAAAAGAAATATCCAACAGCCTGAAAATTAAGGCAAACGCATACATCAAGACTGTATTTTAGAAACAACTTTGGCATGAATTCTAATTGTAATGTCTCACATTTGGAAATAACCACCAAATTTATTGTCTAGAAAGTGTGATTTTACTAATCCTTAAACCAATGGAAATGCACAGTATCTGAACAGAATGGGTAAGATATAGGTGGTCAGGCTAATGGAAGCCTCTACTCACCAGGCTAGGACAGATTTTCTACAGTCAGCAAAAGGAAGAAAAAGAAAAAAAATGGAAGGAAAGGGGAAGAGAAACAAAAGTTCACATTTAAAGTGACCAGCTATTCTGTTTCAGTTGCCAGGTAGTATCATCAGCTCAGTCATTCAGCTTAATACAACTCACTCTTATCTGACCTTCACATTAATAAAAGTCAACAATGACTTATGGTGGCATCTCCATTAACAGATTAGCAAAAATACTTACATTTCAGGCAAGTTAGAATTATATTTTAAATAAAAATCTCATAACTTGTCTTAGTTACAAAATGCCTGTATGTTCTTAGTAAGCAATAGGGCAAACTACCAGGAAAAAGAATACAAAATCACAGCATCCAGTTTATCCGCTTCTAAAGCTAATAAATCAGATGCCACTGTACCAGAAGAGTTGGTGCTGCATCAAAGTAAACTTGAAAACTCAGCCCCATGATAACAATTAATGATTTACTCATAAGTAACATTCAGAGCTGCACTGGAAGCAGTGTGATTAAAAAGACATCACAATATTCCAAAGTATTTTTTTTTTTTTACTAAGTGCTATGTAAATACACATGGCAAGAGAAGTTTATTTTTCAAAAAGAAGGCAATCTAAGGTGTCACCTGTGATTTTCCAGTTCACAGAAACTGACTAACCTTGTCTTCAGTTATGTGGAAATAAGACATTATGTGTCTTGTCCAGTCTTCTTAGATCACAAAGACTTCCATAGCGACTTTCATCTTTTCAATTGTACAAGTAAAAATATTGTGCTCTAATACCATCAATCTCATTCTTTTAACTTACTGATTATACATTGCATTCTGATGGGTAGTTTCTAAATCACTAAGTTACAGTAATAAAAAAATCAAATTTTTATCCTAATCAAAAAACCTCTCCCATCTTGCTTTGTCTATTTAACACTTAAAGGAGAAAACAACAAATATTCAACTTCATATATTATTATACAACAACAGATAATGACATACTAATCATAAATCAAATAATACTGGTCTAGAAAAAGCCATTAGTCTTAATCTATGGAAATTCTGTCAAATCTATATTGATATAGTTATATTTTTACAACATTAACTTCACACACACACAAGAAAACATACCATCAGGCCATAAATCTCAGAGGAGCTTCGTACTTTTGGGAGTATTTCCATAGGAATATCAAAGAACCTGAACACAATACAAAATAATTTATATATATGGTCAGTGCTAAATCAGAAAGTATTTTGCATTTATTTTCTTAAATAAGCTTAAGCTGTACAGAAAAAAAAAAAAAACCACTATAAAAGGAACTTTGATTTCTAAGGTTTAACATATCACTGTGGTTTTCCACTTGTTACAGTACGTGACACAGAATTATGGAGTAAAACAGCATATATTTGAATATTTTGAAGACATATCCAACTGTTTCATGTGGGAAGTCGTTCCTCTTCCAACAATATCTTTATGATACTGTTTTTAATAAATTTACATTTAAAATAGAAATGCTATCATTGTAACTGCCTTACCAATTTTATTAAGGAATACAGAAACGATTAAATGTCATTGTTTCCGTAAACCAGTCTTTCACTTACACACCTACAGAAAAAATCTGCTACTTTTAATTAATCCAGACAGTTGTAATTTGGACATCTGGAGAACAATGAATCTTAATTACTAATGTTAACAGTAAATACAACAGTAATTGCTGATCTTAGTCTAGATAGGAGATTCTTACTATGAAATCAATTTCTTCACGCATCGCTTTATAGAATTTATTTAAATAACCGTATTACTGAAAAACTGAGCTTACTGGCAGAGCTCAGGATCCCATTCCAAGGAATGAATGTTAAACAACATTGTTCTACTGGCATTGGTTACATCTGTACAGTGAACGCCTCCGTTCTTTCCACCTGTCAGACTCTGAACAAAAAAAAATATCAACGGTATTCACCAAGAAAAGATGTAGGTTTACTTCAACAAATTACAAAAAAAAGTTCTAAATTCAGAAAGCTTTCAGCTTAGGACTGGGAACTCTGTTATTTCTTCAAGAACTAAAGCGGCAGACCTGATAAAGTGGAACAAAGGCATGAGAGAGTTAATAAGGGTACAGCAGCACCTCCTGGATTTTTATATTGTGAAGGTGGCTAATACACCTTCCTAAAGTCCAAGATTTTTCCAAAAGCATGAACAAAATTTTAGAGCAACATATACATAAGCACCTACAAACAACAAAAAAAAAAGTAGTGGTACAGGGACAGTAAAAGTTCATCTTGTAAGAACTTTAATGGAATTTCTTTAGTGGCTTGTACTGACATCATTGTGTGATCAGTAGGCATCATGTGTCACAGTATTTTGCACAGGAATTTGCATGATATGAATATTCGTGATAATAAATTCACAAATACATACCCATATAAGCCATGAATCAATAGTCCCAAACATAGCTCTTCCATCATCAACTGCTTGCCTAATCTCTTCCACGTTATCCAAAAGCCAGCGAAGTTTCACTGCACTAAAATAAGTGCTAAGTGGAAGACCGGTCCTAAACTGTAAAATAATTAAAAAAAAATAATTTAAACACCATGCAAGTATTTTTTCCATTAATACTGTAGTTATATTTAAAAATGGTGATACTAAGTGAAAAACTGAAGACACAAAACTCAGAAATTACACAAACTTGTTATTTAAATAAGTACTAAGCATACAATACACAGGTCTGAAAATATCAAAACCAAATGACCAGTGCGTTAATGGACAAAGATCAAAGCTGATCTAAATACAGTTCAAAGACCATTTACGTGGAAATAGTTGTTTGCAGAAGTCCTGTCTTATCTAGGATATCTCCATATGACTAGACAGCAAGTAAAGACAAACAAAAATGAGCAGCATGACACAGTAAAGACAGAACTTGTATTCTGCTAGACTTAAAAAATCAAATAAGTTTATAATGCTTTTCGACATTCATTTCCTGCCTATAGGAAAACATATAATGTATAACATACATAATATTTATACAATCAATCAAGGAAAATATAAATCAAAGATTTATGACACCTTTTTGCAAGCATTTATTTTCCAAATTGTTATATATATACCCATATTAGAAAAAATAATTGATTTGCTCTTTACAAACTATCTTCCCAGTTCTCAGATTGTTTGCAGTTAATTTCAATATTAAGGCATAAGATGAGATAGGCTAGTATATTTCACATCGATAAAGTATTTTCCAAACTGTTTTATTCTACTTGCTCCTAATATTTGTGTGTGGTGTTTACTTATCATTGGATAGGCAGCACAGGATTAAGTCTCACTAACAACTACTCATTTATCTTCCTTAATGAGACATGTAAGGAGTGTTAACCCCTCATTTTGAGGAAAATAAACATTTTCCAGTCTCAGATCGATGTGTAGTATTATGCACATATTTTTTATTATTTGACAAGCTAAGAAAGAACTACAAGCTACAATGGACTTGCTTTGTTCTGTGGAATTTTAAGAACACATCTGTAGCAATAAGAGTTCAGCTACTACTTACGTGTTCTGGAATATCTCTTACCTTAAAAAAGGCTTTGTTTTTTCCTGGAATTCTTTTAAGAAGCCGTTCAACTGTTGACTGGGTTCTCAGGTCAAGCCACACTAAAAATATGAATAAAATTAACTGATTAACTGATCTAATACACAAAAAGTGACACGTACAAGCTGCTTCTACAAAACTAGAGCTCTTGCCAGTAAATTCCTGTCTCTATTTTTAGCTTTTCATGTAGTTGAAAAAATATTGTAGTGCCATTGTATTTTAAACACACTGTTGTAAAAATTAAAAATGGTTAGACAAACTCATTTGATTTAGAAGAACAAATGATTTGAGAAATCAAACAGGATTTTCCACTTAATAGGATATATACTTTTCTCTATTAAAGCATAAATGAATGACTAATACTACTTTGTTTACAGCAGATGATTGTTAGTAAACTAAGAGGTTAAAACAAATAGCAGGTTGATTATTTACTATTCCTATGAAAACTTTGAACTAAGCACTATGTCAGAGTTATCAAGGTACAGCTGGGCTTAAGATAAAGCCTTAAACAACATATATTTGAAAACAGAAGAGTCCTGTTTTTTCAGTGATACTATGCTAAACTACATCTGGCACTTGACGTGGCCTAAAAGAGCAAATCTATACAGTTACCATTTCTCAGATGACATATTCTGAAAAGCTAAGGTAAGTTAAAAATAAAACTCCAATTCAATAAGTATTCATTAAACCTACTTTACACATTTTTCCTTTAAAGTTAAATCAAAAGCATCCTGAAAACGTAGTAAGCTTCTTCATTTAAAAGGAAGTGACTGGGCATAAATCAGAGCCTCATTACATGCCAGGGATCTACAAAATCCCTCAGGAACATTGCTTTTTGTTAAGAGCCCATGCCCATAAAATGATTTATTAAATATTGAGTAATAATTTTAGCAGAATAGGGTGTTTTTAATTGCACTGGTGTATAACAAACACACAGTTTGTAACACAGGTATCAAAAAATCAAAGAAGTTAGTAGGCTAGGCCACAATGAGAGCTGCACAGGAAAATAGGAAAGCATTTTTCTACAACACTGTCATTTTATGATATTACATATTCAGAAAATATGGTAGTTACCAATAGCATTATAAAGAGGTTCTCCAGTTGTCTTGTCCCAAACCACTGTTGTTTCTCTCTGATTGCTGACTCCAATGGCTTCAGGACAAAATAGAAAGAAGTATCCTTTTCAGAAGGTTTGTTTTCCCCTTTTGAGGGGTGAGGGAGGGAAGGGAGAGGTGGAGACGAGGGAGGAACAGGTAAGGAGAAGAGGAAAGTAAATGGGAAATAAAAAGCTTCCAACTTTTTCATGTTATAGTCTAGAAATAGTACTTCTAAAAACTCATTCAACTTTCGCTGATTAACCTATGTACTCTTTTATTGTTTTTGCCACAGAGACAGCAACAACACTGACGGGGAAACTAGCTTTTCCCAATAAGCTCTAATTTAAATTTCGGAATTTCTTCATTCATCACTTGTCTCTGTGTTTTTGTAAGATTAAGTTGACTTTGTAGATTTTGCATTGCTAATATACACAAAGGACATGTTTTCTCATTGTTCCTCCCAAAAAACCTGCTCTCAATTCCAATTTCATATCCTTTTTTTTTTGAGGCCAGTACATGCTGCCACCTTTCTATTTATTGACTTAAAAACTAATGAATCTGACTTGCTCAACCATGAGTATGTTAAAGCCCTCAGTTACCCTTAAGTACTAGGAATACCTTTTATGTTAGTGATGTCTATGTTCAGTTGTTGCAATTTCTCACAGGTCCTTTCCACACATTCATGGACAGACTTTAATATTTCCTTTGGATCTTGTTCCACCCATCTTTAACAAACAGTAAACACCAGTTAATAAAAAGACAAAATATTACATTTAGGAAAAAAAAGAAATTCTAGTCTGAAAAACCAGCAGAGCGTTTTCATACAATCCTAACTACAAAGTGTTTTATGTATCTAGAAAAAGTGTAATGAATTTCAAATGCTTTTTAAACAGAAGATGTATTTTCACAACAAAACCATCTGCAGAAAAGGAAAAACTCTGGTTTGTTTTATTCTATACAGAGGGCTTTGGCAGCAAATGTAGGTCATTCAAGAAAAAACAAACAAAACCACCTCAGACAACAAATTAAACAATTCCTATGGACTAAGCTGAAGACTATGATTAAACTGTAAAAATTACCAGCTTTACCACTTCAAATGAGACTTTAAGTCTCATTTAAACTTTAATTTTAAAATTTAATATTTAAACTTTAAATATATTAATGAGTGGTCAGAGTAACACACTAAGTATTTTAGTTTACATAACTCAGAGCACATACCAGACACTGAATTGGGGGGGGAGGTGGTATGCCATTTTTTCTACCACACAGTCTTTTATAGCAAATACTATGTTCTTACTAATTATTAATCAACTTCAGTTTTGATCATTCATAGATACAAATACATAACCTCTACCAAAATGTACACAAACAAATAAAAAACCACAGAAAATTCATACCCTTCTTTAGGGAATTTCTGTTGTATCTCAACTTGATGGTGACTCAAGAGCTCCGCTGTTTTTGCATTAAAAACCTGCAAAGAAATTACACAATTGAATTTTCTATGAACACACAAGTTTAAATGACAATAAATTAACATTTATTCTTTTGAACAAATACAGTGTCTTGATAACTTAAAGTCATTTTCTATAATCAACCCAAATATCAATATAAGCTGGGTTCAGATATATATTAATTTTTGTAATTAAGGTGAGCAAAGAATATTTTGGTATGCTTTGCTGTCAATTATAACTGCTTTTTTTTTCTTGATGGATTGGGAAAGAACCACATTTTTTGTTGTGGAGGTTGTAGAAATTAAACTAACGATGCATTTTAGAACATACTTCTCAGTAAAATACCCACTGCTAGTCATAACATTTCTTTAGTTCTGCTCTGATACTGTAGTGCCAGAGCTATGCCTTTTCTTGGGTTAGTTCACTTTTAGGAGAGAGAGACAATCACACGTAGTTTAGAAATCACAGAAGGGACTAAACTATGAAGAAAGAAAGAGCTCCTAGGCAGCACTCAGTTTGTTTCAAAACAAACTACAAATACAAAGCTCATAAACAATCTGACAAGAAAAGAACAGCACTGCAGCAACACAATACATTAAAAAAGAGAACATGCAGAAAAATTACTTAGATTTGGTTGGATATACTACAATAAAAACCATCAGAGTAGAAAATCCTGAGTACTATACTCATGGCTGTTCTTAAGGAATTACAAGTTAGAGGCTCTGCCTTGCAGTAGGAGCTCAGCTAGAATACACAGCGATCCTCATTAACCATCAGTGTCCTGCTTCCAAAAGTAATCTACTGTGGCCAAGCTAAGATGACATCTAGTAAAACATCTAACTTAATTGCACTATTAGTAAGCCAGCATAACTGACTGCACAATGATGATGTTCCTGTGAAAATGGCTCTTTCTCACTAGCACCATTCAGAATCTTTTGCTCGAAGAACGTTCAGGAACCTACAAAGTAAAATCTTACAGCAGACAGGTGAATTGCAGAACATGCCAGAACACCACCATCCTATCTTTTTACGGCAAGCAGAGGAGGGTCAGATTTAGAAACCACTCCCGTGCTAAGAGTACAAAATTCAGTTATAGCCACTTACTCTCTAGGACACAACTGAATCTTTTTGAGGCTTCCTTGGTAATGCTCTGTTCTCATTCCACAAATTTTAGGAATTTCTCTTAAAGCTTTTAATCCATAAACTCTTGATTTCATTTAGATAGTACGGTTTACTCTGAAACTATTAGAACCGTTCTGACAAAGAGCAGATGAAGTTCTGATTCTACAGTTTCTTTGAAACCTTAAAGTGTATCTTTAGAGTGAAACTTTGAGGTTTAGAAACATTCTACTTAGATATTAGAATCATAGATTAATTCAGCTGAAAAGGACCCTGAGAGATCTTTAGTACAACCTTCTGCTCAAAGCAGGGTCAGCTATGAGATTAGACCAGGTTGCTCAAGGACTTCTAGACAGGTCTTGAAAACCTCCAAGAATGGAAACAGCATAACCTCTCTGGAAAATACTAAAAGCTAATTTTTCACCTTTACTGCCCATAAAAGAAGTCTTAAAAAGGTACATGTTCATTGTTTTCTGTTATCAGTTGGAAAGATTACATAGAAAAAGCACCACTCTATTCTTTTTACTATATTTACTTATCTGTGTTTCATCTACCAGCTCAGGCTTGACATGAAGCTATCCTAATAAAAGGGTAATCTCTGTCAGTACTACATGTTTGGAAGGAACTAGTAAAATGGCATACAGGTCTTAAAACATAGTTAATAAGAGAGATTAAGTTTTGCCGTATGGAGCAAGATTTTTTTACTTGAAATTGCCTTTCTGCCAAAAGCATAGTAACATTTACTAAGTTTTTATAATAAAGATAGAAAGATAGAAGACTTTTTATTGAACCTCTATGTATCTTACCTAATAACAATGTTAAATATCACTTGGTAATCTTTCCCCATTAATCATTCAGTATTCCTTGAAACAGAAGGCAGTGCATACGGATCCCTACTGTTAGCAAGGAATAAATATGGATTCAATTAGACAAGGTCATTCATTGAACCTGGAGTGTGTGACCTGCAGATAATAAACGGTGAAGCCCTAGCACAGCAAGACTTTTTGCCACCTTCTAAGCAAGCTGTTCTAACAGTAATAAATTCTCAACACAAGCAATAACACTACAAATGCATAGATTTTTTCATGCCCATAGAGAAGAACTAGGTAAACACGCTCTCCTAATCCATCACCAACAAAACCACAAGCTTCTGACATCCTCAACAAAAGCAGCAGACACTCCCTGTAAGTCCGGGCAAGGGATTAAAAAGTTTCACTGAGAACAATACCATGTTCTACAGCGATAAATAGAATTCTGATACATGAAAGGATGCCAAACATAAATGAGTCATTACATTTAAACGCAGAAGATGATAAACAAAGTAAGTAATAAATAGAACAAATGGGATGCCCCCCTCTGCAAAAAAAACCCCAACCAAAACAAAACACCACACCCCCCCCCAAAACAACAAAAACCAAACTGTTGCCAAAAAAACCCCAAACATTCCTTGTTTTTCTCTGACAGTGGTGAGAGAAAGAAATAGGTGACAAGTATGGGTAATTCGGATAAGGTAATACATTCCTGTTGAAACAGGTTTGAAGTGTATTACTGTCACTGCTTTCCTTCCTTTCATATTCATTAAGAACTGGTTCCAGTTTATGATACTGATCTCTCACTTCTTGTAGGGGGGAAAAAAAGTCAAAGTCAGTTTTGTCCTAATTGTGTCAGCAGTAGTCACAAACGAATTGTCTAGGCTATTTGGACATGTAGAGCTATCTTGAACAGAGATGATTTGATGAAAGACAGTGAAAACCACCAGATAGGTACTGAATTCTCTGGTAAGCGATTAAAGAAAAGGAATAAATAACATTCTCCTTCTACTCCCAATAAATTATCATACAGAGAATTACAGCTTGAGCCTTGAATCTCAGAGAAGAAAGACTTAGCAATGCTGTATGTAAACAAGCAGACAAGGACAAGGGCTGATCGCTTAATTCAAGCTCTTTATAGGGTCTCTAACATAATACATGACATCATATGAAGGGGTGCAAACAGTTGCATGGTTTTACATTAAGTCTTTATCATCTTAGTGGAAAAGATCAATCAGTTGTAACAATTTTCAAAGAATGAAAAGAAAATATGATACAAACATAAACATGAGGCTCATGGAAATGACTGAAGAAATTGCACAACTGAAAACACAATAGTGAAAACAGACTTCAGAAGTAACTTTTCAGTGACTCTCAAGCTTTGCTACGTAACTCTGCCTGCAGAAAAGCTAATTCTGTTAGTCTATGCTGTATCTTCATGAGTTTCTATTAAGCTGGAACAGTTACGGATCTGCAGGCAAACCAGCTCAGAGACAGAGTTCTGAAATTGCATTGAAATCAACCCAACGGGGGGCAGGATGACATATGAACAATAATTCCACCTTTAGCATTTAACTAGGATTAGCAGGCAGTCAGAATTTATGAATAAGCACAGTTTAACAAGTCCCTAGAAATTATCTTGCTGGGAAGGCTCCTGATGAACAGACCTCCCTCCCCCCTCAAAGAGGTGCTTATGATTATGGAAATAAAAAGCAAAAATACCACATATTTTAAGTGATAAAAGCTAAGAAAGGAAAATGGAAGTATTCGCAACATTTTTAACCCTTCTTGATACCTATACAACCAGGTTTTGCTTTTTCACAAAAGATCATGTTACTTCAGTAGAGGGGTGAAATGAATTCCCCTCTGAAGTAACAAAATGTACCCAAAAATTGAGAGCACCCCTCAATGGGTACTGAATTTTTCCTTATCTAAAACCAGTTTTTGTTTACTGAAAAGAATGCTTACAGTGGGATATAGCTTTATTTGAATGTTTCTTCTGAAAATAAAGTAAGAAAGAAAAAGTAAGAAAATAAAGGAAGAAAGAAATATTCCACTGAGGTGGAAAAAAAAAAGTCTGTGGCTGACTGACAAACCTAGAACTTGATGTATATGTACTATATGTATTCCTCTGCATGTGTACTTCACTGAATATTTCTATTCTTGCTGTTCCTGGATAAAATGCCAAAAAGACTTTACCCAGCAAATACCTCTCAAAAGATCAGGCAGTGGTTCAGCTGGCCATTAGCTCCTGCTCCCAAGACTTTCAGCAAAAGAAGTTACGGTGGATTTTTTTGATATGATTCTTGAATAAAATAAAATGGAACACAAGAGACACAAGTATTTGATGAAAATATTTGGCAAAACATCTAGAACAGAATTTAATCATCTGGGTACACTTGTTTAGCCCACTCCATTTATTTTCCTCCTTGATATCTTTAAGAAAATGAGCCTTAAACAATTGTAGTGGTACTCAAAGCACTAGGCTCTCCATAGTACCTCTGAATCTGCTATCCAGATTCAATCCAACTGAACAGAAATTATTTTTGAGATCTCAAAAATAATTACAGTTTATTTTGCATAAGCAAGTAGCTTAGCAATAAAAAAGATCCAAATTAGGGTCCCCCGTGGGTAAAACTACAGCATAAGCTAAAACTCTACGTGTATTGGCTGTGAGAGGCAAGGATAAATAAGGAGTGACAGTAACAGAAATGCACCAAAGTTCTGGTGCTTCTTTATTGTCTATGCTCATAAATCCTCATTCACGTAAGCAAGAGAATCTCTCAAAACTTGGTGTCCATACACAGAATAATTAATTCTGGAAGGAATCTCTGGAGATCGTCTAGCCCAACCCACTGCTCAGGTGAACTTAAATTTAAAGTTAGACCAGGCTGTTCAGGGCCTTTTCTAGTCAGGTGTTGAGTATACGCAAGGATGGAAATTCCACAGGCTTTCTGGGCTGCTGATCCAGAGCCCCTCATAGTGAAACATTTCTTCCCGACATCTTTTTGAAACTTCACTTGCTGCGACTTGTGTTCATTGTTTGCTGTTTTTCTGTGCACTTCTGAGAAAAGGCTGGTTCTGTCTTTTCTACAAACTGTGGTTAGACAGCTGAAGATACCCCCTCGAGACTTCACTGTGATGAAACAACCCCTGATCTCCCAGCTTCTCATTGCATGCCTTGTGCTGCAGCACACTGATCATGTTAGTGACCATCTGTTGGATGAAATCCAGTTCCTCAGACTCTCTCTTCCTCTGCAGGGACCAAAACCAGACACAGTGTTCTCCATGCTGCCCCTTAAGTGCCACACAGAGGCTAATAATTATTTCCTCTGATCTGCAGTCTGCACTTTTCTTAATGTGGTTAATCTTCACCACCACAAGGACACGCTGCTTACTTATATTCAACTTGCTGTCCAGCACGAATCTGGGTCCTTTTTCACTAAGCTGCTTCTTAGCCTTCTGTCCCAAGTGCTAAACTTTGTTGAACTTCATGAAGCTTCTGCCAGGTCCTTTCTCCAACTGTAATTCCAGTCAGCTCCTCCCCCTGGTCTGTGGTCATCTGCAAACTTGAGAGGGCATTCCAACCTATTGCACAGGCTGCTGATGAAAATACTACGGGGTTTCAGCCCTCACTACTGACTGCTATGGAACACCACTTGTAAACTGGCCACCTGTAGTTGTAAATTTAGACTCTGAACTGTTGACACTACCCTTTGGCCCCAAAGGACCAGCCAGTTTTTCACCCAGGCATGTTTAGCCTGATCAAAATCATATGGCTTCCATCTAAAAAAACCCAGGTAACAGTTGCACTGTACTACTGAACAGACATGTGCAAAGTAACCAACAATTTGATTTGGACTGGTGACTTGGTGAAAATGAAAATTGTTGGAAGAACTAGAGAAGAAAAAAAATAACATAGATGAGTGAGACAAGTACACAAAACAACTAACACACTAAAAGACTGAGGGGTGGCAAGAGAGCCAACAAAAGAATACCACATTACATTTTGGCATAAAATATTTCTAAGTAGAGTCTCTCTTCTAACTGTGGCAATCTCTTTCCAACACAGAATTCTCCAGATACATGTGTTACTATGTGAATGACCGATGCGGCTTGCAGCAGATCCCTGCACGCTTTGCCCTCTTCTTACCCCCTACCCCATGTTCTGATTTAATTCAGTGATGATGTACCTTTTTTGCTCAAATTCACATAACTATTATCGAAATAGTTTGATCACACTGCCAAGTTTAAGACAACACTGCATTTTGAAATGACTTGACAGAAACTGAGATGGATACAAGAACTGAAGAGTGACAGACACAGTACACTTTTTAAAAAAATTAAGGAAAAAGTTTTGGCCTCTTATTTATTTGTGTGAGCACTTGAATCCTCAAACAAGGGAAAACATACCTCATGTAGACAGAAAAAACCTCCAACTATATACAAACCATAAATGCATTCATCTACTGCAAGAAATTCCTTGTTAGAAGAACTTGTAAACATACTTGTAAAAAGAGCTTGAGTATAAATAAAAGCTTTCAGTGTCTCTTTTAGTTCTACTAGTGTTATCCTTTTAGGCTAAGAAAAAAGTTAACTTGGTGTACAGGTAAAAGAGATAGAATTTATCTTCAGGTGCTGCAAGGAACTCTTCCAGATTCTTTTCTGAAAAGGACTCCTGACTGGCATTCAAGATAACCCGCTGGTGTCATTTGTCAGTTTGAAGTTTCTCTCCACCCCTAGATCTGTGTTTTGTCATTTGACAATCCCATGAAGGTCATGATATTAAGTAATAACACTAACACAGGTCAAGAAGATACTCCAGTCTCCTGCTTCATGAAAGAAAGTTGCACATGGGGGAAGCATTAAAAATAAAAAAAAAAGCAAGGGCAAGCATATTTGACAACATTTTGTATCTAGCCATTATCTATCTCTATAGATAGATATAGAGCCACTTCTGTGGTGCCAATTATCACCGGGATCTAAGTCAAATTACCGTGACTTACTGACTAGGCAACATGACATTTGTAAAGAGTTGCATGCAGGAAGTTTATATAGTAAATTTCATATATAGTAACAACATCAGTTACTCTCTATTGCATAATATGAAAATAACTAGATCTTTAAACTAAAGGGCATATATATATTTATATGAATGATTAATATATTAATCATCCCAACCTTAAACAAACTATCTTCCTCCAGTGTTTAAACAGGCCTATCTTTCATAAGGTGTACAAGTTCAGTCACCTCAATAACTACAGTGCATGGGATGCACTGACACTAGGGTTGTAGCCTCTGAGACTGCAGCAGTCACTCCAACAGGCCCGAGTATGTTTTAGAGGGGAACACAGCAGTCATTGAACAAGCAGTTTGAACAGCAGTTAGTTGCAGTCACTGAACTCGCACGGATCTATTTCTCCAGTGCCTGAGCACCGTGTACACTTGACTTCATTCAGGGCGAGATACCTGACAGATGTAAAGCACAACCAACTCGAAGCAGCAGGATTTTGCAGCCCCACAAGAAGCAGCCAGAAACGCTGGCCTCGGGCTTGCTCTGGAGCCGGGCGGGCACTGTTAGCACCGCGGCCCGGCTCACTCCCCCCTGTTCTCCGCGAGACGGGCAGCCCTGCTCGCCTCACAGCGCGGCGGGAACGCGACGGCGGTCTGATCCCCGGGTGACACCGCCGGGGACACCGTCGCTCCGCCACACCCGCGTTCCCCTGCCGCCCGCTTCTCCTTGCAGCGCGGCAGCCCCGGACCGCCGGCGGGCAGAGAGATGCCGGCCCCGGGCAGGAGACGTGAGTCGGGACAGCGGCAGCACGGCCCGCTCCCCCTGCCCTTCCCCAAGGGCACAGCGGAAGCCGGAGGCACCCCCGCGAGGATGCGGGAGAAGGAAGGCGCCGAAGCAGCGGCTCCCTCAGGCCGCGGGGCCACCGCCTGCCCCCCGCACGCCTCAGCGCCCGGGGCCGCCCCAAGCCCCCCACGATGCTCTCACCAGGAAGCGAGTGGAGCTGGTGCCCTGATCGATGGCGCCCACCAGCGGCCCCAGCACCATGCGGTCCGACGCGGCCATGAGCCCCGCTCCGCCACCCGCCGGCTCCCCTCAGCGACGCCTCAGCCAGCGGGTAACGGCTGCCCCGGCACTCCGCAGGCAGCTCGCGGCCGGCGGCGCGTGGCTGCCGGGTGAAGCCAGGGGGGCGGGGGAAGGCGGGGCGGGGCGGGGGGCGCTGCCGCCCGTATTGTCAGCCGGCAGCCAATCAGCGCCCGGGGCGCGGCGGGGGCGGAGGGGCGGGGGGCGGGGCCGGGCAGCGGCAGGAAGTGGGCCAGAGGCGGGGAGGGGGGTCACGTGAATTCGCCCGGCAGCCGTTGGCGTGAGGGAGGGGCAGCCGTTGGGCTGAGGAGAGGCGCGGGAAAGCTGAGGTGTTCCCCTAGGGGGGTCCCATGTCGGCTGGCGACGGCTGTGCGAGGCGCCCGGGGTCACCTGCTGAACGAGGTCCCGGGGTCACCTGCTGAACGAGGTCCCGGGGTCGTGCCTGTCCTGCGGCGGCGTTGTTAACCCGCGGCGAAACCTGTTTCGCTTGTAGTTGGGGAGAGCGGCCGGTTTTCCCCGGTGCTGCTGCTCTGAAGTGGGATAGGCGCTCGGGAGGTGGCATTCCGGGATCTCCGATGGAAATTTTCTGTCCAGGACGCATATTGCCGAGGAGGCGTTCAAAACTGAGTCACCACAACCATGGCTGGAAAACGTTAGCAACCCCAAGGGGGCTTGTTTCGTCTTTCAAAGCTTTACCCTACATCAAGCAAAAATATTCATTAACTTTAAAAAATGGGATCTTCATCCTTCTTCCTTACTATGTGTTGGTAACTAGTGCTTCAAGAAAAACTGCTCGTGTTGCAAGACCCGTGGTAGAATTGCAAAAGCTAATAATGCTGACTAAAGCACATGAGAAGTTACCTAGTGATACACATTGCCAGTAAGTTGGCCCTCACAGATGCCAGTAAATAGATTTGTCTTTGTTGTAACTCCCCGTTAGTGGTGGTTGTCCAGACTCATGGCGTTTTGTCAGCATTGCTGCCTGATAAGCAAAATCTGATTGCTGCCGCTTGGTAATGTTTTGTGTGACATCTTACCCAGTGCTTCTGACATACACTTTTTTTGTTTGTTAGTACTTCAGATGGCATCTAGGAGCCTTGCTTGGGATGCGGACAGCCCTATCTGCTAGTGTGTAAGAAATAGCAAGGAATGTAGTTGTGGCCCATAATTACAAAATCTGAAATGAGGCAAATTAATACTAAGATTCATATTTTCAAGAGTGAGGGTAATGAAACACTGCAACCACTTACCAAATATCGAGAAGGATTCTCTGCTATTCTAAAATTTTGTGACCGACTGGTATTTTTTCTTAGAGCTTAAGCTGTAGTTCAGGGATCAATTTGCTCGGGGACGTGTTGCAACCCATAGGGAAGGATCCACAGCAGGTCATACTAAAAGGTCATAACGATCCCTCCTGGCTTTGCAAGAGACCTCCCCCGCTACTTCGTCCATTTGTCACGGTGTATGTTGCAGGCAGCACGGGCAACAACCGCAGTTGACTTGAAAAGCTTATGCAAGACTACAGCATCTCCGTGTAGATTCAAGGAGTTAATCTCATGGGATCTTAGTTAAGTCTGAATTCATTAGTATAATTGCTAGGAAAAGTGTGGGGTTTGTGTTATTTCTTTTGTTTCTTTTAAAAACTGCCATATGGTATTCTGAACATATTTTAACTCAAGATAAGACATGACTATTTTCAGCAGAGGTTGGGGTCTCTCAGGATCCGAAAAGGGAGGAAGCAATATCATGGCTGATATTTATACAAAACATTAAATACTACTGCACCTATGTAAAATTTATAAAGATCACTGAGTTACAGAAATTTTCTAGGAGGTGCAGATCTACCATTTTCTTGTGTGCTCTTTAGCAGTGCCTGTGTATTTGCATAAACCGGGAATGGGAGGAGTGGCAACGATAACCTATGCCATTTCTTTAACCTGCAACAGACACACAAACAAGACAAACAGAAGTGGGAAGATTTTTGTCCAAAACTAGAAAATACGGAGCCAGGGAGAATAGCTTATTCAACAGTCTACTCTCCCTTCTTTTACATTTCTCTTCAGTATTCGAAGAGAACATTATGTTTTTCCCTGTGATATTTATTGTACAATACATGAGCATTACTATTTGCAAAGTTATTAGTACAGATACTGGGCACTGTCCCAAGGAAGCTGCCTGTAGGGGAAGGAAGGGTGGAGCTGTGGCCGTACCTTTATGGTAAAATGGTGTGAGGCCATACTCTGCCAAGACAGTTTTAAAGGAATTAGCTTGGAATTAGCTTCCTTTAAAGGAAGGAGCATGGATATCTCTGTGGACTAATTTCTTCTGCTTCTCACTGAGATCTTGCTGAGGCAAGTCTACACAATGCAGCTTAAGTTGTTAGTTATTCTGTTCCCCAACTGAAGAACATATAAAATGGGAAAAAAAAATCAAGCTCATATCTAGCAGGTGCTAGTTGGGAGCCTTGTATATGTTATTCATGACGGAGGGAGAGATTTTGAAAGTTAGATATACTTACTGTAACCATCTCGAGCCTGGCAAAAATAACGGGGGCTCCCATTGATTTTGGAGAACTTAATTACAACAGAGTTGAATTTCGTTCCCCAAAATACTACATTTATGAAGATGGTGCTTGTTTTCAACTGTCTGTGTAATGCGGGTTCCTGCAAATGGTGCTGCTGTTCCACATGCGGCTTTTTGGCCTCTTGTTCTGCAGACTGAACTTGAATGCAACTTTTTGCCACGTCTGAATATAGCCCCACTGGCTTTTTTTGGGTATTTTAAGGTAGTGAACACATTTGAAACACATTCATTAAGCACATAAATACTTACCATATATTTTTCAGAGACAAAATAATTTGGATCCTAAAGAACTATTTTCAATAGCAAATAAACCCATTAAACCCATTTTCCTTTTGGTTTAGGTTGTTTGCTTTTGGTTTTGTGTTTGGTTTTTTTTTTTTTTTTTTTCCATTTCAGCAGACTGGAAGGATGTTGGTAATTACATTCTGCTCTTTCTGGCTGATTCTTTTTCACTGACCTCAAGTTAAGGACAAAATGTGACTGTGTCAGGCCACTCCAAGCATGTGATACAATGTGAATGAATGAGTGGATGCCAGAGGTCCCCTCTTAGTGGCGGAGAGGGCTTGGCAGTTGAATCCTTACTGAGGTCCGATCTTGGTGTTCCCCCAGGAAGAGCTGAAGGCAAATATTTTAAACTAGCCTGGAACAGGTGTAGGTATAAAGTGTACAGTGTTCCAGGATAACGAGTCACACTGTCACACCCTTTTGCCTACTGGGAAGATGAGTGATATGTGTGAAAGTGTATATGCCTTCACCCGTGGATAAATTCAGTCTCTCTCACTGGCTCAGAGAACAAACACAAACAGATCATGACCTTGGCTGCCAGTGCCCTTACATTTATATAGATCGCCCGCAGCCGCCGCATGCAGGGAACCTTTTCATAGATCCAGAGGAAGGCCATTAGAATGAAGAATTCTACGTTCTGTCTCCTCAGTTTATTTTGGAAGGTGTCCACATGTAGTACTCTGTCACCATTTGGCAAGAACAGTTTTATTGTGAAGCCATGGCTGTGGTGATGCAATGAGTGTCTCGCAGGATGTGTTTTACTTCTGACCTGGTATTAGACAATAGTTTTCCCTGAATGACATTTTATATTTAGAATCACTCTCACACTGTGCACACTCAACCCTGAGCAATCATCGTTGCAGTTACTGCCTTTCTGGTGGACAAAAATAAAACTTTGACGAAATAAATTCACATTTTAAAGACAACTAATACTGAGTACTTTGAAAAGCAGTTATTAAGCCAATAAGTATTTACAGGCATAGTATTATTCAAATCAGAATGGGAAAATCAGAAAAAAATCCCAAGAATTTTATATAGATAAAAGTAAGGATTCTTGGGAATTAAAATGAGTAATTCAGAGAAATATAAATATTCATTAGTCGCATAGTAGATACTCCGTGCTTCAAAATCCTTAACTCAGACACTTGTTCTTCTAGCTTCCATATAAAAATATGACAACTTACTGTAAAATTTACTCCTGAAGGAAAATGTACACTACATCGAAGGGAAGCATTAAAAATGAGTTACTTTTCTACTGATTTCATAGCAGCTGTATTTTGCTAGCTTTTTTTTTTCCCCCACTTGTTTTTATCAAATGAGTTAATCTAGTTCATGCTCTATAAACAGATGATAGGACCAATTCTCACAGGGTCGTTCTGTTCTCTACTTTCACTTTCAAGTTAGCAGAGGCAAGGCAACTGCTGCTCATACAGGCCATATTTTCACATGTATCTTTTTTTTTTTTGCACTGGATGTTTCAAAAAATAAGATTAAAGTGAAATTTCTATGTATGATAGTAGGACTAGAAGAAAGGTGAATTGCTCTAAATAATGTTACTTGACCCTTTTGCTGCTAAATCCTAGCTCAGGATTGAAAATTTAGTGATACACACTCCAGGCTCTGGATTCCATATGTGGTGAACATATTAAAACCGAGAAGCAGCAGTGGAATCATATGAGAACCCTGAGACTGACACCACACTGGATTTAAACAAATTCTGTTAATCCTGCACTAACCTGAGCTCTTACATCATGCAGAAGAACTAAAGCAAAGCAGAAAAAAATAAAGTGTCAAGAGAGAGGTGCCATATGTTCACAGAGAGTACAGAAAAATAGTGTTTATTAAAACATACCATCAAATATATGTTAATTATTAGAAATTAGTAATTAGAAATATATTTAACTATATCAAGGGAAATACATATTTAGTGTACTGAAGACAATATATCCCGTGCTTTATGTTTTCTGTTTCAGTTTGGTTATTGTATGCTGAATTGCTGTGCAACATCCGCAGAAGAGGCATTGAGAATTTAGTACTGATTATTATGTAGTGGTCTAGTCATTTACTCTAGGTAATTAAATGGCCCCAGGATCTGAACATTTCTTTGTCTATGATCTTCAAAAGCTTTTGATGTATTATCTCCACAAAACCTCTTGCAGAAGTGTAACGCTTGGAGAAAGGCTCAGAGCAGCTAAATTACTGGGCAGTCATCACGTAGCAAGTCCTCAGCAGAGCAGAGTAAAAGGAGAGCTTTCCATCAGGTCCAAAGGCGCTGCATTCCTGATCCACTGCGTTTCTTGGGAACCAGTAACTGCATTCCTGCTGACCTCAAAGAGAACAGGACTGAATAATCTAATAATCACCAGCAGAGGCAGGATTCCGTAGGGTGAACGGAGCTAGCTGCACACAGGTCCTAAAAGATGATCTTTTTACCCCTGCCATCCTGATCCTGGCTGTGCACAGTTTCTGCTTATTGTGCAACGGGTCTGGTTTTTGTTGGATCCTTTCTTGAGTTGTCTGAGCTCATTAATATGGCAGAAAACATACCCAGACAAAATAAAAGCAGATTGTTTTCTGCCAAGAAGCTGAATTGACTCACTTGCTGTAATGAGTGCCAGAGCTGGTGCAAAAGCAGAGCTTTCCACAGCTAGGAGCATGGGAAAGGTTAAGAATAAGTAGGAGATGATGTGGAGGAGACTTGGGACAGCATGAAATATTCAGCAACTGCAACCTCTTAGATTGCCTCAGCTGCTCACGGACCTTCAACCTCCATATCGTCAAATCAAATGTTAGCTATCTGTTGGGAAATTCTGGAGATATTAACGGCTACACTATTGTCATGAAGACTGAACTATACTGTCTGGTTTTGAGAATAACTTTAATACATTACTGTTTTCAATTTTACGTCACAAAACTAGTGTATCTCATGAAACTGATGGGAGAGCTCAGCTATACAGAGGTCTTCTGGAGATCCTTTATGCTCTGGTTATATCCTAAGGCAAAATTGTCTTAGTTACCAGCAGCTGGAGTTCTTGGGGACTGGTAGATAATGTACAAAGAGTGTCTGAGAGAGCCTTGTTTGGTCAGCCATAAGAAGAGAAGGCGTAGGGGACATCTTACTGCTGCCTATAGCTACCTAGTGGGAGGATACAGAGGAGATGGATCCAGTCTCTTCTTGGAAGTGCATGGTGACAGGGCAGGAGGGAAGAGACACCAGTAGGAACATGTGTAATTCTGTTTAGATGTAAGGAATGGCTAGAAACAAGCACTTTTTTTTTTTAAACTTCCCCCTCCCCCCAGTCAGAGTTGTCAAACACTGGAGCAGATGCCCAGAGAGGCTGTTCAATCTCCATTCTTCAGGATACTCAAAATGCAACTGGGCAAGGCCTGACCAACCTCTCTAACTGGGCCTGCTTTGAACAGGAGATAGGACCAGTTGACCTCCGGAGGTTCCTTCCAGCAGGCACGATTTTGTGGTTCTGTGACTTTTTTTGAGGGCAAGTGCAAAAAGCACTCAGTACCGAGTACCTGTAGCCATGCTCCAGCTGTACTCCCTTTGACTCCATGGCAAGCCTGTAGGTAGACATGCTTTCAGTTCCTCTCCGTTTGTAATCTAAACAGAGACAAGTGGGAATATGAAACAGAGACAGAGGAGAGCATGAAGCTAGTGTACTAGTGGATTACAGTTCTCAAGAAATTTAAGCCGCGGCTAAGCAAACTCTTTTCTTTCCTTCGGAAGTACTCCATGCCAGTTTCCATGTGACACATCTCCAAGCAGAATCTGAAACAACAGAAATGCTTCAAGCTAACAATGACCTCAGGACTGCTGCCACTACCTGCACCATTTCCAAATGCTTTAGCAGTTGTGTAGTGCTTCATAGTCTATAGTAGTTTAATAAAGAAGCTATAGGGGGCCATCCTATAGATTTTGAAGATGGAGACAGTCCCAAGATTGTTCTAAGACAGCCATTCACTGATGTCACTTTTGCCCTAAATACCCAAATTTCAACATTTTCAAAGATACCTCTGTGGGGCTGGGTGTTAGCAATAGGGGTGAATGATATCAGAGAGCATCTGAAAGTTTTGAAATACAAAAAGGCAGAGCCCCGTGGGCATCTAAGGAGTACAGTGATTCTTCCATTTTAGAGACTGGAGAACTAGGAAAGCATACAATTTCAGCTAATCTGATAATAAATTTGGCTACATTCTTACGCACAAGGATGATATGTGTGTGAAAGAACAACCCATCAGAAAAACAGGCTTGTTAGAATGATCTTCTGTAAGTACCTAAATGTCACCTACAGTGCAAGTGGAACTGCTGATAACTGTGACGGTGACTTCCATAGCCAGCTCATCAAGGACAAGTAATGCAAATCCCAACCTCAGATTTCACAGTGTCAACAAATTTCTTGCCAGAAAAGGAGCATGGGACATGCCTTTGCTTCAGTTTTTAACTTTTGCATCAGTTTTTAACAGCTGAGGAATGGGTAGAAATTGCTACTAGATTAATAGTTAAACAGATACATAACCTACACAGATGGTTCAAAATAAAGAAATGAAGACCTAAGACCAAAGCTTGAGATGGTAATTGGATAACCCAGACTCTAAGAGTTGCTGCCAGATTAAAACTTCCCCTGTTTTTAGGGCTCTAATCTTGTTATGTATTCTTGAGTTTTCCAGCTATTTCCCTAAAGGAAAGAAGAGGGTGGGTGTTTACACAGAAATTCTGTAGTCCCAGCAAAGACCACTACTTCTGCAGAAGATCACCAGGTAGGTGAGAAGAATCCAGCGGAGCCTGATTTATAGGTGAAGACATTCTGGAGAGATGGGGTGTTGGATATTGTCCTATAAACCTTGTTCAGTGTTGCTGACTCCTCCAGCAGTACCACAACATTTGCAAATACCTTCCACAAGAGATTATAAAAATACTCTGAATTTATGTTGTGAATTTAGGGGTTCTGTATGTAGGGTGAGAAATCCTTTCTGATTGATACTGGGGATAAATGGGCCATTTTAATGAAAAAAAAAAAGGCAGTGTTTAGAAGTGCAGAAAAAGACAGCTTTGCAGAATCCAGGACTGATCAGCACCACTCTCAGGACAGAAGAGGCAGAACATCTTGTGTGAGAAGCATCCCTGCTCTGATGGAGTTTGGGTTCTAGGAAGAGGAGAACCCCAGCCAGTCCTAGCCCGGATGTCAGAAGTAGCCCTGCCCCATAGCCTTTCCTTTATGAAGGGTGCAGTGTCAGTATTTTCCTAAAAGGCTGGACTGAGAGATGTAAAGTTTCAATTGTGATTCTAAAGGACTCCTGGAGACTGAGTCCTGTGGAAAACCTAAAAGGTTTTCTTCTTAATAACCTGTTTTTCAAATATTTCTTTCAGCAGTACTAGCTGGTGTGGCAGGAGCTGTAAACAATTCTGGTACAGAATTCCAGTACAGGTTAGGGATTGACCTACTGGAAAGCAGCTCTGCAGAGAGGGACCTGGAAGTTCTGGTGGACAACAAGGTTGACCATGAGCCAGCAATGTGGCCAAGAAGGCCAACGGTCTCCTGGGATGCATTAAAAAGAGCGTGGCCATCAGGTCGAGGGAGGTCGTCCTCCCCCTCTACTGTGCCCTGGTGAGGCACGACACACAAAAAGAAAATCGCTTGTCTGAAACAGTGACTGGTTCAACTACTCTTGCTCCTCTCCTGGAAGGCGAGGATGACCTGGTCATCACACAGTCCTGACCCAGCACAGGAACCAGCCTGCCACAGACCGGGCAACCTAGGGCAATGCTAGTGTTAATGCCTGCTTCTGTCAGAGCCAGCTGGATTACAACCAAGCCTGAAGGGCAGGATGCGAGACCAGAGGCAACGTAAGTGGTGTGTTTCCTTGGGGTGACCATAAGGTAACACTTGCGTACGTAGCGTTGCAGGCAACCAGAGTGGTCAGATTTGCATACTGGATTCTGAAGCACAGACACGTGTGCAAGAGGAGGTGTTTGTTACAGGCTTATATGTGAAACATAAAGATGGCTCCACTTATACTATCAGTTATGGCTATTGCAATAGGTTATTATGCACTTCTGTACACGGTCAAATTATGTGAATCTTATACACTGGCTGAATGGTTTTCCAATAGCAGGTTCCTGTTTTTCTTTAATATACCTCAAAGCATAATTTCCTGCTCACGTTTCCAGGGGTAAGTTCCTGATAAGTGCAGCACACTGCAGTCATGTTATTCCCTCATATTCCAGGGTCTTTGACATTTCAGTTTACCCAGAAGTGGTTCGTTAACAGAATGTACTTATATATTCATATTGCAGCTACTTGTTATTAACTTCTGTCTAATTCCAGTAATGCTCTTGGTCCATTATCAGAACAGCTTACTCACAGGCATTTGGTTCTCTCTGGCACAGCACTCTTCTGCAGGAGCAGAAGCTCCTTAGGGGCAGAGTTGAGAGCTAGTGTGGAAACTGCTCAAGCTGCCTTGTTGGTGAGTCATCCCTGTGAGTACATTAACTTCTAGAAGCTGAATTGATTCTTCTATGCAATTTAATAACAGTCTAATGACTACGAAAGAGAGATCTGTCTGTATATACTCTTTAGCGAGGCTATTAGGACAAGAGATAATAGGGGCATAGATAAAGTCATAAGGGTAGAAGTTCAGATGATGAACATCTGTAGCAGTGGTAAGATTCATCTACTTATTGCAGAAGTAGAAAAATTACCTTTCTAATGACATTATAAGGTTCCTATTATTCTACAACAAATTCATAGCTTACTGTTTGTTCTGCACGAGATTATATTTTTGGTATAATAATACAAAGAAATTTAATTGCTAACTTTAGCCTCTTTTATACATTCATTTCTACCACATTGTTTGGGACAGGGAGTCAGCCTGAGGCAACACACTGCTCAGTTTGATTTCCTATGCTATAGATGTAGTTTATTCTTTCTATTTTATGTAGAAATATTTATCTGCCTAGTGACCAAGACACTCCACAGTGAGCGCACCACAACCGAATGTTTCAAAAATACTTTGGGAAAATTCTTGCTCCCCCTGCAGTCAAAGGATGTTTTTGCAGTGAATTTAAGAAGGAAAGGAGACACGCGTACCTCCTGTGGGTGCCCTAAAATGTGCCTGATGTTCGTGTGTGTGTCTCTGTGTTTGTTTGCTTTGCTTTGTCACTGCTTACTTAAGAAAGTAACTAGATTAAAATTTTAACATCAAAATACATTTCTTCTGGGTATGTTTGCATACTATCTTTGCTGTACTTTTGTAAACAAGATAAACAGTGAGTAAACAAAAACCTACTTCCATGGTGCATTTTGTACAAAGTGCTCGGATGATTAATGGTGGAGCATGTGAGCCTGCTAAAACGAAAGAGGACAGAGAGTATTAGAAATCTCAGAGGCATTTGAAATATAGGGAAGTACAGTCCTAATTAATTCACAACAACATTTTAAAGCATGATGTGAACTTTGAAAATAAATAGTATTAACACTAAATAATTATAATTATTACATATGCATACAATATATATGATTTAGTAAATATCTTCTTATATATATGTAATACAAACATATATAATGTTTTGTATAATAATACAATATTTCCAGATACTATATTAAAATAATACCATGATATAAATCAAATAGCATTAAGTAGTAAGTGGTTTTCTAAGAGTTTAACGCCATTCATTTTCATGGACTATTTTAGGTCGGGAAGGAATGCAGAGGGTCACCTCATTACCATCTTCTGAGACTAAAAAAACCCCCCCTTTTTTTTGTAGAGATTCAACTATTCCTTAAGTTCCCAGAGGACACAATATCCAAATAAAGGGATTTTTTTCTGTACCTTCTCTTGGAAGGACTGATTCTTATTTTCTTTTTGGCTCTTCCTTTTTCAAATTTTGTAATAATTAGAAGCCTGATATAAAACAAAGAGCTCTTCTGTGGCTGAAATGCTATGTTTTCCTTATACACGTCAGCAGAAGGTTTTCCTTTTTATCATTTTGACACCTGAGACAGTGTATGTGAAACAGGTGATCCCAGCTAACAAAGCATATTTCTCATGACAGCTTGCTGGGCAGGAGAGGAAGGATTTAAGAATTGCATAAGAGAATTAACCACTGATCATTTCAGCTCCCTTAAAGTCAGTTCAGAGCTATATATTTTGGCAAATAAAGGAGGGTTTTTTTCATCAAAATGGATTAACTCTGAGAAGTTATTTTTAGCTTGGAATATTAGTTTTTCTCCAGGCTAGTCCCATAAAATCTGAAGATGAGATTTGTACTGTTATACAGAAAACATCTGAAAGAAACACCCTGCACACTATCTTTTGGCTATGCAAAAAGCCCTCATTGGGTAAACTTTAAACAGCCAGCCTGCCAGAGAAATCTGATACGCAATCGCTTGTTGAAGAAGAGGCTGTTGTGGAAGAAAGGTGAGAAGCTCTTTTCCCTGAATGTGGTGTGTCCTTCTGCATGTAGAGTGGCTGGTGTGTGGATATTGTATTTGTTAGAGAGTCGCTCTGCCACGCTTTTGTTGACTTGAGTTCAGGGACTATCTTTTCTATAACAAATTTCACTGGTCATGGGAAAGTTCATTCTATAATTTTATGAGCAATGCTCAGTTCATTTACCTCAGGAGGCAAAGAATGAGGAACTGGAATGTGCTCTTCCAAAGCAGCAGTTCAAGGGTGGAGTGTCCATTTCTTAGCAAGTCTTATAAAATATGTGATAGGACAAGAGGAAATGGCCTCAAATTGCGCCAGGGGAGGTTTAGATTGGTTATTAGGAAAAAGTTCTTCACCAAAAGGGTTATCAAGCTGCCCAGGGAAGTGGCTGAGTCACCATCCCTCAAGGTATTTAAAAGCCATGTAGATGTGGTGCTGAGGGACATGGTTTAGTGGTGGACTTGTCAGTGTTAGGTTTATGGTTGGACTCCATGATCTTAAAGGTCTTTTCCAACCTAAATGATTCTATGATTCTATGTCTTATCTCACTAATGCAAATCTCAAGAGGCACCTCCTCTCACCTTTGTGCCTTTTAACATGAGCCATGCCACCTGCAGCAGGTGGGTCCAATAACCTGTGGTTGTGGGCCTGAGGGCTGGAGAAGTCAAAAAAATGTTAAAGGGTGATTTTTTGTGGTCTACAGGTAAAAGAGCTTCTCAGTTCCCAAATGGTTTCATATCAATCATTTTTCTAGAGGACAGACAGGACAAAGTTCCCTCCCCCCGTGCTACAAAGACACGCACTGTTCCTCATTTCAGGCTGGTGTTCAGTGTGTTAACAAAAATTTCACCATTTAAGAGGTATGTCCAACCTCCTGATCATAAAGAATTCAGTTTATCACTTTAAACAGCAAAGGGGATAATTTAGACACTTTGAGGCAGATTCTCCTCCCCTCCCCGCTCCTCAGGACTGACAGCCTACCAGTACTGATTGGATCAATCTGTAGCTGCCAGGATTGTGAATCAGGGTGCTGGTAGTTTTTCCGCTTTCCTGGGCTGGTCTAAGAGTTTTGTATTTGATGGGATGTGCGCTTCAGTTGCTATGCAGAGCTGGTCAGACCTGCTTGGTTCATCCCCGAGGTCACATTGCTCAGCAGGAAAGCAAGCAACAGAATGAAGTTATCTCTTCTCTGTCCTCTGCTTAGCCACAGCTGAAAGGCAGCAAGGCAGTGACCAAGCAGCTTCTGCTCTTCAGGAGAGCTCATGCTTCATGCTGGAGAAACACCTGTGTCTGTGGAGAAGTTGTGGGATGTCACGGGGGAGATATGGTGATATGGCCCCCTTCCCAGTCTTTTCTTTAGAGTGATGTGGCTGATTCAAACACTTCAGTTAAAAAAAGTCCAGTCCTTCAAGGTAGTTATCATAGACCACGTCTTCTGTTTACACACTTGACCTCAGCAGTCATACTCTATAGTTCCGCGGGGCTACCAGAGAACACTGGGGGGTTGGACTAGAGGACCTTTAAACGTCCCTTCCAAACCAACACATTCTGTGATTCTATGATAATATGACCACTTTTCTCTGCAGTCCAGAGTCTGTGGGTGATAAGCAAACAACCTGCTTTCAGGCAGCTTGCAGCCTTAATGCTGAGTTTTGCCTAGGCATAATAATACAGGGTTCAAAGTGCTGTGTTCTGGTACAAGGCTAGATACAAATTTCTGCGACCATTGATTACATCACGTATCACACCTGGGTGAGTCAGGGATGTTGTGAAATATTTCCTAGTTACTTGTAACAGTAAATCCATAGCAGAATGTGAATTATGCTCTGATACTAAATGTACCTTATCTTATCACGGCATCTGGGTGTGTATAATTATTTTACAAACTTCTATTATTATATTTTGCCCTGGCTGACTTAGCATGAATGGCTCCACAGATTGATGATGAAACAGATGTCTGTAAGGTCACTGTAATTTTAAAGTTACAATTTCTGTGTTGCAAATAGTGATGTTTGTGCGTCTTGGTGTGATACGAGACAAAAAAATCAGGAATGACACTAATGCTAAACATCTCTAATTTCTGATGATTTATCTAGTTCTTTCCTAATAAATATCTTTACCAAGTCATTCAAGATGCCAACTACTTAACACAAAGCCAAAGACAAACAATTTAAAAAAAAAATATTCTTGCATTTCAGTTTGTGTCCATTACCTCTCATCCTGTCACTGGGCACCACTGAGAAGAGTCTTTTGTGTTTAGTCCCCGCCATCAGGTATTTATACACATGGATAAATCCCCCTGCACCTTCTCTTCTCCAGGCCGAGCAGTCCCAGCTCCCCCCGGCCCCCCTCTTACGTCAGGTACCCCAGTCCCTTGATCACCATTGGGTCCCTGCGCTGGACTCACTCCAGTGTGTCCATATCTTGTAGTGGGGAGCCCCGTGCGGGACCCAGTACTCCAGACGTGTCTCACCAGGGGTGAGCGGAAGGGAAGGCTCAGCTCTCTCAATCTGCTCTGCCTAGTGCAGCACAAGATGGTATTTTCCTCCTTTCTACAAGGACACATTGGTGGCTCATAATTGTTTTCTTTTTTAATTTAAAATGTTCTACCTTATTCCTAAATTTTTGTATTTTTATTGTCCCAATCTTCCTGAATATTTATATGTATCTTCAGTAAATCCTCCAAGCGCCACATCAAGCGTGCACTTTTTGTTAACTCACTGAGTTCCACCTTAAAGCAATGTATTTGTTCTTTTCAGAAGCCACATTGGATCCGTTTTTCTTAAATTGATCTCCTCTCATTTGTGTAGCTAAGTAATTTTTTGCCATTAGTTTTCCTTGCAAAATCTGTTTCAGCCTCCATCTGAAAAAGCTTCCTCGGTTCTCTACGCCTGTATAATTGCTTGATTGAATGTTTTTCTGCCCCTTACCAGCAACCACTTCTTTCAAAAAATCGACTCAGTTACTCTTTGCTTTCTATTTGCTTTTCTGAAATTTGTCCATGGTCCCATTCCTCCCATTCCCCCCCTCTGACAGGGCTCATGGACCTGGATATTGCTTCAGCAGCAAACTGCGATGAGCATCATTTCTTTGTCAGCAGATGGAAATGATGATTTATCCGTGGTCATTCCAGCCTGTAACATTTCCTGGTTTTCCTTTTTTTTTCATTTGTGCATGGCACGGTTGCCCAGGAGTGCCTAGCTTACACAAAACCACAGGCGGTGGTTTGCTGGCATCTGGTTTGTACGGACAAAAGTGCAGGAGGGTTTTTTGTTATTAGCTTGTTAAAAGTACTCAGCGGATCAACTGCTTTTCCTGTTGCTGCTTCTAGATTTCCCCGATCAGCTCCCCTGTAAACCTCCTGAAGACAGTGCTTGAGTTCAGACACAATTTTCAATTGAATGCTACTGGCAGAGTGTGCTGGTTTTGGCTGGGGTGGAGTTAATTTTCTTCACAGTAGCTAGTGTGGGGCTGTGCTTTGGATTTGTGCTGGAAACAGTGTTGATAACACAGGGGTGTTTTATTGCCGAGCAGAGCCTCAGGAGGATCCCATGCTGGAGCAGGTGGATGCCCAAAGAACTGCAGCCCATGGAAAGGACATTTTGTGGACACTTGCGGACATTTTACAGACATTTGACAGGGGTGGTCCATAGACTAGAGCAATGATATCCGTGTATTGAATCAAAGGATGGGAAGGGAGGTGGTGGTTAATGAGCATGTATTAGATAGTGTGGGACCTGATCACGACCATATCAGTAAGTGGTGTGGAATAAGGGGTGGAGAACATGCTGTTTTTAGCTGGGATAGAGTTAATTTTCTTCATAGTAGCTGGTATAAGACTTCGTTTCGTATTTGTGGTCAAAACAGTGTTGATAACACAGGGATGTTTTAGCTATGGCTGAGCAGTGCTTACGCAGAGTCAAGGCCTTTTACGCTCCTCACACCACCCCACCCGTGAGTGGGCTGGGGGTGCACAAGAAGTTGGGAGGGGACACAGCTGGGACAGCTGACCCCAACTGACCAAAGGGCCATACCATACCATATGACGTCATGCTCAGCAATAAAAGCTGGGGGAATAAGAAGGAAGGGGATGTTTAGAGTTATGGTGTTTGTCTTCCTGTCATCATTATGTGTGATGGAGCCCAGCTTTCCTGGGGATAGCTGAACACCTGCCTGCCGAGGGAAAGCAGTGAATGAATTCCTTGTTTTGCTTTGCCTGCATGTGTGGCTTTAGCTTTACCTGTTAAACTGTCTTTATCTTAACCCACGAGTTTTCTCACTTTTGCTCTTCTGATTGTCTCCCCCATCCCACTGTGTGTGGGGGGAGGTGGGAGAGCAGCTGCGTGGTGCTTGGTTACCAGCTGGCGTTAAGCCACGACACAGAGAATTTGGGATAGCTGAAAATGTTTGTTGCTGGAAAGATGAAAGTGTAAGAAGTGAGAGATGTAGAAATCAAAGTCAAAGTAAGAACCAGTACTTGAGAGAAAGATACATGAAATTCAGCCAATTATTACTGGATGGCTCTACCTAGAAATTACAGACAAGTGCCAATACACCTAACATAACCAGACCTCTGTAATACCTCTCGGGTTTCTGCAATTTTTGTGGTATTTTGATACACTATAAAAAAAATAATCCCTTCTTAGTAGCCTGACTGCCTTAGATTTTATTATGTTACACTGAGGTGTAGTAAAAAACTAAAAAAGAAGAAAAACCACAGCTATTGCTCAACCTTGTTTTCCAGTTAAAAGCTCTTTGTCTGATCTTAAAGCCTCACCACTAGTGACTAGTTGTCACTGAACCAAGAAGTACATTAGCAGCGTGACGCATGATTTATTTTTAACAAAGACTCAGTGCAAGCATTGGAATTAGAGTATGTATCATATGGCAGGATTTTATACAGGTAGGCAGCGTTCCAGCCAATCTGTATTGCCTTTGGAAATAGCATTTCAAACTTTTATAATATAATTAACTAGTTCCTCCTTTGGAATTACACAGAAAATCCTGGCTTATCCCAGACAGTCTGTCTAGCCACAGTGGGAATCTGACGGAAAGACAGGAAGAAAACTACCGATATTGTAGTGAGCTAGTCCTACAGGGATGAATCGTTTTCCTTGTCCTCAAGATGCAGGCAGGTGAAACAAGCGGCTCCTCCTCTTATCAGCTGGGATTTGCTGAGGCTTAGAGCTCATTAAATCTGGAGAGATGCTGAGAAGGGCATCCAGAGCTCACCCAGAGGCAAAAAAAAAAAAAAAAAAAAAAAGGCAGGAAAAGGTTCTTGGGGGAGGAAAGGCAAGGGGAGGAGAGAAAGGTAGGCTACATCCTGAGCTGGGAAGGTTGGTAAAACAACTGCAGGCTCTGCTGCCCTCTTCCTGGGAGGGTGGTGTGGGCTGGAGTCTCTGCTCCAAGCACTGTGTCTCTACGAAAGACTCCTTCAATAAAAGGTGAAACTACGTTCCAGGCGGCAAAAATATTTCCTCCCACATCTACCGGTTAGTCTTGTCACTATGTTGTGCCTTTCTCTCTGGTAAATAGGACGTAATTAGCTGCTATTTAATCAAGTGAGCATGTGTGAGTAATCATTTCAGACCTGTGAAGCAAAGAATGTGTTACAACATTCCTGAGGGATTCCTGCGGTAGGAAGTGATCTGACATAGAGGCTCAAGCACGTTTTCATGCTCCAGGAAATACTTTGAAATGCAGGGTTCTGGGATGGCCGCTTTATTTGTTTGCCACCTGAAATACCAATTTTGACCACTCCTATTTGCTACGCACACTCCGCTTTGCAAACAAAAAATAACAATGAAGAATTTTTTTCACAGTTTGCTGAAACGATTTGTATGAATTTCAAGCATTTAAATAAGTTTTCAATGTATGAAAATCATTAAATAAAACTAAAACCATAAGAAACCACCAGCCCTTCAGATTACATATACATGTTTTGACAGTTTGGATACTTTCAAAGGAATGATCTTGGTGAAAAATACAGAAAAAAAAAAGAAGTCACTGCTAAATTTCCTTTTTGAAAATGGACTTTTAAAGAAATGTACGAGGCCTACCGCAAAACGAGTTTGTGAAAGGAGCAGAACCGATGTCTTTGCATCCTGGAAAGCTTAAAAAATGACCCCAGAAGGCTCCTTAAAAAGATCTAGGAGGTGGAAACATAAGCAGAGCTATAGCTGCTGATAAGCCCTTTAGCCGAGCTGGCTGCTGAGACGGGGAAGAGTAGGCTTCGTTGCTTAACAAGCGGCTGTGGTTTGCACTCTACCCAGCACACTGCAGTTTCCAGCACCTCTCTGCTGCCGGCTGAAATGCATCGTACCCTGAGGTACTGCAGTCAGCAGCAGAGAGCAAGCTGTACATCAGTATTTATGGTGTACATCAGTATTTCAGTAAATATATATCTATATATCTATACGTTGTGGACCACCTTTTCTCCTCATTATTATTTGAGGCTGGAGGGGTGTTAATAAATAGGTGGCATTTAGCTGGGGTTTTTTTATTGTTGTTTAAAACCATCCATTCCTAAGTTATGATGTTACTGCTTAAAAAAAAAAACAACAAACCAAACCAAACCAAACCAAAAAAAAAAAAAACCAAAAAAAGAAAAGTTTATGGCTCTCGGCCAGAGGTTGACAATGGAAAGAGGGCAGCCCGCCCAGCACACTGATGCTTGACAGGCCACTCGTGATTCACGCACTGCAGGCTAAGTAACAGTGCTTATATGCTTATGTGCCCATATGTGGTTATGCACGGAAACCACAGTATGCTCTCTGCCATCCATGGGATCACTTGTACAGTAAGGTACTTTATTCAGAATACATTGCTGCAGCAGTATTTATGACCTTCATTAAAAAAAAAAACAACTATGGGCAGAACAGTTTGACCAGTAAAGGTAAATGAAGGATTGTGAATGAAGAGAGGCTGAGATTGAAGGGAAAGATTTCTGAACAGTGACAAGACCTGGTTCGTGTAAATTAGTGAGAGGAGAAAAGAACATGCACTGAAAAGACTTCATTAACTGTCTATTCATGACCAGAAAAGACTAATGCTGGGAACATAATGTAGAACAGCTTCAATATGCTACATCCAATAATGCTGTCTTTTCTCATAGAAAGCTCCATTTGGCCTTGGAGATTTTAGCAGAGTGTGCAATGGTCTTGATTATAATTTTCTCATAGCAAAGGCCTTGCTTTTTGGTCTTGATTTTCACATAGATTGAACCTGGAGAGATGGCTGGATATAACTAAAATATTTATGTCAGCCACAAAAGAGAAACGAAATCTAACACGAGAATAAATTGTATATTTTATTGACTAGAAGGATCATGTAAGGCAGCAAACGTTCCCTATTACATTGTCACTTGAAGTACAAAACGCATATTATAATGCAACAAGAAATCAGGAAATGCCTCTGTAGGTAACGAAAAGATTTAGTGGTAATTTGTATGATGAAATTGACTATTTCATTTTGAAGTATCAGACTCTGGGTGCACAACTTGATCGATTTAGCCACATGGAAGGTGCTGTGCTCCCTGACTCGGGTTCCTGGAGGAAAGCCCAAGCACAGCCAGGCTTCTTGGTGCTGTGTGGGCAGTCGCTGGCCATGGGCAGCTGCAAACAGTAAATACAGGTGGCCACCAAAAGTCCCCTGCCTTTTGCAGAGTGATAAGGCCCTCTGTGCATCTACGCCCTTTCTTTCCTCCTGGGAAGCGCATGGCCAAGAGGAGAATGATGCCATATCCACCTTTCTTCCACATAACGGGTGGAAGGCTGGAGTAATTAATCCAGGAAACTTCCTTCAGACTGAGGTATCTCAAAACCAGACTTGCCTGGCACTCATTTGAAAGAGGGGAATCCTCACATTTTAGGTAGAAAATTATATTGATCTGTTTTCTACTACCAGCAATGAAGAAAGAGGAAAGAAAAATGTCTATGATGGAGGCTTCTTCCCTGTTTAAAGACTGATATTTTACTGAAATAATTGATTATACTCGTGTAAGTAATGCATTGGAAACTGAGTTTCAGGCTGTAATCAAGTGTGGCATACTGGGAAGCTTGAAATATGACTGATGTTGCTGCTGTAAGGAACACAAATCATTCATGATTATTCTTTATGATGAAGTAATGGATAACGTGCTTACCTCCTTCCCATAGCCTCTTCCCTTCCAGAGACCAAAAGGATTCAAAATATCCCCTTTGTCATATTGCACGAAGTAATTATAACTAGGTGATAATCTTAAGGTGTTTCAAAATTCCTGGTTAATGGTATAGACATACCAAATGGGGAAAGTGCTAAAATTGTTTGATAACCTGATAGAGCTTACTGTGTACATACCTGCTTGAATATATGTACAGGAAAATAGATTTATTTTCTGCACTTATTTTCTATTACTTTTAACAAAAAGCTATGGAATATTGCTTCTCTCAAAGACTCCCAATTTATGATTTCTAGAATACAAACATTTCACCTACAAAGTGACAGGCAGCTGCCTTTGCAGTGTTTGAGAAAACAGGCCCAGGCTAAGCAGAGATTTGTTTATACTGAACCTCTGTGCTGGAGCCTGTAGCTGTACAGAAGGAACTTCACCCTTTTCTTGTGTTTATGGCAGTGTAGCGTTATCACAACCTATTGAGACACGCTAGCTGAATGGCATCGGTGGGCAAGGGTTACTCAGTGAAAAAATGACACACTGTCTAGTACTATCCTGTAGATGGGTCCCTTGACAGCATTTTTCTGTTCGCTTACACCAGCCAATAATCATAGAATCATAGAATGGTTTGGGTTGGAAGGGACGTTAAAGATCATCTAGTTCCAACCCCCCTGCCATGGGCAGGGACACCTCCCACTAGACCAGGCTGCTCAAAGCCCCATCCAGCCTGGCCTTGAACACTTCCAGGGATGGGGCATCCACAGCTTCTCTGGGCAACCTGTTCCAGTGCCTCACCACCCTCACAGTGAAGAATTCCTTCCTGATATCTGATCTAAATCTTCCCTCTTTCAGTTTAAAACTGTTACCCCTTGTCCTATCGCTGCACTGCATGATAAAGGGTCCCTCCCCATCTTTCCTGCAGGCCCCCTTTAGGTACTGGAAGGCTGCTCTAAGGTCTCCCCGAAGCCTTCTCTTCTCCAGGCTGAACAACCCCAGCTCTCTCAGCCTGTCTTCATAGGGGAGGTGCTCTAGCCCTCTGAGCATCTTCGTGGCCCTCTACCGCACCCATTCCAAGAGGTCCATGTCCTTCTTCTGTTGGGGACTCCAAAGCTGGACACAGTACTCAAGGTGGGGTCTCACGAGAGCAGAGTAGAGGGGCAGAATCACCTCCCTCGACCTGCAGACAACATTCAGAGCAGATGTCGACAGTGAAACAGTGCTGAAGCCCCACCGCCATGGTAGGTATGTTCTGGTGAGATTATTTTGGACTAGCTCCACTGTGGTCCCATGAAAGCCCGTTGGGAAACTTGCCCATGGCAAATTTCAAGTATGGTCCTGGTATGTGTCCTCCTGCTGAGTTTCATCCCAAAGGAATCTGCTTCATGTGCTTCAGGAGGCAAACCCAAGCACAGTGAGGGCATACAACTGGCAGATTTGTTTTGAAAGTAAACTTTTGAACTGAAATAAAAGCTAAGATAGACGTACTTAGGGTCAAAATTAAAGCAGTTTCCTAGAGGAAACTCTCTGGGAGTAGAAGGAACATCGTAGAGAAGGAAACAGGGAACTGTGCAACTTGAAATGTTTTTCTTTTTTTTGGGGGGGGAGTGGGGATAACACATTCTTGATGCATTGGACCTGCCATAGCGAAGTACACTGACAAAAATCAGTTGGTGTGGCCTCAGACAAATGAGCTACATTTACAGAAGAGACTGACTGAATGACTCCCTATGGTGCTAAAGCTTTCCCTTTCCTCCCACACCTATTCCTGGGTGCGGGAGGCACAGCCCATGCGGGGGACTTTGCGAAAGGGGTCAGGTGCCGCTGTGTTGTATAGTCTCCCACCTCATTCAGCTCTGAGTCTGGCCCTCAGAGTGCTGCGCTCGGAGCAGTTGATAAGCCACAACGTAAAAATCCATGTTGGACAAATGCTTCTTTGCTGAGGACAACCCCTCCAAGGTCATGAATGAATGTGGAGAAGGTCGCTAGAATAAACACATGTCCCCAAAGCCTATACTATCAGGATGTTAATGTGCAATTTATATGACAAGAAATGACAGTTCTACATCTCCATTCCATAGGGACATACAGCTACTGTGCAGAAATACAGACGGTGTTTGACTTCCTCTAGAGCACTAAAAACATTACATGTGCATGACTGGGAAAAAAATAAAGGCCACTTATTTTTTTCTAAATATAGGTGTCTGAAGGTAAGTCTTAAATCCATATTTAGGTATCTCTGTGAAAGCAGATTGATTTTTCAAGTGGTTCTGGATAGCTGTGCTTTTCTGGCTGTGGAAGCACTTTTTACTTTCAAAAATCTGTCTGTTTGTATCTTGCTGTTTTTACATGGATTTAGATGATTTAAAATAGGTTTTGAAAACTCTCTGAGGACTTTTACAGAAATGCTTTTTTATACTACCAAAGTTATTTCCCAACAGTCTAACTAGAAATATTGATCTCCTGCATATATAGATCTCTCTGGACCTACAGAAGAGGTAAAACTTCCTAGTGATTTATTTCTTGCTCCCCTCAATGCTATTTCAACCAGATATGGAAACACCAAAAAAAGTGTTGGACCAGTATAAATTTGACAAGGCCTGAGATTGGTCCATATTACCGATGAGAGATCAGAGAAAAAAATACAATGATGTTAATATTAATGTTAATGTTAATCACAGAAGAGTTGTCTGTTACTACAGTAGCTTTGTTTTCACAGGGAGCATTTTTACAGCAAAGATACCTGTTGAGATTTGCATTAAACTGCCAATTTTGTCCAGTTTTTTTGCTTTTAAATGCCGTTGATCCCAGCATAGCATATGATTTGGTACAGTATTATTTGATTAAACTGTTGTATAAATTAACTAGGGATGTGTAGGTAGAGCCAGACTGACATACGTTTTTTTTCCATGCCTATGGCTAAGAAAACTTTGGATACTAGTTCTGATCATATGTCATATTGCAGCAAATATTTAGAAAAATTATGTTAATAGAAGCATTGTACTACAACGTATTTTCTGGCTGGCAGAGTTGGAGGCTTCTGAGAAAAAAAACATAAAATATCCTCAGTAAGGAAGTTAAAATACACTGAAAACGAAAAGAAATTTCTCTTATTGTTGCTATGTATGGATACCTGATGATGCCTTTTTAAGCAAATTCTGTACATCTTATTGGGATCAGTTCAAACAGACCAGTTACATCCTTCAAACAGTATTTGTCCTCTATCCGTTGAGGAATACTCCACCACCAGTCTCAAAGCCATATTCACTGCCCATACACCTCAGGCTTGGAGGGTGAACTCCCGCTTGCCCAAGGCATTTTCATACGCTGCCCCTGCCAAGACCAGCTGCCTGCCTGGGAATGGCAGGCACTGAGGCACTGACTGCGCCTCGAGTCCAACTTTCCTCGCAACAGATTTTGCAGATACCAAGCAAAACCCGATAAACCAGCTGAGCTGTGCAGGTTGGTGGAAGATGAGATGTATGAGGGTCTGCAGGCAGCAATGTGGGCCTGCTGTGAAATGCATTTCTGCTTTGGCATCTCACTCTTCCTACCTATTTGGGATAATAATCTTGATGTTTCTAGGTGTCTTGCCGTGTCCATTACAAGGAGAATGGTAGATAGCGGTTGAAATAGGGTACACTGTAAGTTGCCAACAAATGAGCAGTTTCTCTAAGATTGCCCTAGCTGTTCAATTCACCAGTTGTTTTTATTTTTTTTTTTAGTTTTTTTTTTGTATAATAGTTAATAAGGAGAAGTCCATCTGCCTGGACTGAGTGTGTTGCAATCAGCTATTTTAACAGTACACAGTTTCACAACAAAGTTTCATTTAGACATAAAAGAGGAAGCAAGTTCAGCGTGTTGCAGTTCAGTCAGTTATAAAATCCCCCGATCTCCTAAGGGACTTTCTTTCTATACTTCTGTGCTATAGAGAACTAGAAATAAAACGCATGTCCTCTTAGAAGTGTATTTGAAAAGGAAATACAAACAGAGCATTGCATTTTGGGGTAGGACAGACTCACAGGAAGCTTTAAACTGGTTAGAAGACAACAAATTTTCTGTACCTGCTGTACCAGCTGCTGTATGTTTGGAGGTAAGAATTAAAATACATTATATAAATGTATGAAAATGTTGCTCTTGCTTATCAAAGTGGCTCGGTTCTCTTTGTGTGGGATCACAGCTGCAAGATGTACTTTTTCTGGTTTCAATGCATGTGCGTGTTTGCAGAGTCTCGGCCGCTGTCCATGTGCAGTTTCTGTTGCCTTAAGAAGTGATGAGAACATTTCAAAAGTGCCATCTTCACAACTGTGACTGACCGTGATTGCAATGCAACTTCAAAATGCAAAAAATAATTGTTTCTCTCGCACTTCCAAAGTCTTCCATAAAATCATACTAAAAAATGTTTTTCAGAATACTTTTAAGGGAGTCTTATGAAGTGTGTTCCTTTCATCGTAATTACGGTATTTTTGTTGATCTTTCTGTGCATGTCAGTGTACTGTCAAAATAATGTCTTGTAAGTGGAGTACTCTATGTGTAGATTAGAAATAAAAATAGGCACCATGATAGATAAACATGGTCATCACATAAAAAAAAGGTTCATAGAAAAAAAGCTGAGAATTCTATGAAAAAAGGATGATGTTAAAAAGTATAAACAAAGAAGCTTTATCATTGTATTTTCCTGATTCACAGTGAATTTCCTGGTTCGCTGCAAATTCACAGCTTGACATGGGTGTAGACACACAACGTGCACCCTCCCCCCTCTTCTTCGTACTCTACAGCAGATGTGGCTAACGTTGCAATGCTCGTTAGTGCACCGTTTCCCTCACTCCTCCTGGGAAACCCCTTCAGGCTTTCTGTCTTTCTTGCTTTACCTTTTATTCTTTTCACTTCTAGAAAGTGTATTCTCTTCTATAAGAGTGCACAGGAACTTATTTCCCCTTTACTTCAACTTCCTAGACACAAAGTATTGCAGCCCATATAGTTTAGTCATGACAACAACAAACAGCTCATTAAAATAAACACAGAATACAGAAACATTAAATGATTGCCACCCCAGAGAGACATAAAAGCACAGTGTAGAAATATCACGTACTCAAGTCATCCTTACGAATGTGGACCCCGATCCTTTCCTGCCTTATATTTCATGTTGCTTACAGCTATGGACATGAGATGTAAAATGCTATCAAACCAGATTGATGGTGTCCTAAAGCAACTCTATATGGGTATAGATGATTAAGAAAAGTGTGTAAAATGATGAATCAGGCTCTGTACAAGGTTTCAAGGAACTTGAACTGAAAAAACAGACTTGGATGGGAAACTATTTGAGAGTTCAAGAAGCTACGTTTTCCCACATACTGTTTTCATTGTATTTTTATGGAAGCCCGTCCCTCTAAACTCCACTTAAAGATACAACAGCACTTAAACACAGTAAGAATGTATTTTTTTTCCAGATGAAAGAAACCAGGTGCTCTTGAAGCTCACTGCCATCCATTTAGCATGATTAGAAATAGGTAGACACTTGTATAACAAGAGTACATTAGACATATAAAGTATAATGTGCTCCTGGGGAAGATGTGTCTCTTCACTTTCTTCCTTCAGCCCGTCCTTCAACTCTGCTTGCTCCCCCCAAGACAGCCCATATTCCCCTGTGGGAGAGGTACTCCTAGCTTTCCTGCATCTCTTGAACTGTTGACATGTCGATAAAGAACATGAGCAGGGCTCATGTTTTCTTCTATGGGAAGACCAAAAGATCAGAGCGAAGAGAGCTGTGGGGAGGGGACAAGAGGGGTTTGGCTCATGACCGCTGCTGAAGGAGCCTCACAGTGCAGTCCCACAGCTCCCAGATCTTCCAGAGCAGCATCAGGGAGAGGAAGTTACACATGCAGCAGGTAGCGTTTGGCTGCTTGTGCAAAAGCACCTCTTAGCTATTCCTCTTCTCTTCTGCCATGGGCAAAATGGGCTAACTCCTACCTCAAATAGCAGCCACTGTCATCATCGAATCATAGAACAGTCCAAGGTGGAAGGGACCTCAGCCTGGGTTGGAAAGATCATCTGGTCCAACATTTTGTGGGAAAGGGAGCCTAGATGAGATTATGTAGCACCCTGTCCAATCGCATCTTGAAAACCTCCAGTGATGGGGACGTCACCATGACCCTGGGGATGTTGTTCCAGTCATTGGTTGTTCTCACTGTAAAAAAATTTCTCTCTTATATTGAGATGAAACCTCTCCCAATTAGACTTGCACCCATTGCCCCTTGTCTTCTCCATGTGGCTCCTTGTGAAGCGAGAGCCTTTGTCTTCTTTGTAGCTTCCCTTTGAGTACTGAAATACTCTGATAAGGTCTCCCCATCCAGCCTTTTCTCCAGGGAGAAGCATACCAACTCCTCCAATCTTTCTTCATAGGGCAGGTTCTCCACCCCTTTGATCATCTTCATGGCCCTCCATTAGACCCTCTCCAGTCTGTCCACATCTTTCTTGAATATTGAGGACCAGAACTGGGTACTCCAGATGTGGCCTGACAAGTGCTTGAGTGCAGCAGGATGATCACATCTGTGTTGCTGCCAGTAGTGCTCCTGCGGATGCAGCCCACGGACCAATTTGGCTTTGTTGGTGCTGCGGTGCACTGCTGATCCACATTCAGCTTGTTGTCCACCAGGACCCCCAGGTCCCTCTCAGCAAGGCTGCTCCCCATCCACGCAGATCCTAGCCTGTACTGGGCTCTGTGGTGATGTCAAACCAGGTGCAGGGCCCTGCACTTTGTTAAACTTCATATTGTTATTGCTAGCCCGCTCTTCCAGCCTGTCCAGGTCTCTCTGTAATACCTCTCTCCCTTCTGACGCGTCCACCTCACCACGCAGTTTCATTTCATCAGCATTACCTTCACCCAAGCCAGCCCTGGGCACTGGAGATAGCCCTTACAATTGGGGTTCAGATCCCAAAGATCTGTGGGTTTCAGGCATTAAGAAAGGCTGTATTCATCCATATGCACAGCTCGTTGTATTAGAATCTTTGTTCTCCTGATTTCCGTAGGGTGGCTGCACTGAGGCTTCCTGGGAGCTGTTTCACACCAGCCCCAGTGGAAGGTGAGATATGGGTCATGCAACATAGGCAGGCTTGCTCTCCAGCCTGTCCTGCTTGCCAGGTGAACTCTTGCATTCACATCCTGCAATCTGAGATAGATCCCAAACCTCACTGAAGGGATCTGTCTGTATCTCCACAGCGTGGAAAAGTATCTCTTAAAATGGGGAAAAATTACTACAGATGGATCCACAGGATTTGAGTTCCCCCAAGACAGGGAGACTTTGTCATCTGGGGTCCCATCTAGTAAGTCAGCTAGAACTTAAAGTATCATAGGTGTACCCTAGGATAAAACCTGAACTCCAGCTCCCAGCAGCACAACTTTAGTGCCATTCAGAGCCTTGCTTGGGGATCTGAAAGCCAGACATATTCAAAACAAGCTTGTCTCTTCTATGAGTTTCCATCCCCTCCTTTTGCAATGCAAAAGAATGTCCCTTTCCCCACTGAGCTGTGATCCCAGCTGGCACCATGTTCTTTCCGTTCTCCCTAGCAACTTTTCATCTTGCTCGGGTTTTTATATAGGACACAATTTATCATATCTCTGTGTACACTTCTCAGGCTTTCCTTAAGCGTTTTGCTTATCCTGAGCCAAGAACTCCCGTTCTGTTTGCCTGCTCCCAGATTCTAATCTGAGGTCTTTCTGTACACATTGGCACCATCTCCAAGCATTATAACCCAGCAAATTTGCTGCCACTCAGAAAATCCTGGCAGTACCACTGGATTCTCCACGTGGCTTTAAACATTCATCCTGCCTTTAGGCTTTTCTTCCACTGAAGAACTGAACAAAAACCCCGGGCAAGACATATGAGTTTTTACGATCATCTGGCAGTAATAAAGACTATGTCAGATAGAAAAGATAGTGTAAACCAGGCAGCCGTCTCCCTCTGTCTCCACTGGGATCTCGGCTTAGACAGAATGTAGTCAGCTGCCATTGCCAGGCCAGTAGCCACGCAAGGGAAAATCTCTTTGTTCGCCTCACTTGCAAGATGAATCAGATCAGAATTGTAAAAGGGACCGTTCCTTATGCAACGGAAGTCATGCAATTATTTTCAGGAAGAGGGAAGTGAAATCTGAATTTAAGGACCATGAAACCCAAAATATTGAAAAGCCTTAGATATAATCCCTGTGCACTTGGAATCCTGGTGTATATGTGTGTCTGTGGCATGGAAGGGCGATAAAGAGAAGGGGCAGGAGAAAGTAGAGTTAATGAAAGCTGTCATCCTTATCAGATGTAACGTGCAAGAATTAAAGGCAACTCAATTGCGTGACCAGCCATCGGTAGTGATGGAATAACAACTTGACAGGGGTATATATTATATTAAGTACGAGCACCAGCAATATATGCACCTCTCTCTTGCATTCAGGCTGTCACCACTGCCCATCAAAACTTCAATCAGATTTCCTTGCAGAGCTGGGAACAGTCAGATTAGTGCGACAGCCCTCGCCAGCTTCGGAGGGTAAGCTTGTAACTCATTCAGCAAAGCACACAGCTCCTGAGCACCATACAGCTTAGTCTTTTTGCACTTGCCAGTTCTTTTGTTTCCACTCCTGTCTCAGACAGTGGGCTCTAAAACTCTTAAAATAAGCGTGGCAGAATGCAGCGCGAAGAAATGAAACCAGCGGTTTCGTTTCCCTAACATATCACCTTATGGCAGAAACAACAGACATCTGGGCAGTAGGAACGGCAGAAGTGTCACATGCTACCTGAACACAACGGGTCTGGCGTACGTTGGCTGAGCAGCCAACGGGCCATATGTTCTATTTCCACCCATTTCTCAGAACCTGCATTAAAAATAAGCATAGGAATAAGTGTCTTAACAATTCCAGATTCACGCTAGCCGAAGTTAGCGGTGGCTTTGCAATAAAGCCATCGGGGCCGTGGATGGCTGGGGGAAGGGAGCAGCCTTTGCACTGTGAAAGGGGGGAACAGAAGCAGAAGAGAGAGGGGGGGGTGAGTTGATAACCTGAGTAGCTCTAGTTTGGCTAAGATTTTGGTGGTGGCACCTTAATCACAGCTAAAACCTAAAGCAAGACAACAGCAGCATGCTGCGAGGAATGCCAAGCCCCAAACATTATTTTTTCCCCCGTTTGTGTAAATAGATCACTTTTCATTAAATGTTACCTGCCTGTGGGAAATCTCACACAACTGGCAGGAGCAGAGAGGATCCAGGGTCCAAAGCGAGTGTTTGGACACATTTAATTTCCATGAATATTTCCTTCTGAAGGAAGTGTACTTTCCCTCCAACCTTCTTCTTCATAGCGTAGAAGTGATTTTTTTTGCCCCCCCCGAGGAAAATCTTTTCTCACGCTGCCTCCTTCCTAACATCTGCTTAAAGTCTATATGCATGCTTAGACAGGATTTAGCCAACATTTATCATTACTGCAGCATTTTGCACTAGCATCTGTGACACACGAAATACTTTACTAAGAAATGAGAGTCCGTTCACTCTGGGAAAAGATAAGTCGAGCAGCTGACAGCAGCATGGGGAAGTGGAGCGTGTGCCAGAGAGATGCCACCTCCCCATTCGCAGTTTGTGGGAAGATGTTCCCATTCTGGTGCTCCAGCACAGCGGGTGTTTTGAAATAGACAGGCAAACTGTCAAATAACTGGGACATATGTTCATATCTGCAGGGACAGCATCCGTTAAGGATTAAAATGATATAATTGGATTAAATTGTAAATGAAGAAAAGTACTTGCTATTGAAACAAAGGCAAGTTATTTTTTCCTCTATCACACAAGGTGTTTTGTACTACAGAAAGCAAAACACACACACACACATATAAATATTTATTTTTACTTAAAATATACTTTCTCTTTGTTGGACCACACACAATTCCTTTAGGACATCTTTCCCATTGATCGTCTCCTTGACATCTGTTAAAAAAAAAAAGACACAGAGGTGGACTTAAGGACAATTATGTGGTAGCGGAGACCACGTAATTGGGCAGAAGATTTAGTGATGTACAGGTGCGTGTGTGTCCTTGCCAGTGAGTCCTGTCTTTCATTACCAACATGTCTACGCGGTTTTTGAGACTGAGCTGCCTGCTCAGAGAGCGGAGAGAGTGAGTGACCGCTGGAACCTGATTGTGCCTTTGTAGAAACGTGATGGAAACCGATTTCAGAGCTGGTGGTGCTCGCGACTAATCCCACACTGAAGGAGCCGGGGTGCTTCTGAAATATGAACTTTCCTATGCATTGCACTGAAATACGTCTCTTCAAAAGTACACCGCCGATTTCTTTTTTTCATCTAGGGTAGTCAGTTTAAGATCTTTTTATAGTAACTGGAGAGTGACAAGCAAATCTAGGGCACAATTCGTCTCATTTCGATTTAGGTGTCTAAAACAGGCCAGATGAGTCATGCTTCCAAAAAGCCTTGCTTTTGCCACTGACATTTACATGTATAAAAGTTTGAGACAATTAATTTCATCCTGCTTGCCATGCAGAAGTGCAAAGTGCTAATTTAATGATCTGAGATTTTTTTTTTAATGAAAAAGTAACCACACCTACAGTCATTGATTAGTCTGGAAGAAAAGGGGTGATACTCTCAATATGAATCTCAAATCAACATAGTTCAGAGGCAGCTGACAAACCACACACAACAAAAGTTGCTTCAAAGCATATGAGGAAAAGGGGGAAACCCCTTGGCTTCTTACTGACGTCAAGGGCAAAAATATACATATTGAAGTGTAAGCTATTGCAGCGCCTATTATCATAACAAACCACTTCTTGTTCCTCTCTTCCCAACTCATTTGTCGTTGGATGTATTGCACACGCCATACGTTATGTTATACAGAATATGCTTTGATGTGATTGAGTTTAGAGCACAAAAGGGAGACTAGCTGATCACTTCACTCCTTGACCCAAGTCCTCTAGAAAGAGAGAGACGCTCTTGTTCATGTCCAAATTGTAAGCATCTCTCTGCAGCTAGTAACAGACTTGCGAGTGTAATCACCCCTCAAGGAGCATGTGATGAACTAATGGTTTCTTCTTGTCTTTTCCCTGTCTGCTGGTGGTTCCTTTCCTTTGGTGAAGGATGCTGTCAGAAGGTTACCTTTACAGAATCGCCTACCTTTGTGAAGACCTGAGCCCTGAGCTCTACAGCAAGAGTTCGGCTGAGGAAATGGTGTACGAAATGAGGTCCATTAATTATTCTTCCATGGACGAAGCACAAGGGAAAAGTCTCCTTCAGAGATGCAGATCTGCTGGCAAGTGCATTTCCTCTGTCTGCTCTAGAGGCAGCAAGCACAGCAGAAGGCAGAAGGATAATCTCCTACAGCCTACACAGCAGCCTGTCCCCGCAGGGCAGCCGTCTCCAGCCGTGCATGTCTGCGAGGGGCTGGCAAGGAAAGACACCTACCTGGTTCCCTCTTCCTGCAAAAGCATTTGCAAAAACTACAATGACTTGCACATAGCCGGGGACTACGTGGTGCCCATTAGCTCAGTCACGACGGATTTTACCTGCGACAGCGGCATAGGCCCCTTCTTGGAGTCCTCGGAGATTCCTCCCCCCATGGAGTCCGTGAGGGTCCCTCCCTCCAGCGACAGCAGCCGCAAGCCGGCCCAAGGCTACTCCTCGTGCTGGCGGCTGGCCAGCTTAGTGCCCCACCAGCAGCCCCTCTCCGACTCAGCCCTGAATGACTACCTCGAGCAGAAGCTGCTGGAACTGTATAAGCAGTACATCATGGACAGCACGGCAAACAGGGCATCCCCCACTCAGATCCTGGCCTCAGAGCTTATCATGACTAACGTAGATCAAATCAGCATGCAGATATCACGGGAGAGGAACATGGAGACCACCAAGGCCAAAGACATTGTCATTAGCCGCTTCTTACAAATAGCCAGTGAAAGAATATCTTCAGAAATGAGCACACCTAGTCTGCATATTTCCCCATGTAGCCACACTAATGCGTAGTGTTTGAATGTCTGCCATTAGAAAGCTTTTATGTTCTGCAAAGTCAAGTTTTAGTTTCTTAAGACATTTTTCTGCCTCATAAAAATGCATTTACCGTCTACCATTTAAATGAAACCTTCCAGTACATATTAAATAGGTAAAAATATCTGTACTGTGCAGCCTCTATTGTGGATCAGATGATTTATTGGCTTTTTCATGTTTTTTTTTTTTTAAAGTTTTTCCCTAAAGACTTATTTCAGTGAGCCTCAGACATTAAAAAAATTTTGTGGAAAATGACTAAGAGCATACGACATTCTTCCAGGTGCTCAGGTGTTCGCTTTCTTCCCCGCGTGCTCGACATATTTCAACTTTCCTCTGTCTGGAGTCTGCCATCCTGCCCCTGGGTCTGTGTGAAGCAAAGGTTTACCCCCACGCAAGCACAAGAACAGTGATGTCAGAGACAAAGAAATACGGGCTTTAGGATGTCATCTAGGTCATCCCCCTGCCCCAAATGGCTTTACTTATGACATTCCTCATGGAAATTTTTGTAATTTGTTCTGTAAGATATCAAGTGATAGACATTTATGCTTTCTTCCATACTAACCTTAAATATTTAATTGCTGTCTTCCTGTTTGAAAGTTACCATCCCTTTTTGCGAAGCAAAAGCTGTTTCCAAACAGGCTCCATCGGTAGGAGCGTGCGTGTGTTCCTGTGTGTTTTGCACTGAACTGAACTATTCCAATGGACGCTGGTGACCTGGGATGACAGACAGACACCACCTCTGCCAGCTGCTCACAGACCTGCAGCTGTGAAGTGGTCGTGCAGGGCCAGCGATGATAATAAAGAGGGAAGAGGAAGAAAAATTCACCTTTGTTAAGAGAGCTGCACATTGAAAAATAAAGGCTCATCCAAAGCCCATTTGATTAATGCGAACAGTGCCTTTAAACGCAGAAGGAAAGCTGAAGCGGATCGCTCAGCAGCATGGCTAACCATGTCTTTTTGTTGGGATCGTTGCTGTGTATCATAGGTCAAGGTCGTTTGAACCTGATGTATTTCTAATAGGAAGGTCCTTTTTTGTAAAATTTCACTAAGTCTTAACAAAGAAGAAATTAAAAAAAAAAAACAAACAAAAAGAGCTGCCTTGTGCCAAGGATGGGTACCTACTTTGAGTCTGTACAATGTGTAATATATTGTCAATGCCAGTCCTTCATTGGTTGAGTTTCTAGGTATCAATGTAATATAAATACTAATTTATAATAAATATTCATAAAATGTTTTAATGTTATTGATTCTACAGTGTCATTTTGGCCTTTGCATTCTTTTTATTTTCTTTATACGCAAGGCATGCCTTTGTGGATATTTCAAAACCAAACGTAAAGTAATATCAATCACATCAGTTTATTCTATTGCTGCTGTCTTTCCAGAGATTACTGGGATAGCTCAGTATATTTTCCTGCTTGTGCAATGAAGGGGTATCCAAAAAACAGTTGCCATAAGAACCTTTGATGTGTGAATCCAGAGACTGTGTATCTGTTGCCATAGCAACCTACCCAAATACTATTATTCAGCAATTCAAGACAGATAATAGCTGGCGTATCATATTTCTAGACTGTGATCAAAAGCAATTTACAAATAGAAAAAAATGCTATTTCTAAGAGAAAATAGCATTCATGGTAATGCATAGGCACACGTGTGTTCTGCATGCAAAATCCATTACCAGTTATCTCTCAAATCTCTTGAAACTCTCCCAGAATAAAAGGATACACTAGAACCTATGAGAGTGGCTTGCAGAGGACAGCAAAAGCGAGCAAATGTAGTAGTTTTTATGTCCTACAGATACCCGCTCAGGCTTTTCAAAGCGCAGGGGTTTTGTTCACGCCTATTGATGTTCACATCACCGAATTTCAGTAGCAGAAAGCAGCTTGCAGAGTGGAGCGCATAAATCAATACCCGTGCTGAAAGATCTAGCACCTTCATCAGGGAACATAATCAATCCTTACACCCAACTCTGCCCACGCCACAGACCATGTCCTGCGCAAACAAAACCGCGTTTTATCCTCTGATAAGTCAGAAATCCAGATCTTGATTTTCCTGGCAGGGCTGTGACCTGGCCCTGCTGCCCGTGCAGATCCCAGGCAGGAAACAGCTGGGGACAGGTGGAGAAGAGAAGAAGAGGGGCTGGGGCCTCTGCCCAAACCCAGCCGAACCCCTCACGCCACGGATGCTGTGCTGGGGGCTGGGGGCAGCCAGAACTGGGGGCTTGGCACTTGGGGGACGGTGCTTGTCACAGCAGCCCACCGGAGAATTGGCAAGGCTCAGGCGCACAAAGGCACGTCTCGTGCGCGTAGAGGGCATGTTTGATACTTACATTTGATTAATCGATCACCTACAAATCGTGCCATTCTCATGCAGCTTTCTTCCAAGCGAATCCCTTAACATAATCATACCTACTTTCAAATGAAGGTCTCACTTTGTGTTGCCAGATGGACGTTTATGAATTTTATTCATGGAAGGGTCGTAATCATTACAGAAGCTGATTTATCCCAGAAAGACAGCCTCAAACACTTCTTCCCAACGTATGGGTATTTTCTTTTCCCTGCCTAAATATGAATCCCCGTTTCATTTTGAGCCCCGTAGCATACCCGCTTCTCACTTGAATTACATACCAGCCGCATCCCATTATCCAAAGCACACAAAGTACCTCTTGGATTTCAGGCAGTTTCTACGTAAACAAACAACTACTTACTTTCCACTGTGCATTTATATCTCTGTCCTTCCTCCATTTAAAACTAATCTTCCTTTGCACAGGTGCCTCTCTAGGTGTGGCTGTTTCCTGCTAAAAGCACTTGGATAGCAATTTGGCTGCTATTGCCATGAGTCAGGTTGTTATCTAAAGCGATTATCATCTCTCTCCTTCTCCTCCCCTCCTCTCCTCTTCTGCCTCAGGGTTAAACGTTTAAAGAGAGAGATCCCAATTTTTTAGTGTCTCTGTTAAATACAACTAATTTTTAGCTAGGGGCGCATCATTTCTTGACACGAGCTTACCAAAATGCTGATGGAGTCCCGGTGGCTGGGGAGCGCGTGCTGGAGAGGAGAGTTTGAACTCTGCCCTCACAATACTTCCTAGTAATATGGCTATTTTAATATGAATAAGATCACTTCAGAAGGCAAAGAAAATTATAGTGAATATTTCAGTAACTGTTTGGTTGTTATTTTGACCAACTGTCAAGTAACTCGTCTCAGAAGGGTAGTTTATAACCACCTTCAGCATACTCTAGCAGCTTCCTTAGGCATTTTTTTACAGGCATTTTTTACAGAACATATTACTCATGGCTGATAACATGCTTATAGCAGCAAGGAGTTTTATTGTTTATATGTAGCGTGACTGTGCCCCCAAGAGGCCAAGCCCAGCCCCATGGCAGATGATGAACATTATGTGTGTGTCCAGAAAGGCTGGGTGTCCAATGTGAGGAGAAAAATCCTGGGCAGGAGGAGAAAAGAGGAGAAAAAAGTTGTCAGGTTTATTGCAATCTGTAGCTCCTGCATTTGGGATTAACCCCTTTGCTGGCTCTGATTTCTTGTCCGTACCAAGAAGCGGTGGGGGGAAGAAAAAGGGATATAAAATGCAGGCTGGGCTTTTTGCTGAACATGAAACCGAGCATTTCATGTTCCGATTGCTGCATCCAGATGCAGGCAAAAAGCTAAGCACCTAAACCTGAAATAAATGGAGTTCTACAGCGCTGAGCCTGGCCAGGACTATTGCCGGGGTTTCACCATGGGGAAGCTGCTGCAGGGCAGGAGCAGGCTGGGACCCCCCAGCACCGGTAGGTTCAATGGAGCACCCTGAGGTTCATCTTGTTCCCCTTCTACCGTCCTTTCAAGGCCTGAAGCAATGGGGAGTTATTTAGGACTATCCCTTCCCTCAGCTTCTTTCTACCATGGCTTTCTCTTGGAGATAGGACCTGCTGAGGATGCAACCAGCTGCCAGTATACATGACTATGAGGTATAAATGGAGAGGGGTAAAGGGACTGCAGGTTTTGTTACCATGTTTATCAGAATTGCTGTAAAATATCTTTTTTACTGGTGTGGACAGGGGAGACATCCCTTGTTCTCCCTGATGCAGGAGGAAGGATTACCAATTTAGGGAGATCACCATGTTACCATGAGGACTTACTACAGATTTTAAACCAATATTGAGGTATGAAAGGCCTGCTGCACTTTTGCTAATTGATGCAGTTAACCTAGTTAAATGCAGCCTGTGTGGCTGCGGCAGCCGGTGTGTGTCCACTTGGCATCTCTATGTTCACAGGGGCAACCCGTCTCTGACAGATGGATACGACGGCTACGGACGGTGCTCAGAAGGGGCAGGAATTTGGGGTGGTGAGGCACTGGAACAGGTTGCTCAGAGAAGCTGTGGCTGCCCCATCCCTGGAAGTGTTCAAGGCCAGGCTGGATGGGGCTCTGAGCAGCCTGGTCTAGTGGGAGGTGTCCCTGCCCATGGCAGGGGGTTGGAGCTAGATGATCTTTAAGGTCTCTTCTAACCCGAACCATTCTATGATTCTATGAGTTTCTCCAGCTGCATTAATTACACCCAGCATGGACACAGCAGGCAGCTTAAATCGGTGTATTGACATCCACCGGTGCAAATGAGCAGGGCTGGTCTGTGGTCGGTGGAGCCGTGGCAGCTAACAGGGACCAAGACCCGGCTCCCGAGTTGTGTTGTGCTGGGTAAAACCATCGCTGCCTTGGAAGACCATTTACAGTTTAGAAATGTATAGCAAAAAATGACAAACATGTAAAGGAACAGAAGTTCAGGTCAAACCAGAATTATTCTGTGCACTGCAGCATTACTTCTGCTGCTGCGGTACCGGGAAGAGCTGGCTTGCCGACTCCCCAGCATTAATGCCAACAGGATTAGGGTGACTTTTCAGAATATTAAGCAGGCTTTCTAAAGGCTGAAGGGAACAGTGTTCCCAAGCCTCATTCTCAGACCTTCTTACGTCTCTTTCAAAGCAAATGTTGGATGAACTACCTTGCCTGAAGTGGAAATCCCCTCAAGGAACATTAGCAGTGCCTCATTTTGAATTAGCATCTGATTATTACTGAACTCAGTGCTGCTCTTCCCCCCAGCGCTCCCCTCCTGCTTTATCTTTCCACAGGGCAGGTCACTGTGGGCTCCTGCGCTTCTGCCACATTAAAACCTCCAGGACTCCCCCGGGGTTTCCCTCCCTCCTCCTGCCGTGCCACCCCCTGTTCCGTGGTTTTCCACACCCCACTTGCCCCGCTCCTGTGCTCTCTGACCTCCCCTCACCCCTAGAACCCCCCTCACAGGAGGTGATCCTGGCTCCCCTGACAGCCAGGAGAAGGACCTGGCACAGCCGGATGGATTCTGAGCATCTGGAGGGAAGCGCTGGCCAAGGGTGAGGGTGATGGGGTGACATCAGGAGGGCTGGGGGGTGGCCACAGAGTCCCTGTGGCAGAGGCGGGGGACCCCTGCAGAGGCAGAGGAAGGTTTGTGAAAATGTGCTCGGAGGCAGCAGGGAGCTGAGGAAGGAGGTTTCACAATTTTCCCCGTGAAGTCAAGTCTGAGGGGCGGCAGCGTCTCCAAGCCCCTCCCTGGCTGGAAGGAGCACCTCTGTATTTAAAAGTCAACATACTCGCCAGCTCCACCCATGGCATTTTTCAGCCTTAAAGAGTTGTAGCCTTCAATATGGGGGTTCATTCACTCCTTCGGCAGACCAGCGTCCTTCCAGCTGCACCCCACGGCCATGTGCCAGCACCGGCCCCCACCTCCGGGGGTGACAGCAGGGATGGACCCCCGCCCCGGCTGGCTCCGCGCTGACCGCCAAATATTTTGCTCCTTTGCTGAACTTTGCTCACTAAGCATGAAGGGGAATAGGAGAGGTCTCTTCAGAGCAAAGGAGGGGACTGGGAAAGGTGTGAGGCACAGAGCCAGGCCCTGCAGTGGCTTTTTTCAGGATTAATTTTTGTGTAACTGGAGCTAGAACTATGATAATGAAATCATAGAATGCAGAGCTGATTTAGGTATTTTCATTGATACAGTTCTCCAGTTTTTGTCCTTGCATCCAAAATCCCTTGCCTAAAAGCAGATCCTGTTTGGAGGGTAGGGGTAGAACAGAAAAAAACACAGTAATCATTTGAACAGCACCATTCTAACGCAGGTGACAAATTCCAATACATTTCTAAACAAAAACTATTTCTCGAAAGAAAGAAACATATTGAACATGTTAGAGATAAGCTCAGCAGCCAGTTTTAAGAAAGAGAGGTTAGAGGCTGTCTGTTCTGGCGGTTTAAACCAACTGATCTCAAGGTGTTATTGACCTATTTAGCAAAAGCTGGCTGAAGTGTCACTTCAGAAGCACAATGCTTGACTAAAGACGTACAGCTGAGAAGTTAAAAAAAAATAAATCTACCGAGCAGTCAGTTTTTCCATTAATAAGGTCATATTAAAAATGCACAGCCATGTTCTTTAAAGTCTGTAGAAAGCAAGCAGAAATTTGATTATTTGATTATGTGCACTTAGAATTTATTATTTCAAAAAAGCATAATCTAACAGGTGGGGAAAGGTTAGTCTATCAAAAGACATTTTCCAAAAATCAGCCCAGAAAGGACCAACAACTGACCCTGAAAGTGTCTAGGCAATCAATGTTAATTAGGGGCTAAGCATCAGAAAGTACGTGGCATAGTTTCAAAAGTGGCCCTTGTTTTTGCATCCATCCTTGGGAGAGAAAAGCGAATCGGGAGCTGGCAGAGCGGGTAACAGCTCTTACTGCGCTGGAGGGATTAATTTTTCCTGTCTCACGGATGAGAAACATCTAGAAGCACCCATCCCTAACTTCTAACTGCTTTAAGAAATGGACCAAAGATTCCTTATTTTGGCAGAGCGTGGCAGCTAACATCCCTTTGGTGTTCACAGACAGCAGCCAGTTTTGGGTGCCGAGCCCCTGCCGCTGCTGGCTCACTCAAGCACGTCTCGCAGGGAGTCCTCCCGGGGTGCCGTGCCCTCCCTTCTCTCTGTGCGTCACTGGAAGCCCTTGTGGAGACCCCCCTGCTCTGTGCCTGCTCCTCTCACACACCATCCTTCCCCCCGGCTGCCCTGCCCCGTTTGCACAGAGCCTTTCCCTCAAGAGAAAGTCCCTTTGCTGCCTTAGCAGTCCCAGGCGCTGAGAAATACTGATGGCTGCGGTTCTTAGTCCCAGCAATCCTGAACCTTTTAAAAAAAAAACGAACCCCAGCAATCGCTCCAAGATTCATGGTATGTTCCTGCGAAGCAGCATTACGTTCGTTGCCTGTGGCTCCCAAGCTGAGAGATGGGCTTAATGATAAATAGGGAAGGAATGGGCAGCAGTAGCCCAGAGGCAGGATGAGCTGGCAGATGCAAACAGCTGCGGACACAAAAACTCATGTGGACCTAATCAGCATTACTGCTGCATTCTCTCCAGCATATTCTGACTCTCTTACTATCCTGCCTTTCGGCTAGCTATCCAATGTCCCCAAATCCTCTTCGTTATGAGTTGGTTTGTGATCCTAGTTAAATTCCGTAAATACGTCCAGTGCCTCTTCCCAGATGACACTTACCCATCTTCTAGACATCAGCATCTTCCAAACTCAAGGAGAAATTTCCATACTTCACGTAACCGTGGCTCAGGTAACATTCACAGTTCACGTTTGCCAGGCACTGCACATATCGCTATTACGTCCCCTTATCCTTGCTACTCCATACACGTATCAGAAATGCTTCAGCTTCCTTCTGCAGGACCTCCCCAACTTCATTCTCACAGTAGCCAAATTTTATCCAGACCTATTCCAGCCCATGACACAAAAACTGTACGCTCAAGGCCATATGCAAATTATTTGGAAGTATGCAACTCAAATTGCTATTAAGACATTCGATTTCATTATGAAGCTGCACAGTTTGTAACAGACAGCTATGAGTCTAAGGTTGGGTGGAATGGTAGACAGCTATTTATTAGTAGAAAAAAGAACTAGGGGAGGTTGGTTTTAATTCACACAAGTGCTTTTGGTTTTTTTTTTCAAACTATGTTCTAAAACCCATAGTGACAAGTTCATAGTTTTAAATCCAATGAGTCTTCCAGCTCATAGTAAACATTTGCTTTATCGACTTCTCTTAACAGCCTTGATCTGTGAGATTTATTTAATTTAATTTTATTTCCTCTGGTCTTGCCATTTTCTTCTTCTTTGACTTTGCCCTTTGGATATATTCCTTTGGCCTTGGCGAGTTTTAATGTGCTCTTCTTTGAAATAAGGATATCACAAGTACGTTAGACAATTGACTTAATGATGATATACTGAGCAGCCCTAAGGTAGCTTTTTTTTTCCTTCTTCCTTCTTTTAATCTAGACCTTTACAAGCTGAACTTAGAAAAGAAGCTAGAGATTTAGTCACTGGAAAACCAATTAAAATGAATCAATTAGAACAACATACAGTTTTTAGAATACATATGGCAAAGTTTCTTTATTTCTCTTAGCCTATGGTCTATTGCAAAAAAATAATTAATTCCAGACAGGACACAGAGTCCACAGAACCACTATGGAAAACAGAAGGTCTGGTAATACCTATACTTCTGGAGACTGGAGCAAAGGAGAGTGGTACCTGCTAGAATCACATTCATTAAATCAACTTGAAACAATTAAAATAATAGGTTTTTCCCTTTGTAAAATAATTTATTACCTTCCAGGCAGGAACATGATTATTTCCTAATGATTTCGTCATTATTCTAAGGCACTTGTGTAAAAGTCAATTAATCTGTTGTCAGTTGTCATTACGTACACTATAACTGTTATTGAACCATTTATGTATACAAAATATTCTATTGTGTTTAAAGATCAAAAGCAGTTGTAAAAAGATAAACCAGTTACATTCAGTTTGCATGCCAGTTGTTGTATACTGTGAAGTGAAGTTCATTAGTGACCTTTTTCTTTATTCGTCTCACAACATGATCAGCAGCCTATTGGAAAAATCCGTGATACATATTCTTTTTTCTAATGAAGTCATACAGCCTCTGATCCTTGTCAATTAGATGTGACTAACGTACTTTAAACTGCAGTAAAGCAAAACAAGAGGAAAAAGAATGCGTGATCTTTCAAACACAAATTAAAAAAATTAATATTTTAAATACAAGATTTTTTATGGGCAAGTTGTATCATCTTTACCACAATTAAATAGCACTTTTCTTTGCAAGTCATTAGCTCAATGAACTGAGTCATGGAACAAAGTATTATTCAGTTTAAGCAAGGGCATCAGATTCTAGCCTTTAATAAACAAAGAAATAAAATTTCTCCAAAATATATGAACAGTAACTTCAGTGACGTGATTGTAACTTGGAGGGAAGTTATGTGTTCAGGTGCTCCTACTTAGGTTGAAGTTCCCAACATGAGACATGCAAATCTGATATTTTTGGAGGGTAATCTGAAAATTTGTGTGTTTTCCATGCATCTGCTGTTGTTGTTGTTATTATTTCTATTATTTATTTATTTATTTATTTATTTTGCTTTTGGTAGATGGGATATGGTTAGGCTGTGAGGAAATGTAACCCTATTTCTTTTATTTGTCTTTGATGACATGGAGGTGGGATAGCAATGGAGAAATGAAAAGAGAAGAATGATGTGGTCAAAACAAGGAATTAGTAAAACAATCTCCATAGAAGGTTAGGGAAGACAGGACTGAATTTGTCAAGGATGTTGTAGTGCTTAAGAATGCAGAAGCTGAGAACTTGGACAAGAGCCATCTGTATCCATTCACGGACAGCTATTGTAAATGGCATGCAGAATAAACAGGGTAAAAGGAGAAGCGAAAGATGTAGTTATTGGGAAAACAAATAGAATTGAAAGTTTTTTTAATTGTTGTTTGGACAGAAGAGAATAAAACGTCTTTATACTGTGGAGGTGAAGATGCAGGGGAGTGCAGGAGAAATGCAAACTAAATGACACTGGGGACACGAAGCCATGGAGAAAAACAGAGGAGATCAAATTAAAAAAGGAGGAAAAATTGTAGGAGAACAATGAGAACAAGAAAAGGTACAGTGGCCTGAAGGAAAAAATGGAGGGGTAAACAGGAAGAAGTGTGATGGCAAGTAGAAGATGTGAAAGGGTCTGGAGCTGTGGTTAACGGAGTTGCAAAAGTAGAGTTATTTATCTAGGAAGACTGAGGAGTCATGACCGGAGCACAAGGAAAATCAACAATTATGCTCATAGGAGAAAGGAGAGAGGGTCGGAAGGAGATCTCTTAAGATGAAAAAATGTCGTTGAACTGGAAGAACTGTGTGGTGATAGAAAAGGTCATGGTACTGGTGGCTAGCAACAAATGGGAAAGAAGCCCAGGCAATGACTAGATTGGAAAAACATAAACAGTGAGGGATCAGAAGAGGAGCAGTGTTTGGTGAAAGCAGCCCTGGAGAGCTGACTGGTGTGGTGAAACAGTGCCAAACGGTGTGGTGAAAAATACAGCAAAGGGGTTGTGTGGATAATTATCACCAGAGCTGTAGGCAGGGATGAGACTGTTGACAGAAAAAAGTGAAACTAGAATGAAATTAGAGAAAAAGACTAATGGGTTCAGATCACAGGAATCTGGAAGTATGAGGAGACAAGAGCTTAAAAAGTTGCATTCAGATAAGGAGAAAGAGCACAAAGAAAGAGACTGGAACTGTTGAATCAAAGAGAGAAGCCCAAGAAGCGCTTTGATCCAGGATGCACAATGTAAATCTGATACATGAGTACTACCAATTTTAAAGACATAATTCCTTGAGACAGCTAAGAGCTGAAGGAAATGTCTAGAGGCTCCAGATGCACACTAATTTTAATAAATGGAATGGTCCTTCCACAGATGGTAGGAGAATGGGAGGAAATAGAAATGAAGAGATATAATGGTTTTGATGTAACTTGTCATTCCTCACATACAGCTTCCACTTTTTGGCTAAAATGCAGATTACCACATTTCAGTATTTCCTCTAGAGATTTTCCTACCATGGGGTCCAAATGTCAGAGACACTTATAGCAAGTAAAGAGGTCATGATACCATGCCAAAATTCTTCTGAGCTATCTAGGACATGATGTCATACTTTTAATTTTATATTAGTATGCCAAGTTTGTTTTACAGGGTGAAATAATAATAAATAGAAAATAATCATAAAGAGAAAGGAATGCAGTTGGGAAGTATACTAATATTACGTGGAAAAGGCTTGATATTCTGGGATGGGGATTTTCTGCAAACTTTAAGTGAATCTTTGGATCTGAGCAATGGTTTGACAATGGAAGTGTGCCTAACCCCAGCAGCTGACTCTCCCAGCTCCCCGGGTGGGCAGGGAGAGCTGGCAACTTTCCTGCCGGCCTCCTTTTCCTGCATCCCTCCTCCCCTTCCTATTAAAAATGAAGATGGAGAAGAGAACATAAATAGCTAGTCATTTCTCATTCCTTACTTGCACTCGAAAGGGAACAGTCACGCTGATGGGAAAGCTTTTCCTAGGCAGAATGCCCTGGGGACTATTTTTAACAACTTGGAGTTAGTTAAATTTCTTTTACGTGTGCTACATACCGTGTCTGACTTCTCCGCTTCCCAATTTTCTCACCCTGGCCTGTGTGACCTGACGTGTCCCACATGAACACAGCTGCAGTGTTGCTTGCATCTGCTGTGGTGGGAGCCAGAAACACAAATGCTTTTGAAAACCAGGCCTCTAGATTTCATCTGGCTGGGGGAGTGGGGCACGGAGAAACAAACAAACACACAAAAGTGCTTCAGACTAGCTTGTCCTGGTTAAAGGCACGCTACCACAGAGGCCTTGGCATCCAATTTCATGGAATCTAATCCCACACACACGGTCCTTACAGCCTACTGCGACTGCATGCTAGTTTGCAGCCTTTGAAGGAATAGATTTATCTAAAGCATATATATTTTGTATGTGTCTTCATTTCCACATTATGGACAGCTGTAGCAATGCAGTCTGGAGGCAACAAAACAAAACGCACTATGTCCAGATCCATTTGCAAAAGGGAGAATGCTTATAGAGAGGACTGAAGACTCTTTGACACGATATTCTTTGATTGTTCAGACTGAGTGATGAGTTAACCTAATTTTGAGTTTTCACAGCACTTGATAAATAAAGATCAGTATCTTTCACAGAAAGAAAGGTCACAATTTTGGTGCTCTTTGCATGGCAAGCCTTCTAAGGGGAACAGGTATTCAGCTGAGTACTTCTGAATTTTAATACAACTAGAAGCCGTGGTTGCTCCCTACCTTGACAAATACCTCATATAGATACTGAAGGAAGAAAACACTGTAGCTCATTGCCTTCACTGCCTTCTAAGGGAAAAGAATAGGTATGCAGCACTGTAGGCAGAAAGCATGTAGAAGTCATTGAATCTTACCATTTTTTCTCCCTGATCTGAATTTGCAGCTGGCTGTATTTTTATGTAAGCCCCAGAGAAGCTGTATAATATGAACAACATTTTGAAGCCATATTTAGTACTGTTTCTTGTCCATGTCTTGACCTAAGGCTTAGTTTTGAAGTATTACTAATGCACATCCTTAGAACTAATTTGAATCACTTTTTATCTCCCTGTTCAGTTTGTCTGTAAATTAACAGAAGAAAGGCATACTACATCTATCATGACATATTTTGATGAATGTAAAATGTCAGCTGGAAAGCTTCTCATTCCTTCAAAGTTGAGTGAACTGTTAAAAAATATTCTTTAGAAACAGAAGACCTTTTAGAGTGTCTATAGAAACAAGTAGGAACTCAGACTGATCCATAGCACCTTGGGGAATAAAAAGATTTTGGATCACTGAACTGTCATCTCTTAACTGTATATTCGTGTTCCTGATGTTCCTATGAAGAAAAGAATAGATAACTCATAAAAAAATAACTATTTGAGAGGACTCAATTAATTTCTTTATCCAAGTGAAATACAAGATGGTATGGGAATGGAAGAGCACTTTGACAGTCTTCCATTCTGTTAAACAGTTCTTCAAAAGCGTATTGCAGTATGGAAAAGCAAATCATTTAAATTGACCAATGTCCACATTTTTTTCTGCATATCATTAAATTCAATTGGGAGGGCAGTTTTTTTTTACAAGAAACAATGATGGACAAAAAATTAAAAAAATTATTATAAGGTCAAGATTGTGGGTGTGCAATAACCACTAAGCATTTTTTGTGCCTAATCACAGGGATGAAAACAGGCACAAAGTGCTCAAATGAAACTAAAAGTGAGTGATATTTAAGTAAAGCAAAGGAAACATAGTCGGAAAAAAACCCTACCAACCTGCCATCAGAACCCTTCCACATTAAGCAAAAACTCCTCTTTCTTCCTTATCTTCCCTTTCATAATCTTAAATGTTGAATTTATCTCCCATTCTTAATATGGAAAATGTGGATTCTACAGTTATTTGCAAACAGCTGGACTAATTGTGAAGCTTATGTGCAAAGGATACTTGAAAGCATAATAAATATTTTGTTGATGAGTATTTATTCACAGATGAGTCTGCACAATAAACTGTGTATATACCTTGCGCAGCTTTTGATTCAGCTCTGGGTGAAATTTGAAACAAATATTGCCAATGAAATGCGACACAGAAGCTGAATTTTATATCTACTACAAGCATACAAGGAAGGAGTAAAATAACCTGTCTGTGAAGATTAGACCTTTAAATTGTGATTATATGAGTAAAGAGTTTTTAGAAAAGTACAGACGCTTCCTTTTTACAGCAGTCAGTAGCTGAACCAACAAAAATGTGTCACATAATCACCATAAATAATTAGCCTGACAATTCATGTTTCTGTTTAGGCTTGCAGAAAATACAGGGAGGATAATGTTGTTTTCTTGCATTTATTAATTTGAAAATATAAAAATAAATACCTATTGGCCTATTATTGCATTATGAATTGACTCTGAAGAGTGCCCTTTGAGTACTCAGCTGAAATTCAAGCTGTCTGTGCTGATTTGCCACATAAACAGAGTCAGATAGCATTGATTTCTTCCCTGATTGGAGGCTTTCCATAAGCTACCAGGACATAAAATCACTCAGAAAGAGGTAGCAGCTAGATTGGATTAGGCAACTTCAGAAAATTTTAAACCTCTCCTGGCCACATAAGCCTTGTGTGAAGCATCTTCGCTAGACAGAAACAAATTAGAGTCAAGATTTATTGCTTGGATGCAGAGTTTAGGTTTAATTTTCCCCTGCCCCTTCCACCCAAACGTAAGTAATTCTCATAGCGGTGGCTCCCAGAGAGCTCTGGGCTCTCCGGCTTCAACAACACCTTAAACTCAGTGAACCGACTCAAACTCTTCAATGATACAGGCATGCGAGGCTGGGCTAAATGGAGCATGATTTAACCATCCAGGGCTTTGGGGGGGTTCAAAACTGTCCTAAGCAGTGTCCCATATCCTACCAATTGTGTTCTTTCTTATGGGAATGGTTGAAATTAGAAAGCTGAGCAAATACGAGCTTTTGCTGTTGGTTTTCCCTCTTCTAGGAGCTAGCTATTAACCCTGGAATAAATTCTTTATAAAGATTATATCTTTATAAGATATAATCATCTTTAATGATGATTTTAGTTACTAGTGAACAACTACATGCTAATAAATCTATAAATGGAAAATATAGTGCTAAATATGAAGTCATGGTGCAGAAACTAAATAGTATGAGTGAACTTTGAAAGACTGGCAATTCCAATGGACAGCCTCTTCTGCTTCCTTTTCATGGCAGCTGTTGTCTATAAGCTGCAGAGCAAGTCTTCACCTGATATACACCTGCTTCATCTGCAAGTAAAAAAAAAACCAAATTTGCATCAGAAAAGCTGGGTTTGGATCGTGTTTTAATTCAGTGTACACACTGCTGCAATGGTAGAGATATCATTGCACACAAGACATTCTGTGCAAAAAATCTAGATAACAATAATTAAAAGAAATACAAAAGCAAAACAGACAAAGTTATTTATCTTCTCCATTTTATGAGACTTACCCTTCTTGAAAGACTCAACAGTGACTGGAGAACTAGTGAGCATTTAATCTGTGAAAGACTGAAGGTTAAGCAAAGCAAAATGAAAACCCTTTTTATTCAGGTTTGGGGGATTTCTTTATTTGATCTTTTCACTTTCATGCCTGGTGAACACATTGAACAAAGGGCATTAATATTAATAAGGAACAGAGGTATCTGGGTACTTCTCAGAAATGGAAAAAAAGTATTTAAGGGATTTTAGCATTAATATATGCAACAGACACAATTGAATTTGAGAGCCAAATGACTAATTTTGAGGAAATATGTAAATAGTCTTCCTCACATTAACAGTCTGATGTAATACTGTGGTTATATTTAGGATAGTGAAAGTATATCTAAATGCATAGCTAAAAATGTATTAATTTTCATGGCTCAGCCAATTTGGTTTTAAATTCTTTTTATAAGGTTTAAGCTATAATGCATTTAGAAACATGTTAACTAAATTGACCCGTGCAGTGGTAATGTTAGTCCACAGCTCCTGTAATTGAAACACATTGCATAACATGGTTTTAAAGATGAAATATTTGTTGGCTTAAATGTGTCCTGATTGTAAGGTCTGATTCAAAGCAATTTCCTTTGGGAGCTTTAGTCTCAAATGGTTCACAGTTTTAAACCAAACCTCTCATCCTCCTGAAGAGCCGTGTGAATTTGACGTGTCTTTTCATTATCCACAAGTTCATAAAGTACGGAAATGGGCATGCTGCTATGATTTATTTATCGATCAATGTGCAAGCTTGACTGAGGCTAAAATAAGTGTTTGAAAATCAGCAGTGAATGGTTGAAGTGAACATAGAGATAGAGACACAGGGACACACCTCAGCTTCTGATGGGATCATGCAAGAATTACAGCTAGCTAATTGAAAAAGTAATTTTTCATACAAAATGGTTGTGAAGGAATGTTTAGAACTTGATGTGATCATAACCAGTATTTTCTTATCTGTCTGAGTCTGCAGAGAGCCTGAAACAATGGCTCCGAGCAAAGAGACCGGCGTTAACACAAGTGTAACCAGTAAGTGCAAGCCATTTTCAAAGCTTGTTTTTGATGTGTGGACCAGAAAAAGAGAGGAAGGGAGAGGCCAAGCAAAACTAAATCTCCTCTGTTGGTGTTTCAAACGTGGGGAAGCCAGCCCAGCTTCCCCGCTGCGGGAGGGGGTTCAGGAGTACCTCTGCCGGCTGCCCCGATCCGTGTTTCCCACCTCTTCAGCAGCGGACCTGCTGTTGTTTCTCACTGGTTTCACCTCAAGAAGGGCCGAGTGACTCACAGCATTCCTTATTTCACCACCAGCCAAAGGGTGGTCACCCTTCCACTGGTTGCGCGTGGCCGCCTTGGTGTGACAGGCAAGGTGAGGGTGTAAACAGGGATGACAGGTTGGATGTAAGGGTGTGGGAATGGAGGGGAAAAAAAAAAAAAAAAGAAAAGTGCTCATTATGTTTTGAACAATTTTTCTGTCCCACTTCAGGATGGGAAATCTGAGCCCGTGCCATCTGGTTACCTGCCAGATGCTAATTTCACCCAGGATAATTTTCCAGAGCTTTTCCTGTGGCTGTATTTTGATGTGAGGATTTCTGAGCTCTAGCAGCTCTTAATTCCAGTTCAAATATTAGTGCCAGGCAGCCCATGGAGAGGAAAGATCTCGTTATTTTTCTTTAGGATACAGCATTTGGCAGGAGCTGTAGCAAATGAAATGTAAAAGGCTGGTGAAAGGGCGGATCATCATCCTGACGTGCAGTTCACACATTGCTTATGTTAAAATGCCACTACTTCTCAAAGGGGTTTTACTAGGCAGACAGATTTTGGAGGCTTTCTGAGAGGATGACATACAGACTCACTGTTGCCTGAAGCTTGCAGGTCCCAGATATTTCCAAAACCAGACCTCCCTGAACCCCCGCTTTTATGTGATGGAGCACTACCTTTAGGATTGAAGTGTCTGCAAATCAAAATACAGGGACCCAAGGAAGTAAAAGGTCAGAAGAAACAGAGGTACTCGGCTACTTCTCAGAAATGGGAAAAAATATATTTGCGGGATTTTAGCAGATTCAAGATTTCTTTATCTACTCTTGTTTTTAAGGTGGCAAAACATTAAAAATGCCACAGATGTAGTTCTCAGCAGGGCCAAAAGGAGGTTAAATTAATCTCCAAACTCACAACAGGGACGGTTAATTCTCATTTGTGAGCTGTTAAAGTGCCAGGTTTTATTCATTCCTAGGACTTTACAAACAGAAGGGGAGAACAAAGGAAGAATGGAAGACTCAATTGTTTTTTTCTTTCTGATGTAGAAATTAACGTTCATCAACTCACTTTCTCTAATTGCCTCATTGAGACAGCAAGAGAGTAAAAGCATCTCATTTTCTCTGCAGATCAGGACATAAATATTCTATCTCCATGCCACTGTAAGAAAGAGGCATTGCATGTCTCTTTTTTTTGGAGTTGCCTGGCTGTTTTACAGTGCATAAGCATAATAACTGTTATTTTCTGTCATTTTCCAGTGTTCTCTTAAACATGCGTGCAGGCAGTTGAGCTCCGTGCAAACCCAGAAATCTCCATTGAAGTCAGTGACCCGGTGTAAACCAAGATGAATACAGAGCATTAACAGCGTAAAGACCTAAGATACAGGGTGCTACAAAATGGCCATAAAGCACGTGTATGATGATTGTGGGAAAAAACCCCTCTCCTGCCTGTCAGCCTCACAGCACTGCTGGATGCAAGAAATATTCCAGCACCTGGGCGAGCTGGAATGCCGGTGGGGCGAGACTGGACATAAAAAAGCGGGAGGCGAGAAGAGGCTGTGGTGAACTTGACCTTGGCTCTTCTGGACCTACACGAGAGCTGGCAAAGCAGGGACATGACTGAGGGCTGGTTTAGTCTCTGTAGAATCATAGAATGTGTTGGGTTGGAAGGGACCTTTAAAGGCCATCTAGTCCAACCCCCCTGCAGTAAGCAGTGACAGCTTCAACTAGATGAGGTTGCTCAGAGCCTCATCAAGCTGGCCTTGAATGTCCCCAGGGATGGGGCCTCCACCACCTCTCTGGGCAACCTGTTCCAGTGTTTCACCACCCTCATTGGAAAGGGCTTCTTCCTAATGTCTCATCTAAACCTACCCTGCTCTCATTTAACACCATTGCCCCTCATCCTATCGCTATATGCCCTTGCAAACAGCCCCTCCCCAGCTTTCATGTAGGCCCCCTTCAGGTGCTGGAGGGCTGCTATAAGGTCTCCCTGGAGCCTTCTCTTCTCCAGGCTGAACAACCCCAACTGTCTCAGCCTGTCTTCATAGGAGAGGTACTCCAGCCCTCGGATCATCTTTGTGGCCCTCCTCTGGACCCGCTCCAAAGGTCCATGTCCTTCTTGAGCTGAGGGCTCCAGAGCTGGACACAGTACTCCAGTGGGGGTGTCTCAGGAGAGCAGAGTAGAGAGGGAGAATCACCTCTCTGGATCTGCTGGTCATGGTTCTTTTGATGCAGCCCAGGATGTGATTGGCCTTCTATATGGGGGGCAAGTTCACCGGGACTGAAAATGGGAGCTGTAAATTGTCACATCTTCTCCTCACTGACCGGCAGCACTGCTCGTGTCAGACAAGAAACCTCCCGGCAATGCTCTACCCACAGACCCAGGTTGAAGATGAAGTATTGAATCCCCCATGGCCGGCTGTGAAGTTTGGAAGGTGGGAGAGGTGGCTGAGCACGTGGTAAGACCTATCCTGCGGTCCTGAGCACCGCGCAAGGGAGGTGTTTCTGGTTTAAGGTGCGTTAGACAAGCTCTGTGATTTTTTGGATGTGCACCGCCCACAGCAGCAATCACTTAATGCATCATTAGATTTTGCAATAATTGGCTAGTATGGGCTCCTTTACAGGAGGAGAAGTGATTTTCCTGGCATCCCATTTTATAGAAGTGCGCTATTAGTCATGTGCCATTGCTGGTATATTTGCCTTGTTTGTTGTGTAATGTTTGAGGTGAATACTATCTAAGATTTATTTTGTAATTTTCACTATGCCAATGTAAAACATATAGTTTGTTGCCATCAGATTGGAAAAAAATTACCTCCTGATGCAAAAAGGGTGTCAAGATTTGAAACTTCCCTGTGATAAATGACAGAGACACCAAATATACCTTGTTCCTCTATATCGCTTCTTTGACTATGATGTGCTTTTTATATAACACTGTGGGTTTCATTCGTGTCCCCAGAATACCCTTGGAACCGAGGAGTGCTGTCCCAGCAATGTTATTATGCTGACAAAAAGATTTTAATTTTTAGACAGTTATAAAATATATGAATGCAGGCATAATGTTTCGGTTGCATAATGTAACACCAGGAATAGCTCACCAGTCATGTTAATCAGATCATCATTCACTCAAAATCCCAATAATTTGCAGTATACCTTGTCTAAATGGAGGTCAGAGAAGACACTGGTAAGGTCAGCAATAAAAGCTGATATGGAAAGCTGGCACTCAGTAGATGGGACAGTAATTACAAACTGTATAAAACTCAAAATATTTTACATGAGAGGCTGCTACAGTCTTGAGGTCTTTTTTGGTTCCTATGAATTCTTATCTACTTGCAGTCATTAATGCTTTCTGATTTGAACACATCCACAAATTAAAGGAAGAGCTGTCTTCAAATCATTAGTTCTCCAGTCTTTTTGAGTTAATCCAGTTAATATAAAGTCACTGTTTTCAAGCCTTCCAAAATCTGATCAGAGCTCTAAAATGACATTGCGCCACATCTGTTCCATTCAGTTATGCCTATTTAAAATAATTATAACAGAAATTCCTCCTTGCTGAGAAAACTCTGGGCATCTGGAGTCTTCCCTTTAATCCACATAAAACTAACAGGCATCACTTCTTTCCTGTTAGCAATTCCGCATAATATTTCTCCTGCCAATTCAATTTAAAGCACCTGAAGTAAGGTCAGGAAGATTGAAAAGATGAACAAGTATGCTGTGTGCTTTTTTAATAATAAGAATATATTAAAAAAGTGAAAATATTTATTTCTTCATTGCAAGAGTAATTACAGAACTAACTTGGAGAATTGCTGTCTTCTTGAATAACGATTGTCTACATTATTCCCATCATTGGAAAGATGCTTACAGACTTCGGAAACATCAAGAAAAATTTTAGGTTATAGATCTAAGAAAAAACTGGTCGCTGAAAAGTTAGTTTATCAATAGTTCAAAGTAGTTCTGGGGAACATAATCTGTTGATTGGTGATGCTTTATCTACAGCTGTGTGGCTGGATGGGTTTGATTGCCCGTCTGTGCCACAAGGTGTCATTGTTTTACCAATATCAGCTTCTGAAATCCACGCTAAAGGAAAATATGCAAAAATTCCTTCGCCTGGCGTTTTAAGAACTTGGAAACATACACAGATAATTATCTAGTTTTTAGCAGAATGAGGAACGTAGAAAATGGCAACTTGTCAAAGACCGGATCAAAAAGATCTCCTTGACACCTATTAATGTACGAGGGAGCTTTCAAGGTCTTCAGGCTGGTTTGTTTTCCCTTCCTTGCGTAAAGGCATGCTGCGTGGCCATTCGATTCCCTTACCTCGCTACGTGGTAAGGAATTTTATTTTAATTCTCTTTCGATGGCTTGGAGGATGACACGTGGCATTTTGACAGGCCCAGGTTTGTGTCCCACTCAGGTGAAGGCCAGGTTCACGGTGGCTGGCTTCATCCCCGCCTGGCTGCTTGCCCTGGGAGGGCTGCCCCGACGCTTGCGTGATGCCAGGACTTGTGCAGTCGTACTCCTATAATTGACGCAGTGCTTCGTATGACACTGAGCCTGTCACACAGGCACCAGGTAGGACAGACATGGCAAAGAAGAAACTCTACAGTTAAGCATCTATGGGAAACAAATGGGCTCGAGCATTAGTGCTATGACATTTTCTGCAAGTACATCAACCAAATAAAACCCCAGGATTATTTATCCACTTTCCAGATGATAGAGAACTAGTTGGTAAAACGTTTCTCAGAGAAAGCCTGTGGGATGTGCCCATCGCTTCTACGGGGCTTGTCTGGTGCTGTGCTGGCAGCTGGCTGCGCGGCCAGGGTTTCCCCTCTCCTCTGAAAGGGAACCACAAAAGGAGCTGCTCAGCCATGGCCCTGTTTGCTCTGTCCTCCAGGCGGCCAGAAACGCTATTTCAAAACGAGTTCATTATGCAAAAACCTTCAGAAAAGCTCAGGGATGAAACAGAGAAGGGAAAGGAGGGAGCAAGATGCTCTGTTGGCTCACAGATGCAGCGGGAGAGACCTGGCATTTACTTGCAAAGCTGGAAGAAGCGCTGGGAAAGGGGACGTAGCAAGGGAGTTGTAAGGGAATGTTGTGCGGTGGATGAGGAGGTATTGCTTGGGATTTTCTGCCCAGGTGCTTGTGACCTTGGAGAGAACATCTGAGTTCCCCACCAAGAGGTGGTTGAAGAGGAAACTTTGATGTGTTAATAGGAACCTGTTGGTATATCACGCAGGCATTCACTGTTGTTAAGAAGGCCAGATACGGCCATCCTATGCGTACCCATAGATTATAAAGCTAGCAACCTATTGCTGTCATAGAATAAAATAAAATAATAAAAAATAAAAATAAAATAAAATAAAATAAAATGTTAAAACAGATATCCTAGGCATTAGATCATATCACTGTCAGCTGAAAAGGGATGTTAAAGACAGGGAGTAGATCCTTCATTTTGTAATTGGTCTTGGAAATCTCAGTGGACCTTCCAAAACTTCAAAACTATTGGAAATGTTTGTTCATCCTGGGATGAAGATTACTGACAGCAAGCTTTTCACTACATGTGAAAAGCTTGCTGGAATTTGCGTTCTAAATTACTACCTTTTCTGTGCATAAACAGTGACCCTCGCTGAAGAGTGTTCAAGTATAGAAAAGAAGAAATTTATGTACAGGAGTTTGCTGGATTACAGAAAGACATTAGGCTATGTTCTCAATATCACTCACATCGCCTTAGGGAGACGAAAATATGGCCCTGGTGCCTCAACTTTTCTTGTGAATTTTAGCCCTGGTTGGTTAGACATACATTTTATTGAGCAGCCAGAGAGCTAAGCTCTTCCTGAGGATCCTTTCTGTAATTCAATATTGATTGTAAAAAAGTCAGTGGTACAAAAGCACACAGATTCTTCTCCCTGGGACTCTGGGCTTTTCTTTTCTTAGCAGTGAATGTACCAAACATATTTTTTTTTTTTTGTCTTTGATTTCATACACACAATAAACCGCATTTCTTTATGCACTGTCTCTTATTGGGAGCTTCTGCGGCTGTTGTCACAGAGTGTTGGCTGTCAGCAGCAGTGAGCGGTCTGGCACCCATCGCACCTGGTCCTGCTTTCAGCTCGCAGGGGGGCACATCCTCTCAGGCAGGTTTCCGTGTGTCCAGCTTTCATCCTTCTTTTATTTCTGCTTTCATTGGGTTTCATTATCCAACATACGTATACTATGTATACTACTAAGCGTTTAACTGAAAATCAGTCTTCACAAAACCAGCGTTTACAGTAGCAATAATTTTAAATCTCTTACTGGCAGACAGAGCATGACTCAGAGTAACGTAGGATCTTTCTGAGCTGTGTAAAGCCTTTTCCCCAGGCTGCCAAGGGTGCCTATCACCTTTGCTAATGATTCCCCAAATGCCACTGTGTTAATGATCTCTTTTCAGCTCAAACCGTAAGCAACGGCCATCAATTTCCCAGGAGACAGGTGGCTTTCTTTGAGTGTAGACTGCACCTCGAACCAAATGGAAAATAATAAACAGTAACAACAATCCAGATGGAAACCGCCTTTCGCAAAAAGGCTCAAAATATCATGTAATGGTTACAAAGGTAATGTCTCACCCACTACAAAAAAAATAATACCAAACCAGGTGCTTTTACCACGCGCTTTATTTGTTCAGCCTAGGAAGAGGTGAAACTCCAGCCTTCTCTTTTGCCTCCTTGTGTGCCTGTGCCGCAGCGGTGGCCCTGGCCACCGTTTGCAGCTGTGGCTGTGACGGCGTGGTGGGGATTTGTGGAGCGGGACCTCAGAGAGCCGCACGGTCGCACCCTTCCCGGTGACACCCTCTGCTGCTGGCCGAGGGTCACGGCGCGGCTCCTTTTTATCTGCGACCCTGAGGAGAACAGCCCAAGCACTGCTTCGGCCTCACTGGAAACCTTTCTCTGGCATTGGGAAACGAAAAAAGAAATGCTCATCCTCCTTTCAGGGCTTGACAAGCCTCATTTCGTAAAGGCTTTTTTGCATTTGCCAGATTTACAGTAGCTGATCAGGAGCTGTTTATGCAGGCGCAGCTTGGTCCCTGAATACCTTCCAGGCAGTGTGTTATCGTGTACTGGGTTTGTATGGCCTGCTTTTTACACAGTGGGTATTCAGTAGATTCACTGAGTACAGTCAAGCTGTCACGCATCAAAGAAAGGGACCAAAAAAATCAAAGTATTATTTGTCTTTTCAGACTCCTTCCAGGCTAAACAGGCTGTCCCCAGTAGCACAGGACAACAGCAACGCTCCATGCTCAGTCACATCTTGCTCTTGAAATATGTATCCGTGTGCAATTACCACCAACCGCGGCAAGGGCTGGCGTGAGTTGCGGTGACATGGCGACAGAAATGCCAAGGCAGCGAGTCTGCCTGATTTTGGTACTCCCTTCATCACATCACGTAAAATGTTAGGAAAGATCTGTGTGGACACTGGGTGCAGAAACAGGTGAGATACAAATTAACTTCAACGTGGGGAAGAGAAAGTCGATAACATTAGAGGGGACTGCACTGATAGTCAGATTTTGCAATCACTAGGTTTAACCTGCTTTTTCAGCTCCAACCAGACTGTATTGCTTAACCAGACAGGTGAGTCAAGTGGATGATTTCAACCTGTGGAAAAGATAAAGAGAAAATGAGGTGACCCCTTAAAATAACTCGTCTCAGTATAAAGAGGCTGTTGCTGAAGACTGCTTAAAAACAGGTGTCTAATGACCAAATTATTTTTCATTCTTTCCCACTGTCATTATGTTAATCAAAAGAGATGCAGATGCTCATCTACCAGCTTCTCAGTAGTGTTCAAAGGAACTTAACTCCTATTTTTGCCTTTGAAAATTCCTCCCCGTGATAGCTAATACATTTCCAGCAGTCCTTCATGCTCGGCATTTATCACATGCCCAGTAATCCCTGTCTTCTCCAGCTTCTGTGCTGACAACTGTTAGCCCTATATTTCAAAAAATTAATAACCACAGGGACACATTTCAACTTAACAGAAGCTCAGGATTGTCTTGGTTTCCCAGAGCAACCATCGGGAATCCTGGAAAAAAATGGGTCAAATGAAAACATTATATGGCAAAATAGTAGGCAGAAGTATCATAGTCTTATTTCTGAAAAATGTCTGCGTAGTTGTTAAAATGGGATGTGTTTTAGACACCAATTCCTATAAATTATTCTAATTAAAAAAAAAAAAATTGTACTGGAGGAATACTTGAATCATTTTGGATAGAGAGCAAAATTAATGGGTCAAAGGAAAGCAGCATCTACTTACAGTATTTGCTAGAAACTTATGCACAAAACTAAATCTGATTTTCCTGATTGGGGCATTGTCATAAAGATTATAAACCTGACAGTTAAAAACAACCCGCAGTGCAGATAACAGCAAAATATTGATATAGGAACAACAGGAATTTAATTTTAGGCCAGCCTTCTTTAACAGTATCCTTGGTTAGTAACTTGTGAATATCTTACAACTTTTCTTGCTGCTATTTGATATTTCATCACAGCAGCATTTGGGAGAATCTGTAATGCTCTAGAGAACTACGGTATGGAATACAGAGAGCAGAGAAGATTTTTTAAGATCCTTATGGTCTTTCCCCGGAGACAATCTGTTCTTTGCAAAGGGTAAGCTAAATATGCTAGTGAATGATGCTAACTTTTGAGAAAGTGTGAAACCAAACAAACAGGGTTTAAATAGATCAGGTACTTGGACAGAAAATAAAGTAGGACTAAATTTAGTTTGGTTTGGACTTTGGTTAATAAATTAAGGGAAAATCCCAAATTTTCAACCAAGTAGATCAAGCTTGAGAAAATATACAGGTTTAACATTACCACCTTATTTTGAGTAGGGATTGATCGCAATCTATTGAATTCAATGAAGAGCGTAAATGTTCCTCTTGATAAGGTGACAGATGATTGAATTTCAGAACACTTTGTAAGCTCAGGAGAGCAAAACTCTTCTCTGCATATAGTATAGAGCTTCGGTTTTCTTCAAAACACTTCCCATGGCTGAACACAATCAAATGCCCTCTGCACAGTTTCTCATTTTTGAAACGTTAGATGCTTCTGCATTCACTGGACTGAATAGTGTGAAACTTTATCAAAGAATGGTTTTATTTTGTTTTCTTTCTTTTCTTTTTTGCCTGGAAAGCATCGTCATACCCAAGACTTTTATTTCCAGTTGCATGCATCACGAAACAAAGCCAAAGATGACCTCTTTCCTCTCCTGGTTCTGTTCAAAATCGTTGCAGGAGAAAAGTGACATTGAACTTCTAATTTGTTTATTTTGGTTTTGCTAAATGCTTCCTCTGTCCTTTCTAGACCTCTCTGTCCTCTGATGACAAACACTGCTTACTGCCTACAGAGTTCTCCCCCTTCCCCTTTGGCTGAGTCCTGGCTTAAAACGTATTTCCCACCAAAGGGCATGTCCCCCTCCATGACCGGGACCTGCTCAACCACCATCCCAACTCCATAGAAATTCTCCCATGGGTCTGAGTGGAGCTGGGTGAAACCTCCTGCTTCTCACAGACCCTCACCCGGACTCTTCTCATATCCTCTATCGCAAACAGGGATCTTTGTTCTGATCCATGTCTTACAAGCATATGAACTTGAGGTTATTTTCTATGCATAATTTAATTCAAAGAGTATGGTATTCTGCTTTTACAAATAAACAGGAAAGAAATTAAGCACTAGGTACTGGCTGTTGAGCTTACCGTCAGCTATTTTTGGAACAAACTCTGACTAAAACTATGTAACAAGGGAACTTGCATAATAAAATTTACTTTATTCTGCATTATAATGTAAATTTCTTTGTCCTATGACTCCAGCCACAGTATTTTATAACAAAATAGCTGATGATGCAAACCAGATTTCACTATTGCTGAGACCTTGCTCTCTGATCTTTCTTCCATTCATTTGGGGAAAAAAAATGCATTTTCCTTCCAAATGTCTCCCCAAAAAGCTTTTAAGAGATAAACATTCCCCCCCCCCCCGCCTTTATTCTAATGTAAACTTGAACCCATAAAATTTCGTTAAAAGAGTGTAAATCTTTCCCCTCCAGAAGTTATCTGCCATGTTTCTTCTTATCCTTTGGATGACTGCAGTAATTTTTATACTGTGCTGTCGGGAGTGTAATGTTAAGTGCTTCATTAATGATGATTTGTGCCATCGAAAAGTTTAAAATGGGCAGATCCTGGCAAGGGCCTGACATTATTTATTTTCGTTCTTTGCATTAAACTCGGCAAAGAACATTTTAAGAGCAGTTTTGCTTCTACTTGGGGATGCTATAAGCAGTATTTCACATGCCATTGCCTCAGAGACAGCATTAATCAGGAGAACAATAATAATGACTGCGCACATTGCTAATAAATATTTGCATTTATTTGTAATAAAAGGGATACATTTCATTGAGTGAAAGGAAAGAGAGAAGTAGAAAGATGCTTGTCTGCATTTGGAAACGATGACAATTCCAGCGATTTGCTGCTTGAAGGGTTAAGAAATACTAATTGGACCTCAAGGACCCAGGCCCCGCAGAGCGTGGTACGGCAGTGCAGAGGAAAGAAAATATATCTGGAAGCTGGGGAGTGCCCTGGGGGACAGGCTGGGGCTCCCTGGGGTACCTCGCTTCACAAGAAAGCCATGGGATCACACTTCACTTTGGCGGTGGGGAGAGACAGGGAGGAGCAGGAGGTGGGAGGGGACGGCTCGACGCTCTGACGTGCTGATGGATTTAGCCCCTGAACTGGCTCCTGGCTTGGGACCTGCTCCTGGATTTGGGGGTGTCCAGCTTGTTACTCACCTGGAGAGTGAACCAGGGGGCAGAACTCATGTTAAAATACAGGGCGGGTAAAATAGTCACAGCACAACTTAATGTATTGAAACTCAAAGACTTTTTTAACATTTCACTGTCTGTTTGAATATTAACTTTTTCTTTTTTTTTTTTCTTTCTCCCTGCAGTATATTATAATATAAGAGGAAACAGAGGCTCATTTGCTAAGCAAAATTAAATATTAAGAGCAATGCAGGGTGGTACAAAATGCATATCTTTTTGTTACTTAACTACAATTTTTGCATGATGTTGTAAAAATAAGAAATTCATTGGAAACAAATCTGGAGGAAATGTAACTTTTTGTCTATTTGATATATAAATAGACTTTTTACTGCAGCTTAAATTTCACATGACCTCATTTAAACATCAGGCATAAGGAATGTCAAATGGCAGGAAATTTCATTTGTATGTTTCAGTTCACTCAGACTATATTTCTCTAGGCAGACTGGGGCTTAAGTATGTGCATTAGTAAACTGGAGAGAATTACTTCTGAAGATTTGAGACTCTTGTTTGTGAACTCCATGATGGCTTCTGGAAACAAAGAATGAGAATAAGATGCTTTTCACAGTGAGAAAAAAAAATAGTAAAAAGTGCAGTGTCCCAAAGATCAGTTTTAGGAGCAGCATTAAATAACTTTGTAGGCAAGGAAAGGTCAAAGACAGTATTAAAAAGCTCTGAATTAAATGCCCTAGAGAAATTAAATTGTTAATAAAGACTCTTACAGCCCCTTTATGATTAGTGTTTCTTGGACCTTCGAAGAGACCAGATTGCCTGTGCAATGTAAAATGTCACTGGAAAAATATTTATAATCATGGATTATAAATATTTTAATGGATTAAATATATGAATATTTGCCTGGCTTAACTCAACTGCAATAATTTTCCAGTGCACGTCTGCAGCAATCAGATACCAGCCTATCTGGGTCTGTGGTTCACAGTTCAGTCCTTTGTTGTTTCCCCTGTACTGGAAAAATCCAGGAATATCTGATTTAGAGAGTGAAATTCTACAGAAGATACAGTTCCCACAATAGAAATAATAACACAAAGCTAGATGTAAGGGCCCCTCACCGATTTCAGTAGCCAGACTGCTATTTATTTCAGTACAACTGGGAAAAAATGTCCCCCACAAATGGGCTAACGGCAGGCATTATTTACTACAGATTGTATTTAATTTTATACTTAATCAACAGGCATAATTTAATTTAGCAGTAGAGAAACAGAGCAGGCGAGGAGGTACTTGCCGCAGGGGGAGGAAGCGACCCCGGGAGGAGAGGGGTCTGCGGGAGGGAAGAGGAAGGAGGGAAGTCCAGCTGGAAGAGCACACCAGCGCCGGAGCCCGCCAAGGGGATCCAAGCTGGGATCCCTCACAGCTACCACACTTCTCCTGACAAGAAAGAGATTAACTTCTCACTCTCTTTGCAGGACGCAGCAACCTTGACACGCTGCTAGTCTGTGGGATGATATGAAAGACAATAAAGGCAAGGAATGCGTTCACTCTGATTGTCAGGGAGAAAAATTAACAAAGGAGCAGCAAGGAAATTTTTATGAACTAAAGCATGCCAGGAGACAGGCCCACGTTAAGAGTTGTCCAAGCGCTGCTGTTCCCAGTAAATCCAATTAATGTGAAGTATTGACATTTATATCCAGGATTCTGATGACCTCACGTCAGCGACAATTTGCTGGCAGTGTTAGCAACGGCAGAGCCGATACTCAGAAACCCCCAAAACATTTAAAGCAACGCAGATGTCATATGTCTACTCCCAGTTAGCAGTACAAGACATTAACAAGCTCAATGATCAGTTTAAAAAAGTTTTATAAAGCCTATATACATCCATTTGCCTTTTGACTAATGAAACTGCGTTGTGGGTTCATTTTCCCCTCCTATTTTCTCCACCTAAAAGTAGCAGTTTATAAGTCTTATTTCCATTACAGATGCTGTTGGTGCATAAAAGGAGAATGCCTGTGGAGAAAGCTCCGGATTAGACGTGCTCCCTGTGGAGCGCTGAAAAAACATTTCTGATAAAACATGCTATTTGAGTTATTTTTCCTTTGTAAAGAATCTTGCGCAAAACCGGGCTGCGGTTTGGTCACAGTATATGAAGTCTGCGGTGCCCAGCGCTTGGCGCACTAAGAGAAGCTACAGCAGCGCTGGGTAAAGGCCCAAGTACGGGGTCGGCTCAGGAAACTGCCCAATCACAAATAGATCTGTGAGGCATTTTTCAAACTAATTCATTACTCTCTTGAAATGTATCTATAGATAAATCAAAATCATTTGTCAATGTGTGCCAAATTTCATAAGTAGTTTAGCCTTCCACACCTTCCCTCCTCCCCAACTAGCATGCCAAATTGCAATTTTTTTTTAAACCTATTTTTACCTGGTTCTTCTTCCACCATAAACATGGATCTGTTGGCATATTTCAGCCTGACCATGCTGTGGAAATCTCAGTTGTTATATTTTAACATATTAGGGAGCTGGGTAGATAAGGAAAATCGTGGATGGGTCCACTTTCAAAAGAGGCCGAAGTAAATGTTCAGTTTGAGTAAAGCATCCGAGGCTCCACACAGAGAGAAAACAGGTTACACGTCCCAGAGGAGGGAAGCACTGCAGGGGGAGTTGATGCCTCATCACCTTAGTCATCAGAGACTCAGCTATAAGAAATTAGTCCTTTGGAAACCGAATTTCATTAGTTCCAGTCCTCATGGCACTAGAATCTAAATAAAACTTCCAGACTTTTGTGTATCAAATGTTTTGAGATTAAATGGATCTCTCCCTCTCCCTTCCCAGCCCCCTACACCCCCCCCCCTCCATATGCACCACAGGTAAATACCCTGAAAATTAAAGAAAATGTGTAATCTCCAATGCAGTCTTCCTTACTTTAGGAAGAATACCGAAAAGCGTTTCCTTAGGGTTACCCAAATCTGTTATTTTCCATTTTTTATTTCTTTACCATGATTTAGAGTATCTTATTTTCAGAGTTGCAACCAGAAACTGGAGTCCCATCTGCTTTGCCATGGTTACTGCAGAACAGCACGAGTGGTAAAACTTGTATTTTATTTTGTGCAGTGTCTGTAAAAAAATACCCATTTCCTCCCGTGACACCAGACTAGAACTGCTCCTTCTTTCCAAATCCCACGATCCAGAAGATGTGGGGAACACTGCGTTACTTCACGTGCAGTCTCCAAACTTGGGCAGGACTGGGATTGCTTATAGCTCTGCTGCCAGATCCGCCTCCTGTTGTCTGGCAGAGAATGTGATGCACTTCAAAACTGTGCTGTGGGACCAGACAAATAGAAAGGGGCCGAAGGAAGACAAAAACCTCTGCCTTTAACTCTTGGGTGAAAAAGAGAAAGTAAAACACAAGCAGTATTGGTGACATGCTGTTTTAAACCCCTTCAGAGGCTAGTAACAGACAACATAGTGGCCCTTTTGATTCCTGCATTTTTTGCAGATAACACATCATGGCCTTCTACTGGTAGACGTAAGGATGTGCTGAAAATGTGCTCCGTAGTCTGCGAACTGTGTGGCTACAGTAGGTCCAGCAGTGTCCTTAAACTAACAAGCCTGCCTGCTGGAAGGGTCACTGCCACACTGATGGCTGCATGAAGGTGACAGATGATACAGCTTTTGGCTTATGACAAAAAATGGGCAAAGTTACATCATGCCTGCCTGCAAAAACTGTGTCCTTTGTCGCCTTCATGCAGGCTTCATATATCAATCTTAAAAATAATGAGGGGCTTTTGTCCTTATCAACCATGGGAACATTATGCCAGGGTCTCCCCGCTCTGGAAAAGTGGGAAGAAAGCAAGCAGCAAACAAGTAGAGCAGAAAAAAGCGGGAAGCAATCATGAAAACAAAGGGGGGGAAAAATGTCATGCTCGTCTGAGATGAAGAATTTGCAGATACTGAGAAAGATACTAAAGGATGGCACAGTGCTGAATGGTGGGCAAATGTAGATGTAGGTTTTTCTCTTGTAGAAGGAGAAACTTTGGGAGGTGACTTTTATCTCACAAAGTTGTTTAGAGGGGACCAGACAATAAAGGAACAAAAAGCAGTGTACATGTGGCCTAAATTGGGTAATTGGGTATCCTTTTTTTTTTTTAAGGTATTTCTGAATTTTTATTTCCTAATTATGAAATGTCATGGTTCCCCAGCAAATCCATGAAATATGAGTTTGCCACAATCAGTGATGATTTTGATAGATGGACTGAAAGCTTTTCATCTTACCTTAAAGAAGGGAAGTTTATTAAAGGAATTTTTCTTCCAACTTCTTTACTTAGTCAACATATATTCAATGTTTTCTGGCAGTTTGCATAAAAACCCCATATACTGTATGAATCAAACTCATTTTCTCTTTCAAACACTGTTTTTCTTATGAAAAGTATCTGTATCTATGAAGCCTGAATACTTTCCATACTTTGACTACAGAAAATACAGATCCAGTATACCAACATGCCATGCTCATGAAATGACCGTGTGTCTTCTTCAGTACTTTAGTTTGAACCAGGATTGCATTTTTGTCTCCACTTACTGCACCTCACGGCAGACAATTCTCTTGGAGGACATGAACTAGTTTCCTTGATGAAAGTGAACTGGCAGATACTGTCCTGGTGTGTACGTAAGGCACTTCAGCTGCTAATGACCAATTAATCCATAAAGCCAGAGTAAAGCTAGTCTGGCATAACCCCCTCTGAAATGCTTAGGGAACGTATGACAGCTACTTGGTGTCAACTGCTTCAGTCAGCAGATCCACTCTCATTCATTTGCATGACTTGTTAATGTAGACATAGCTAAAACGTGCCAGCACCTGGTGTTTGAGGGAACAGCTAACCCATGGGGCTGAAGTGCATTTCCCAGTTCAGGGCTTGGTATGCCCGTCCTGGCCCTATTTGGTCTGTGTGACACGGTGAGACCTCTGCGCAACGTAGCAGGGAGATCTGGACCCATAGGCAGGGGCTGAAGTATGGTGTACCTCAACACATACCTGGGTTGGAAAACTCAGGAGTCAATATGGTTGGGTATACTATGCTAATAGAGACCACCTGTCCAGGAGCATAGCCCCAGCTGGTGAGAAATAACTGCTCCTATGCTGAGTTGGAGGCACAGAGGATGAGTTATCTGGGGACAGAAGGTTTGTCTTTATGTGAAAATATTTCTCCTGAGAGTCCCACGTGTCATTCTGCGTGGTTTCTGTCTGACAAATGTAAAGCTCTGGGCGTGCTGCTTTTCAGAAGTCGCAGCTGCCTTAGACAAATAGGATATGTGTTCTAAACATAAGTTAACCGTTCCTATAAACTCTGCTTTACATTCAAATTAAACAGATAATGTAAGAGACGCCATAAGTTACTGGTGATGTGTACCAGAATGTTGTACCTTTTCAAGGCCATCACAAAAATTAAGGAAAAACACAACAGGGAATACAGGGAAGGCCCCAATTTACTAAAATAGTCTTTTCTTTTTTTTTTTTTTTTTTCACTCAGAAAAAACGTCTGCCTTCTCAGGTGTAAGGCCTCATTCCAAGGGCTTTATTTTTAATGAAAAGAAACCACCTCAAGGTTAGCCTTGAAAAAACACATAGTAGTATATAATCGTACTAGACAGACAGCTTTGTTAAATGATTTTTCCCTTCGTAGATTTCTCAGGTTTCTTACGCTGTGTGTGTGAGCAATATAGCACGTACAGAAAACAATTTCTACCTGGACACAGAAAAAAAGGTAGAAATACATATCACCTTATAGACATTTGTACTCACTCATAAACATACATGTATACTCACGTGCACTGACAAAGAATCTTAAGCATCTTTTGCCATTCTGGTGTGCATACGGCTACAGAAGTACCTGCATCTATATCCTTTTGCCCATCTATATTTCTTTCTATGAATGATAAATAATTAGTGGCGTAGCTATAAAGCTTATATATTTCTAGCCAATGACACCTTCAAGGTCCCTCTGCTGCCTACTGCTTGACCTTGGCTTAAAAGCACATAGAATGGAAACCTTGAAACCAAGATCAGCAGGATTCATTCTGACAGAAAACAGATGCAGTACAACAGAGAAAAATACACATTTAATTTTAATCTTTTTTTAAACAGTCTGACTATTACCAGTTCTTAAAAAAAATCCTAAGGTACAGGCTGTCCTTCACACAAGTAGCATACATTTTAATGCTTGAATTACATTTGGATTGGATAACATTATAACTACAATAATTATAGCAATGTCTACATTATTCGTGCCTTTAGAGACTGTAGCAGGAGAATACATGTGTACCTGCAGAAGTAAATAACAAAGGGCTATGGCCTTAAAATGAGTCTTCTTAATGAAAGATTCCTGACTTCATAAAAGTACAATAAGAAGCATTTTATTTCATAATATTTGGACAGGGAGGTTACGAGGCTGCAATGTTGACAGATGACACGCCGTGATGTGACCTTAAAGATACTGCTTTTGTCTTACCTTACTTTTCAATTTTATGTTCTGTCTCAAGCCAGCTAATCTTAGATAGGGCTTAATAGGCTTCTTACTTGTGTTCTGAAAGGGAATGAAAACAATATCTTTACAAAGTGAGGGACAGAATTTGAGATCGTGTCACATAGCACTGACGCGGGTCCATATGAACTGGACAAAACCATGCCTGGCTCTCCAGCTGTACTTGTCCATGGGAAATGATCATGGAACAGAAGTCTGTCTCAGGTCTTCCCACTAGCATGACTGCTTTTATTGGGAAGAATATATAAACCTTTGCTGATATTAATTGTCAATGTCACAAAGATGAAAGTGGTGCTTAAACAAAAAAAAGAGGCAGATCACTCGTACAAAGCTGCCTGGATTGCTTCAGCTGCTCGTGACCAAAGAAGGAATGTCTTAATACCGCTAGAGCATAGGAACAAAGAATACAGGACAATGTTTATGAGGTTATCCTGGAAAGCAGCAACACTTTAAAGAATTAACTTAGAATGAAGGTAAAAAGGACTAGCATTATATTTGGATGAAAAAAGAGGGACATACTAAAAGAGTAGAAAAAGATACTTATAATGGCATCTGTATGAACAATACTAGAAGACAGTGTACATATCCAAAGTCTCTTCTTCACAAGAGTATGTGGAGATGGTTTGTTAGGATAGGAACGTCCTGGAAACTTTTCTAATGGCTTGGGTAATTTAAAGAATCATAATGTGAGCATCTGACTTTTGGAGGCACGTGAAAACTAACTACATTCCACAAATGGCTGAAGACTCAATATAAGAATAATTATTAAACCTACTTTGATAAAGTAAATGATAGCTAACAAAATAAAAAAGTGGGTGGAATGGATTGCTGTGACAATTGAATCTTTCTTTCTGACATGCCACAATACCTTTCTGCAACAGAAAGGACTATTCCTTGATTTTACAACTGTAAGCATTGTAGACTCTGGTAATCCATGACTCAACCTTTCTCAATTTGTGGACATAAAACCATTTTTCAGAGCACATGCACCTTTTAGAAATTTCACATATGCAGATGGTTAAAGAATTTCTGAACTTGTCCCCTTCTGTGAATTACATAGAAGCAGCACACAGGCTTCCAGAGGTTTCTTCATCACATGTTAAACATCACACCATTCTCTTTTCTGTAATGGAGATCTCTATGGACCTCAAATCACTGATGTAGTCTCTTTCCAAACCCTTTCTCAGTTTCTCTGTTTATCCAATTCAGTGCTAGCCTGATGACGGTCTTAGCCCTATAATTCATCCCAATACTTTCAAATTCAAGAATTGCTTGATGTTTCATGCTTTCCTCTGGTGTTTTCAGGCATTACTATGTCATGGCTGGTCTCCCAGTTCAGTACAGAACAAGCTTATCTTTTTGCCTTTTAATAGGAAACCAGAAACTTTAATTCTCCATTTCCTTAGGGATCACTGTCTTCAGGTATAGCCAGAGAGTCTTTGTCATACCTATTTTAGTCAGCTGTTTTTCCTCATTGTTTCCATTCCTGCGTACACACATACACAACATACATTCACACCCATACCTGGATATTTCTGAAGCTCAAAAAAGTTTGATTGTAAAGCTGAGTAAAATTTAGGAAAGAGGTGCTTCATTTATCCTAGGAATATAGTTATGTATAGCTGAATAGGAGGCTTGTCTGCTGTGTTACTGTACACAGCCTTTTTTTTTTCTTTCTCTTTTCTTCTTTATAAATTGAACTTTTCTGTGGGAAAAAGTGCAGATAATAATGAGAGCTTTAAGGACAGAATGTCTGATAACGACAAGAACAATGAGAAGAAAAGCAAGACGGATAAGAGAATAAAGACACTGGAAGAAAGGCAGAAAAAATCCTGTAAATCTGCACACAGGCCTGGGAGCATATTATTGAATCTGAACCATAAACTGTATTTCATGTAATTTTATCCACTGCACCTAACTACAAGGGTGAACGCAGGCAGAGGTAGGAAATATTGCTTCGGATTGTTATGCTTACTGTTTCTCTCTTGTATTTGTTTTTATTGTTAACCACTTTAAACTAAACTAATTTTTGTTAAGACCATTTTGTCTGTGAAACTATAAATGCCCTATAGCATGTTTTTGAAGGCAAAATAAGCTCCTAACCTGAGAGATGAGTAAGAGGAGCCTGAGGTCTTTTCATCAAAGCAGCCTAAGAAATGGTGCATTGCGGACTTCAGCTAAGATAGTGCAGTTAAAGGGAAAGTCAATTGATCAAGGGAGAGAAGAACAAAGATCCACATTTTTTATAAATTAGATTTCTAAATTATTGTGTGGGATTCATAGTTCACAGTTTTGGGAAAAGGTTAAAGCAAGAGATTTTGTTATGCAAGAACAAATACCTCTTGGGAAATCCATTGCTGTTTAAAGGATCCTCTGACCGCTTTTCCACCATTAAGTTGCTGGAACAAAGCCTGGGGACCAGACTCCTCACCAGTGGTTACTGTCATGCTGGTTAGGATATGTTGTTACTTCTGCCTGTAATGAAGCACCATAAATTAGCTTGCACATGATGTATTTCACCCTTTAAAACAATTAAATCAGGTAGAGATATTATTTTTTTTTGCATGAACTGTCCTTCACAGACTTATGAACTTGGCAAAACCTTTGTTTTATATTTCAGTTTTAGAGTGCTTCTTTAAGCTGCTTAATCACAAGTAGAAATTTCTCCTCAGAAGCTGATTATGTTGTTTTTGAAGAACTATTCATGGATGGGGCAAGTGTCAACTTCTTATCTTTTGAAGCGGTGTATCTCGGGGAGTCTGTTTCAGCTTTGAATTAACCTACAGCTCTTGTAGGCAAACACAAAGAACTGACAGCTCTATAAATAAAGATAACTCTATAAATAAAGAAAGACCAACTATTCATACACTCCAAAGCGTAAACTGATCGCTGGGAAATAAGAAATGGACTTCAGCATATTGAAATGCATGAAAGACAGTGTCTTAATTAGATTCCTCTACCAATTTGGAGCTTAGAAGAATGTTCTCAGAAGGCTTGATTCAAAAGGAAAAAACCAGTACCTCTGGTTTTCTAAATAGCAGCCGACAGTTTCATTTGTTTCATGTGTTGTGGTTTGGGCTGGACTGGCCACTGAAATGAACGACATCTTCTAGATTATAATTTGTCTTTTTTAAATGAAGGTCTATAATAAGTCCTACATTACAGTGAAATAAAATAAGGCTTCAGCTTTGGCTTTGTTCAAGATCTTAAGCCAGAAATGGAATTTTTTATAACATTTATAATTTATCTTGAAATTAATATATTCAAACTACTGTTTAAACATTAATTAATATTAACTTTGCTTCCAAAATAATACGATTTATGTAATACTTGAAAATATGGAGCAGAGTGTGAGGCTCCTCCTTATCAGCTGAGTTAAGCTCTTCAGTGCATTTAGAAATTTTTAAGAAATTAACAACTTGAATCTATAATTCCCAGTCAACATGCATACATGGACTTTGCCACATCTCTTTACTCACAGTGCAACTGTGTTGAAACGGTAACGGCAGCTGAGTTAGAAAGTGCTGGCTGAAAGCTACCGAGCAGCCTTTTCGCAGAGAATGGAGTCCCCTTCCCTCCTTCTCTCCGCCTGGCTCATGCTGGCATCTCTGCTGGTCCTTGCCAGGCAGCTCCTGGGATTCCAGCATGGGAATCATACTGTGGAGCCCTTTCACTGCTTGAGAGCTTTATTGGTTGGGTCTCCAGTAAGCTTTATTACAGTGTAAGACAGGCCTCTGGACATCCCTAGCCATGAAGCACTACCTATTCAGTTTCCAAAGCTGTTGTATATAATACTGGTCCGAGACAGAGCCAGCATTACAGAGCTTCAGAGACCTCAGGCAGCTGCCTTCCTTGTTGGTGCTTACCTCCAACCAGGGAATAAAGAGACGTGAGATCTGAGAATCCATAGTTAACCGAAGCGCTACATTTGTTCTACATTTATGCAATAATCATAAGTCACTTTGGGCAGTCCATTTTCAGGAGATGACTGCCTTGCTCCCCGCACCGAAATCTCTATTCCCTCAGCCTTGTGACTCTTAATGCACCTTTAGTCATATTTTAACCTTCAGCGCTGTACTCTCTGTCACATCTTATTGCTTAATACATGCTGTTGAGCACAGCAACATCACACCACCAGATAAACCTCAGTGACTTCTGGATGAAAGGCAAGTTCACTTGCCTGGTTTTTAATAAGAATTCCCCTTTAATATGAATGCTTAATATGAACGTCGTCCTTTAATGCGAATGCACGCCCTTGACATACTTGCTAGATAATAACAACAATAATGTCTGTATACACAAGGGTAAAACAGGATATTTTTTGGCATGTTGTAAATCCATGATGGCTTATTTGGTTTCATCTCATAAGATTTAATAATTATTTTTTCCGAGTCAATTGAGCTGTAAAACACAATAGATTTGGGGATGTTTCAAGAATGAATATAATCTCTTTACATTCACAAACACCTTTTCTACCTTCTGTGTATTTTATATGAAGTAGCGGTAGCTGTGGTGAGGTAAAGGAGCTCTGAAATGCAGTTGGTATTTCAGATGCATCAATAGTTTATTCTACGGCTTTACAAACCATATGACTTTACAAAACCATAGTCTGTGGCAAACAAAATGCCCTACGCTATTTCAAAAAAGAGAAGCTCTTGAGGAATATCATATGGGGTTGTTATTCTTCACAGGTCAAACATCACATTAAAAAAAAGATAATGGGAATTTACCTTATATAATCTTTAAAGGCAATTTTTTTTTTCCAGTTTGTCTTTTGTCTGTTTTCACACTTTGGAAGGAACCCATTTGTTTTCAGAAGGGTATAAAAATCCTAGGATCCCTATTCAGACTCTACCACGCACAGGAAATAGAGACCTTGCTATTTATTACTTGGTGAGATAACCCTTTTCTTTCCCTGTTTCCTGGTGTGTGAGGAACTGTGATTTTCATTACCTGCTGTCCCTCTGGCCAGGATGCAGAGACGACCCATTCTGAGATTTTTCTTGGAGATCTTGTTTTGCCACATACCTTGCCGCTACATTTGCTTGTCATCATCCCAGCGCTGTCAGGGAGCTTCTGGCTCCCACCGGCTCCTTCATGCCAGCAGCTGCTGCTCGCTGTCCCTGGCAAGCGCTGCCCATCACTGCTCATTCCCCTTTCTGCACAGCTCTGCTGTGGACGCCTCCAAATTCCTCTGACCCCCCATTTGATCTTGTATGGTCACGAAGAGGATTTTTCACATCAACTAACGTCAGGCTCCTCTGAGAGTGACAGCCACTTCATCTACAGAGATTAAGGAGCTGTGCCTCCAGTGCAGCTGGGTATAGAAGGTGCCTAAAACTAGTTAGAAGGAACAGTTGTCTTTGTTTGTTTCTCAGATCTTAGACGACATTCTTTTTCACTTCTCCAAGACATGAACATTGCTTTTATTGCTATTATGTCTGCAATTACATTGTTCATAATAACTGTATAATTGTACTTATTGTAATTGTAAGATAGCATACAGCAATAACAACATGATTGGTTATTTTACCCATTTAAGTGAAAGACTTGATATTCCAAATATGGTAACGTTTACTTTTCTAACACAGAAGAATGGATTGTTTTCAATATAGGCCAAGACTTTTTCCGAAAGGCCCCTCTAGTTAAAACTCCTCAATCCATTTTTAGGAAGTCAGTTACAGATTCTTGCTACCCTTAACTTTTGACAATGGCATTACTTACATGCTTGCAAGGAGAAAATGTTTCTAAATTTTAATTTTCATTTTTAATTATGTTATAAATATATTAGATTCATCACAGACGTTTAAAACACTATTTGCTGTTTAGAAAGTGTAAGCCATGCATTTTCCTCGAGGGAACATTGAATGCATTGCAGTTTTTACTGAAATGGGACAGAATGCAACTCTACAGTAAAATTTATGGTTAAATTAATATCAAACAGCACTGGATAGAGGAAAAACAGCAACACGATCCAAGTGCTTCATTCCAGGGACGCTGCTTTTGTTTCTACATAAGAATTTCTTATACTTCCTACTGATAATCTTAATGCAAAATATTTCACTAATGCAAAGATAAAGAGATTAGAAAATGTCTTTCAACCTGCCTTAACCTCCTTTCACTACGTGAGGAAACTGTATATCATATTTAAAAAAGCAGCAGAGGATACTGTTAGCCAAAGACCCATTCAGATCTTCAGGTTATTAATAAAGGAGAGATACAGATCCAGTAACAAGTTAAAAGTTAACAGAGTCTGCCTTGCCCCTTTTTAAATACTTAGTTTTAGGCATTCCTAATGGAGAATAAAAAAACCCTATTGTATTTGTTTCATCTGTTGTATGCTGGAGAGGCTGTGGCAAGACTGGGAATTTGGGAGGAATATTCAGTGACAAACACAATCCTAGCAGGTGTCCAGTGCAGTCCAACTTTCAGCCTTTTGGAAGATAATGGTAGGGCCAAATTCTCGACGCTTCCCCATATTCTTTCAGAGAAGATGCTGCTTTGTTCAGTGTTCACCTCAAGTTCAGAGTCTGCTTGTAAGGATCAAGGGAAATTCATTGGAAAACTTTCTCCTTGCGAGATGATGGCAGTGAAGACCTCACTGAGGTGATAAGCTTTATTCATACCCTAGTGAAAGACAAGGAGAGGCTGAGTGGGGTACGAGCAAGCACAGACTTATCTCTGCAACTGCAGCCAAGGAAAAGTATCATTAAGTTCTCTAGTCTTTGCTTCATTAGTAGGTAGTACTTGTTATGGCCTTATTTTCTCACCAGAATAATCAGGAATGGGATCAGGGCCAAACCTCTGTAGAAGTGGGCTGTGGCGTGGGAGGCACGGATTACATTTCTGCTCCTTGGGTTACCAGTCAGATGCTGCTCCCTCAGATGCATTTTGTTTCAGTGGTGTCTCCTTCAAGTCCAAATGACAGGATCCTGATGAAAATGGTGATAGAGACAAAGAACAGATTTCCTGCTAACTCAGACAAGTTGTATCTTGGCTTGAACCACAGTCTCCAGCCATTAAAGTGATAACCAAGTGGCTGGCAGACACGGCTCCGTCCCTTTTTGATGGGCTACAGCACGATTACATATGCCTAAACTGAGTTACTATAACCTTCTTAGTAGCCCTTCAATTAGTCAGAAGGTTTGCAAATAGCCTTCTTAGCTTTAATGTGCTTGCTTTTATCCTTTTCCTGCTGCTTTGATGGATTGCCCAGACAGAGTAAGCAAGTGACAAGACAAATACTTTCAGAGGTGGGAAAGTAACAAGTTCGCAGTCCAGAAAGTGCATGTCCTCTAATGCTGAGGTCTACATTTTAATTTAGGAACTCCTATTTCTGGTAAAGAGTAAAAAGGTGTCACATTTCATCCAGCCTACTGGATGTGTTTGAATTAGCGTTTTAATTTGGATCTGGAGCACACTTTTGAAGTGAGTCTCTCAACCCTTCTTGCTCGTGGTGTTTTGGTGTGCATCGCAGGACAGCCTCAGAGCGTGTGGACTGGATTCCTTTCAGCTGAAACCAAACCCAAAGGAGTGATCCAGGAGAACACCTACTGTGCGCTAACCACTAATGGGCATTAATGGGCTACGCTGCGGTTTCTCTGAAGAAAGCATGCTCTGCGCTCAGAGGGTGAACACCAAGTCTCCAGCTGTAATGGTTTCACTCTATGGATCTATTCCTACTGCCCTATTTGACTTGCTATGTGGCTGTAAGCAGACATAACAATTGTGAACTGTTCAAAGCTCAAACAGAGTAAGCAGTTCTTATTTATGCTGCAATAGAGCTGTCATGCTGCTTAGGTGTATATATACAGTGTGAATATATAGAGGCACCTCAGGCTGGAGTTGCTTCTATCAAAGGCAGACTTCTGTAAGACAAAAAAATTCTGAAACAAAGAGGAAAGTCAGGATTCCTGCATGGGGAAAGAAAATCTACTTTGCTTTCCACGTTTGGAAGCCAGAAACATAATTATCAGTGAGACAAATGGGCCCGTGCTATTTTCTAGGTGTTTCCAAAGACTGCATATAGGCACCTACAAAAAGATCACATTGTTATGTGAATATGGTTAATGGGGCAAATGGCTACTGTATGCAAAAATTTTATTTGCATGCTTCCTGAGAAGGTGGTAGCAAGATCAGCCCGCATGTCTTGTGCCATCAAAGAAGAGATTGTGCAAAGTATGTCTAGTTCCTCTTTAGATCACAAGACGTGTGAGTGCTCAGCACTTCTCTGAAGTCCAGAGGGGAATGACACAACCTGCAGTAGACTTCTGGTGATTAAATACAAATATGTAAAGTAACTCTAAGATGCTTCCCAAAATGTACTCTTACAAGCTTAGTAATTCTATTCAAAGCTGAAAATAACTTTTTCATTTGAAATTCATTAAGATGCTAATTAACAAATCAAGCACAGCTCGTTAAACAAGGACATAGTAAATGTTATTTTATTCAAAGTTTCACCTTGGAAAAAACCAACAAGCTCCTCAAATCACACAGGACTTGCAAGTACTGGAGAATACAATAAGAGAGAACTCATGAAAATCACACAGGTATACAGTTTCACCACATGCCTTCCCTAACTGGAAAAAAGAGGGCAGAAATGAAGAGTCCTGTTTTCTCTGACAGTTTTAAACAAAGACTGATGACAAATATTATTGAACCGGATAACAAATAATACTCTCTGTAATCTTAAAAATATCCTCTATGATACCATAGAACATTGTAGCTCATTAAAGAATTATTAGAATTTGCTATTAATTCTATGGGATTTTTCTAAAAGGTGAAACTATTTTAATACTATTTAATACACTTTAGTGAAAAATTATTCTTTCTCAGTAGAATTTTCAGGGGTTTAAAAGCTATCCAAACATTAATCTTTCATATCATGCATCATTAGCAGAACTAAAAATTCTCATAGTCTACAAGGTTTTGGAGCACAGCTGTAGAATACCCACAGCACACCTTCCAGCAGCAGAAATTAAGTAAGCGGTTGCATGGTTTCAGATGGACCTTGGCTCTATTAATCAAAAAGATTGCTAAATAGAAGAGAAATTTCATCCTTTCTGCTCCAGACACCAGCAAACCAGGTAAGCAGATGACACTCACTTTAAACCCGTACTTATGTTGTTTGCCGTATCAGGACCGCAGTTGGGGTTCTTGATCTTCAGCAGAGGATTATTGCTCAGAGGCACGTGGAGATTCAGACGGGAAGACTAGTGCCATAAAAGCCTGTCCCAGGTAGAAGAGATTTCAGGGGAAATGGCTTCAGAAACACCGTGGTGAGAGAATCAATGGATGACTGCACGCTGCCTCCGACTCAGCTAATGGTGGTTTGGTAGTGAGAAAGAGGGAAGCTGTGCCATGGTCACAAGTTCAGGTTGCTGTGGATTGAGAAAAAGTAAGAGAAAGCAAGCAGCAATGTACACAACATGCAAACTCTCTTCACTCAGCTTAAAAGTTTAACAAAATCCTACAAATTCTAAAAAAAACAAGCTCACTTTTTGCACTACTTAGCAGAAGAGAACATTATCCTTCCCTAACGAAGAGTTAATTCTAAAACTTCCTCAGTTGGAAAGATGATAAACTCCCCAAATAAAAAAAAAATAAAAAAAATAATAAATGATGCAGTTCCTGGAACCAGCAATGACATGAAAATAACAACTACAAATTTTAAATGATAGTTTGACAAAGCACGAGAAGGTGCAGCTCACGATTTTAAAGACAGAATGTCTGTTTTCAGCACAATGTGGGGTTTTATTTGTAGAAATGCCCTTTTTTGTAAGTAATGCTCTTTCTGAAGTTTTTTTTTTTTGCATTTCTGCCATCGGTAAGGAGAATAGTGCACCTAAAAGCTTTATATGAAGGGCATGGCACTGTCAGAACAGCACTGTTGCTATGAAGATAGCTGGATACAAGAGCATGCTGCTATATATTTCAAATATAAAGAAGTAAACTGTTTTTTTAGCTGTTTTATAAAATTGTTTGCTACAGCGCAAGGGGCTCCGAGGAGTTCAGCCTTCAGGAAAGGTGGCGTTCCAAGATGCCTACAGTGAAACACTGTGAGAGCAGTGTGACTCCCTACAATCCTATTAAACTACAGCGTATCACTTACAGACTAAGCCATGTTTTCACATTTCTGCGGAAAACCACAGCAAATAGGAATTAGTGCAAATTCCAATCTACGTTGTGCTACCCTTAATATCTCACCCACTGCAGCACAACTGGATGCCTCTCAAAGCGCAGCCATACTGTTACACAGAAGAAAATAAATGTAAATTAAAAAGGAAAACCTTTTGATTTTGTGAATAGCAACAAACTACCTGCAGTTACAAGATGAGGTGGATGCCAGTGAAGTAGTGTCGAACTTGTAGTAGCTATATTTATTAAAAAAAAAAAAAGCTGTTAAATTCTTTTGTGATCTTTGAAAAAAAATAACCCAAGAAACAACTCTTAAGAGCATTTTTCTTGGTAGCCCTGAGTGCTGTGATTTGAAATACAGCTTCAGTAATGTACTCAGCATAGAAAATTCTGAGTATTCCACTGGACATAAATAAATAGACCAAAAGGTTACTGTTAAACAATGAGATTCTTAAAGATATGAAGAGCATTCAGGACTTGTTTATGAGGCTGAGGAAGAAATATGTGAAGGAAAATGCTTACAATGTAACTGCTTTTTTAATCATCAAGGTCATAATAATCTCCTGAGCCTTAAATAATTGCATGCACATCGGTGTAGCCTGCTTACGATGGAGGAGAGAGGAAGATGACGGAACTAGCTGACTGCCTCCTTTCTTCCTCTAGAACTGGCTCACTACACAGTCTTAAAACAAGCTAAGCCACAAGGGACCTCTGGAGGCCACCTGGACCAAACTCCTGCTTGAAGCAGACTAATTTTGATGTTAGATCAAGTTGCTCAAGCCTTGTCCAGTCCAGTTGTGAGTACCTTTTTCACCATGTCCCTGGGCACCTGCCTTCCAGCAGCACCAGAGAAGGAGGCAACCACTTGGCCTCTCTTAACCATAGCTGCAGGCTGTCTCTGAAGGAGCCTCTCAGGAAATGCATATCCCCTTTCCTTAAGGAGGTTTAAGTCCAATTCTCCATCCCTCACAGCTCTGTATAGGATATTTCATCTGCCTCTGCTGGCCATATGAAATAGAGAGACTGGAGCTCCTCATCCTCTTTCCGCCTGATACAGCAGAGAACCCTGTCCTGCCACCTGAACACAGACGTTTTCTGGCTATGTAGCCCAGTTGGAAGCAGTAAAAAAAATGTGATCTCCAATGCAGTCATGTCAGCAGGACTTCCTAGTGAGTTATGCTTATAGTGCCAAAACTGAGGTTTAAAAATATAGCTTCTTTTACTGAGAATTCATGGCTCTACTGCGCTGGCTGTTCTAATAGAAACAATCCACAGACCAACCAGTATAACTGCAACTGTTTTCTTCCAGGGGAAGCAGCTCCTAAGATAGCTTCCCTAAGATAAACAAGATAATTTATTCTAGGAAAAGAGTGCCTACACCAAAAATTACACTGATGTAACTGTACAGATGGAGCAATAAGTTTCCTCAAGATTGATTCTTCACTGTACTTTCAAGACTGGTTGCCTGAAGTTAGATCCCTAAATCTATTTTCTGGCACAGAGGCAAGTGACCTGATTTTCAGGAGTGCTCAGTGCTCGGCAGATTGCCCCAGGAAACAGTTTACTTTTTAGTCACTACTGCCACTTTCAGAAATACTGCAAGACAGACAAATCTGGGTTGCAGGGATTCCTCCAACTATTTATATATGGTAATTTTTTTTTCTGCTCATCTTGCCTAAAAATAGAATAAATGCTACCAATTTAATTAATTTTCATTCCTTTAACTAAAAAAAACCCCACGCTTTAATAAACAGCATCTCACATTATGAGTCTTCTCTGTCGTCTGGGAAATGGTACAATCAAAATGACGTTCTTATCCCATGTGATGTATTATTCCTTCAGGGAAAGAAAGTCGAGACCACAGTTAATACATTCTCCCTTTCTAGCTATTATAGACATTAGTTAGTACTGCGTACAACCTTTTGTCCAAGTATTTATAAATGTCTTCAATGAACTTTAACCCAGAATGCTTTAATATGAAAGATACAATTGTTATGGCTAGGTAATGGAGAGAAGATTAATAGTCACAGATGAAGAAAAACATGATTTATGATTTGTTGGTTGTTAACTAACCAGTACAGACAGGCCCACTCTCAAGCGGGAAGGGTGGCTCAAGAGGGGCCGCAGTGTGGAAGTGCTGCCTTCTGGTTTCTTTCCCGCTGTGGGGCACCAGTGGGATCAGGGAAGCTGCTGTGGGAAGGGAGGTATTTGGGAAGTTGAGACTGTTTTCCTGGAGCGGCAGTGGGTGATGCCATGGCTGCTTTGACATGGTTGGGGTCACCGATTTGCTCTTCAGTTGCTAACGTGATAGTGCTAATACATGTTGCTCTTCATTTAGGATTTTTGGCGTCATCACAGCCGAGTCCTAATAAAATATAAAACAGTGCACTGTAGATTGTTACTGTGCTGAGATTTTCAGAACGGTACATTCGTATCTTTTTATGTAGTTTTACTTGCTGCTATTTGAACACAATGAAGAAGTTTGTCTGCCTGCTTCAGTTACCATTTGTTGTGGGCTTTTTTTTAAAGTCATATCTGACCTTGTTCATATTGTTTTCTTCAGTGTCCTTGAGCTTAGCTTTAATCTTAAATAAAAGCACAAGAAATGCTACGTTTTCAAAGACAGAACTAAAAAGCCATTGACAACAAACGTTGTAATATTTTTATTCCACTTTACTAAACTCTTCCACTTGTTAGGAGCTCTGATTCAAGCAAGCTAACAAGGTTATCAGATTATATGTCTAGTGTCTTGTTATGACTTCCTTGGCTGAGTTCCTGCAGTAAACAATGCTGATGTGATGCTTTAACTGGAGGGAGCTGGAGGGAGGGAATGGTGCGGGGATGAGGGTCATGGAGCTGTCAAGGCCTCCACAGCGGTGGTGGGGCGGGGAGCGCTACCTGCAGTCAATATTAATCAGTCTCTTGCTACGTGTGCTCTAGGTAGTCACTGCCGGTCTGTGACAGCCGAGGAGCCAGGTCTGGGAAACTGCAAAACATCCTCGCAGGATAACAGAGATGCAAGCAAGCAGTACATTGCAGACATTATTTATCCAGGCTGACATGCAAAAAAAAAACCTTTAAAGGGAGGTAATTAAAAACATTTAAAGGCATTAAACCTATGCATTAACTTAAAAATAAATTTCCACTTGCCTCATGGTATGCCAGAGTGCCCGAGTTACAAGAGTAACTGTTTAAATTACCAGTAAAAAGGCAATGTGTGCAAATCATTGCACACTACCTTTTCTGCTCTTCTGTGTAAATGCCACGTGCATTCAGATTTCCTCTAAGTGCTGTCATAAACTTGCGGTCTCCCTGCTGGCATAATTAATACATACAACTCTTGCTATCTAAATAACAGAGGATGCCAGGGCAGCAGCTGCACAGTTGGAGAACTCGCATTAGCATCATGCCAGTTGGCTAGTAAATCTGATCACTTTTTTGACTGTCCCTATACTTTGAGAAACAGAAAAGATATTGCCTCTTTCTACAGTATCAGTTAGTCATACAGAAGTAACAGGAGAACCTCACAGGACTATGGCAGGATTTACAGCTTTCGGTATTTCATTTTTTTCTGGAATGGTGTACATGGAAGTACACGAGACATCATGGAAACTCTTGATTCTTTCCCCTCCTACTTCCTGCTCCCTGCCACTTTCAAGCAGCTGATGTAACTGTTCATGTTCTCGCCAATAATTAGTAACTACTTGAAGACTCCCATGGGTCTCTTTGCAGGTACCAAATAGAGATAGGAGACCTTGAAAAATTTTAGGGGTTTTATTCAACACCGATGAATGCTAAAATATGGGGTGTTTCTTTGAACTTTTTATGACAGAATGGTAAGAATACTCCCTGTGTTCAGCTCCACACTGACAATAAAGTTGTGGCCAGCATCCTGCTTCTGGACAGGACTGTTCAAACATTGTATTCAAACACGGTCACAGCTTTAACACACTCAAATTATTGCTGCCTGTGGGAAAAATGGGTGCGGACTAGTATCGACAGCAGTGTTGCTTGAGCTGTGTGTGAAGCCATGTCCTTCGGCGGGATTTTAGCAGCTGCCAGGACAGTGCCTGGCCCAGCGCCGCGTCCCATAGCTGTGTGGGCCTCCTCCCTGTCCCCAGCACCGTCCACTCCACCCATCTACCCCATTTCTCCTCCCCTGGAGGCTGCCGTTTGCCCCAGGGATGCCTGCCTGGCCCTGTGTGCTCCTGGGCGGCCACCGGCCATCCCTGCGGGTCTTGGAGCTGGCTGGAACCGTCTGGAGCCAGCTGGAACCAGTACAGGGCAGCTCATGGCCTCCTCCCGCCTGGGCGCCCTGCAGCCCCTTGGCCTGCCCCGCTGCCCCACAGGCACATGCAAACTGCGCCATGTGCCCTCGCGTTTTAGCTCCTCTTTCCACTTTCTTCTTACATATGTGGTGATTTCCCGCAAGTTACTAGAGTGTTTCTTCAGGGGCCTCATTCTCTGAAGGATCTCTGTCCCTTTGGTAAGTGTTTTTTCCAGGGGACGCTGCCTCAGCTTGGGCTCGTGACTGCCGAAGTCTCTGTGTCCACCATGGACACTCTTCCTCACTCTTTCAGGCAGATTGTGGCTCAGATCCTGCTCAGTCTCTCACATCACCATAGCTCTTGGCTTCATTTTAAAAAAAAAAGCAAACCACAAATGAAACAACACAAAAACCCAACAAACAACCCCCTGATGTTTTATTTTGGTTGGGTGCCTGCTGGGAAAGGCAGGGAGCATGGGGCAGCCCTGCTGCGTACTGCCCCCAGGTCACCACGTGTGCTGACGTTCCTCGGAGCTGCTGTCAGAGCGCCCGAATTACCAGAGATTTCACCAAAATCAATCAGTCCAGTGCCTTCAAAACTGGGGGCAAACCAGCACACTCTGCACCCTTTCTGCTCCTCTCTGGTGTGGTAACGCTGGAAGCCGAAGGCGGAGCGGAGCCGAAGGAAAGGATGGGTGATTCCTGTCTTCTATCCACCCCCTGGGGAGGCACCTGGCCCTTCTCACCACCTCCCCCTGTCTCCTACCCTTGCTCTTCTCTCCCCGCGCCTGGGAAAGGGTCAGACACGCCGGAACGGTGCGTGTCCGCACCCAGGCACCACCCTTGGTAGGACAAGAGCTTCTCCAGTCAGTATTTAAAGAAAGCCTGCTGTAAAATGCTATCGAGGGTGCTTCCAGACTGCCTTTTTGGGTAGCAAGGTTCTCGCACTGTGTGCGAATTACGCACAAGAATAGCTTTATCATTTCAAAAAAAGTTCTCTCGCTCCCGACAAAGCCTCATTGAGTCACATTCATTTCAGGCCATTGTAGTAAGGAATTTAACTCTCAGGCTGTTTGATGTCGCTTGCTTCCTAATTTCAAAATCTATTTCACTTTCAGGTCAAACACAAACAGGGCACTTACTATTCATTACAACTAGGCATGTGTTACTAGCATTCACAGTGAGTCAAATGTGACTCTTTCAAAGGAAAATGTCAGAGGATCCTGAAGGTTTTGTGTATGTATTTTTCTTTTAAATGCTGTTTTTCATCTGACTTTCACCTTTGGCAATTCTCTTAGTGCCAGTAAAGTTTCAGTGAATAGAGCTGAAAACAACTCACATGGGGACTTCACCAAAATGTCTTATCCCTATAGGAGCAGATAACTGAGTCCAGTCTTTGTGATTGAGGAATGGTGAGCTACACAAAGGGCACCAAATGCTTCAGCAGAGCTTTTGAGTCTCCAGACTCTTTGAAGATTTTATTTTCAAAACACAGCAAAATTGTGGTGTGAGAAAGGCATTACAGTTACAGACACCTGGGTGCGTAATTTATGACTGGCAAGTACAGAGGTGTCTTAGTCATTTGGGTTCCACAGCCTGAAATCCCTCTTGAAGAACTGCACTTCTAATCTTTCAAATCAAACACTCTGGCATCCCCTACGACCACCCATGAGACACTCCCTCCCCCGCAAACACCCCCCCCCTCAAAAAAGGTGGCGGGGAGAGGGGGAAAAAGAGAAAAGATCATGTTTCACATCGGGAACACCTGGCTAGTAGCAGTCCTTCAAAAAGGATCTGTGAACTACAAATTGAATGTGAGTCAACAATGTCCTGTTGTTGTGAAAAAGGCATACTACAGATTAGGGTGCATAAACAAGGCTATTGGTTTTTAAGGCAAGTCAAAGACTCTCCTCTTTGCACAGCATAGTGAGGACTTCGCTGTATCCAGCTCTGGACACTGTGCTAAAAGCATAGAGAGTGTGCGCAGAAAAGTACCAGGATGATCAGTATGGTCCTTACATTGCTGGTAAGGCAAAACACAGCAATTGGGTGCATTATTCTCCATTCTGGAAATGACAAGAAGTCACAAGCTTAAATTGTCACAAAAAGGTGAAAAGACAAGATGGAGAACTGTGCAGCAGTAAAGCAAATTGCCCTGGGAAGTTGAGGGAAATCCGTCCATGTAGGTTTTTAAGAACAGGATAGACATGCCTCTGGTTGGAGTGACATATACAGCTTTAGTTTCCTCAGGCAGAAGAGGAAAACTAATCTGTGTAATTCCCATTTTGCACAGAAGTCTTAATCATCAAACTTCCAGGTGAAAGGGAACGAGCCATGTTTTGTGAAGTCTGCTTCACATGCTCAATTGCGTCTGGAAAGGGAGGTACAGTTGGGACATTATTTGGGACATTATTTGTTTGTTGAAGTGAGTTCTTATTTTTCTGCTCGGCACTATACAAGCGGGTTTTTTTCAGCACATCCTGAAGTGTCTTCTATGTTCCTGTGAATGAAAGCGGGTAGTTTTAGATGTCCTCAAAGGTAAGGTGAAAGCAAGTCAGAATTTTGGAGATCTGCACTTTGGATGTAGATACTTAGCAGCTTTTGGTCTCCCTGCATCTTTTAGAGCAGACTGTTTTGGAAGGATAGTGGGCAAGAAGAAGATCCAGGGAACTACAGGCTGCTCAGCCTGATCTCAGTCCTTGGAAAGCCTGGGGAGATCTTCCTGGAAGTCATTTCCAGCCATATAAAGGACAAGAAAGTGATTGGGAGCAGCCAGTATGGATTTACTAAAGGCAGATTGTGCCTGACCAACCCGATTGCCTTCTCTCAGGAGATGACTGACAGCACGGATGAGAAGTAGATGTTGTTTAACTTGCCTTTAGCAAGGCCTTTTACATGGTCTTCTATAGTATCCCTGTAGTTAAATTGGTGAGTTATAGACTGGATGGTGAGTTGAAAATCGTCTGGACTGTTGGGCTTAAAAGTTTGTGATCAGCAGTAGAAAGTCCAACTGATAGCAGCTTAATAGGTGCCACCCTCAGGGTTCATAATGGGGACAATACTGTTCAACACCTTTATTAATGATCTGGACGTCTGACTCGGGGAGCAGTCAGTATGAAGGAGGAGGGCAGGTTCGTTCAGAGGAACCCAGACAGGCTGGGGAACTTCATGAAGTTCAGCAAAGGCAAAAACAATGTGCTGCACCTGGCGGGGAATAACCCTATGCAGCAGTACAGGCTGTGGGCCAACAGGAAAGGACCTGGCGGACGAGAAGTTGAACGTGAACCAGCAGCAGGTCCCTGAAGCAGAGAAAACCAACAGCATCCTGGGGTGCAGCAAGCAGCTGTAGCGAGATGATCCTTCTCCTCTCTCTGGGCACTGCTGAGCCCACAGCTGAAGTCCTATGGATGGTTTTGTGGAGTACAAGGACAAGAAGGCCCCAGTACAAGAAGGACACTGGAGCCAGCCCAGCTCAGAGGTATTATATCAGACAGGGGGCTGAAGCACACAGCGTGTGATGAGTGGCTGACAGATGTGTGTTTGTTCAGCCTGGAGAAGAGATGGCTCAGGGGCGATCCCACTGCTACCTACAACTAATTGATCAGAAAAGATGGAACCAGACTCTTCTCAGAAGTGCACAGTGAGAGCACGAAATGGCAAAAAGGGAAATTCTGACATGACGTAAGGATGTTTCCATTATAAGGGCAGTCAGACAGCGGAACAGGGGCCCAGGCAGGTTCTGAATTCTCCATCCTCAGAGAGATGCAAAATACGGCAGGACATGGCCCTGAGCTACCTGTATAACCAGACCCGCTTTGAGCAGCAGGTTGGGCCAGATGGCCTCCAGAGGTCCCTTCCAACCCACAGGGTCCTGTTGTTCTATCAAAATCACTGGACTGGAGTTTCCTTAAACAGTTTACTTAACACGGGGTTGTGTTTTGTACATCAGGATGAGTAAAGGACAGCAATATCCATGTAATCCTTCTGTTTGAAACTAGTATTTAAATGAAAACTAAATGGTCAGGCAATTGGGGATTAAGATGTTTTTCCAGTATTGAGGCTGCTGTCATGTGGTATAAATGAGCAAAGAATCTACCAGCAAACCCCGATGATACATCCATCTTAATGACATTCACGCTCATATCTGGTCCCTAGCTGTTTGCCTGAGAGGTACGAGGAGAGAGAAAAGATCTCTGACATTAGATGTTTTCCTTTGATGTTTGATTAGGCATGCTCGAATTTCTTAGCCTTTTCTATCCTGGGAGCACGTTGGTGTGCATCCTGTTTTGCAGGAGGCGATATATGCCTGCTAAGTGTGCATCTGCTCCTCTGCCTCCCTTCCCTCTCTCACCTCTAGTATAGAATCAGGAATACACAGCATGAGTCCATAAATTTTTTAATATTATTGCATATGTTTCACAACGCAATCTGGCTGGCTTTTCACAGCTAAAATACCAATCTTCAGGTTTCAGCAACATTAAAGTGTATCTTTTACTTGAAACAAGTTTTAATTTGAATCACAAATTCTTTCATGTCTGATTTATCAACAGTGTGTTGTACAGTAAGGGTATCCAGAAGTGAATCAGTTTCCAATTCAAGCTCTACAATACTATCAGCTTATTGAAACTATGTATATCACACCCTTTAGGCATTTCAAGTGCACTGCTAAAATTTCAGTAGACAATTCCACAGCATGCACTATTAAGATGAGCTGGTGCTTTATTTGAAGTTCATGCCTATCAGCCATAAGGCTGTGCCTGGCGCATGGCTCCGAATGCAAAAAGATTTTTAAAATATTCCTTTTAAAAGTTTTTGAAGGAGGACTACCAGACTGAGTCATTTGCAGCTGGACATAGATGACATGCCATGACCTGATCAGTGAAGGTAACTTCTTCAAACACACACTATAGAGCCCAACATAATCTCAACTGGGATAAACAAAGCTTTAGGAGCCATCCCATGCAGGGCTTATAAACTGATTAAGAATGAGCTGACAGACTCAGGAGCTCCTGTCACATCTTAATTCAAACTCAAACAAAAAAAACCCCAAAAAACCCATAATTCGTGACACTAGAGTTTGGTACATTTTTTAAATTCTCCAGCATAGTTTCCTAGCAAAACGAAGATTTTTGTGAGTTTTCCATCTCCCTGTTAGTCCCTGTTAAACATTTTTTGAATGTTGGACAATTTCAGCAACAGTGATAGAGATTTAATAGCCTCAGAGAGGTTGCGTTTCTGTCTCTGGGCCACATATTTTATCGTCCAAAGCTATTATTTTTGATTGGTCTCATGCAGGATGTGCTTCCTGGGCCAAGAAATGAAAGAGTAGAAATTGCATAAGAAATGACATTCCTATAACATTTCTGAGACAGAAAAAAAAAGTCCCACATATATGCTATTCTGTAAGACTCTCAGCATAATTTTTTAGATTTCTGACCTTCATCCACACAAAACCACATACACAAACACACAGATATTTCTACTTACTTTCAGTGTTCAGTCAAACGTAAAATATAAGATTTAATTATTAGTATTCTTGGTTTTAGATCAGAGCCCCCTATCAGGGGAGTAGATACCAATAAATATAATAATTGAACACTATAAAAAATTCTGCAAAACTCTGGGCAAATAAGTCTTTATTGGCAGACCTCCCCTTCCAATTTCTGTCTTGTCTACTTAAATGGTAAGCTTTTCTAGAAAGGGACTGTCTCAAAATACATTTTTGGACAACCCTTAGCATCTTGATCTTGTCCCTCTGGGCATTAAAATAATAACAAAAAAACCCAATAATATTTTTTCACATTATTATGTGGGGAAAAAAGACAAATCACTTATATAGGTAGGATTAATGTTCTGTTAGGGTGGTAGACTCATAGCTTTGTCTTGCGTGTGGCTGACTCGAATGATGTGTTTTCTCTACAGAACATAAATAGACCTTTGTAAAACGAACAAAATAGAAATCTTAATTTAAACCTCAGAAAAAACCCAACTTCTTATTTCACCCATCTATTCTCCCATCTTATTACAATTCAAGTCTTTAGGAAAACCTAAATATTTCCAGGCAGTCGAGATTTTTTTACTTAGTGCTTTTACAAAAAATAAAAATGTAGAAACAAGAAAATGAAGAAGAAAATAATTTAATGAGGATTATCTCTATGAAATCAAAGTGCTTTAATGAATATGTTTAAACCTTTTCAGTCATTAACTGTAAGAGAGGCATGACTTTTGCAACAATTATTAATTTTAATTTTAGGGACGTGACACGTATAGGTTTGACCCAATCATTTCATGGTTTTTCTTTAATAAATTACTTGCTCTTAGCCTGCGGACTCTTTGGAATGAGAGCTGTTTTGGAGTCTGGTGTTTGCAGAGCCTAGCAATAAGCAATATAAATAATCATAATTTAGCCTAATCTATCCAGTTAAAATAAAGGTGATATTTGGGTCATCCTGTCCCAGAAACATTTTTCTTACCACTGCTGATTTAAAGCATTTTTGGCATTCCACTTCCTTTTTTTCTGTTTTTGTTGGGAGTCATTTGCCTGGGAAAGATTTCTTGAGGCTTGACTGCTGGGCGTTGCGAATGACTTCTTTTTCCTATCAGGGAAATAAAGGAATGGGACAATATGATTCCACATCATCTCAGTTTTGTGGGACCAGGGCTTGGAAGTGCAATATTCAGGTGACCTTCCATAACAGGTCAGGAAATAGCAATGTGCTCTTTCACTCTCTCAAGTGCCTAGGAAATTAAATAGTCTCTCTAACTTTGTGTAAGATATTAAGATATCTTTGGCAGTTATCATGAATTAAAATATAGTCCCCATGCGTACTTTCTGACTTTGGCCTTTTTTCTTTGGGATTTGACATGTTGGACCATGAATCAGACTGAGTCTAAGGCATAACTTGAGGTTGTTTTACTTCAGCCCTCACGCCCTCCCGGAGAAATGTTTAACATGCTTCAATGCAAAGACTATTTTATTTCCGGATCTGAAGGTCTCTCCTGCAGCACTCTGGAAAAGAAATCTCTGAAGTGCTTCCCTGGCTTCAAGGTATATCCAACAAGAACCAAAACAAAGTACTGAAGTACCCGAGGAAGTAGCAATTTTTTATATTTGTCTGTCTGCTGAGTTGAATCTCCTTCTTAGCAGCAAAGTCAAAGGTTGGAGGACCTGTGTACATTTTAAAAGGTGTGGAAAATGCCCGTGATGTCACTGCATGAGTGGGATGCATTTTTCTGAGATAACATGCTGTGGGTCGTGCTGCACTGTTATTCTCTCATAGATGTGTGTTCTCCTCTTTGCGATACACTCTGTAATATCCTGTCCTGTCCTTTGTCACTCTGATTATCACGTAGGCCAGTAGAGGCAGGTGGGAGGCTGAGTGTATAGTTAGATAATAACAAAATGTTCTTTCTAATTTTTCTGTGTGTCCAGTCTTTCTCTGGACAGAAATATGGTGATGAATTCAGGGTTTGGTTTTTGTTTGGATTTTTTTTTCCTTTTCTTGTCTGTTTTGCACTTTTAGCTATATACTTTTATAAAGAAGTATAGCCAGAGATGGACCTGAAACCCTTTCCCTTTTTCCCAGGTCCAACAATTCTGAATTTTGTGCATGTTTAAAATAAAGTCTGTATGTAAGGATGATAAATAATCCTTATTTTTACAAAAAACGCAAATAAAAAGAAGCCTTAAGCTGGAACTGTGCACACCACTGATGTTGGAAAGGATGGAGTTGGGGGTGAGCAAAGCTGCCGTATACTATCTGAGGGCCTTGATCCCGTGCTGAAATCCATCAGATTGCACCTTGAAATCCAGATTCATATACCGTGGCTTGTATTTATCTTATGCTTTGTGTGAGTAGAAGTTTTAAAGAACAGAAAGATAGCACCTGGCTATTTAGACCACAAATTTCTTCAGTTTCCTGTCTATTATTAAACCGAGCACTGACAGGGATCTTGTTAGATGCAAAGAAATGCTACATTTTACAATTCAATCCTGAAAGAAGCTGAACACAAGCAGACTGTGTGTTCTTCATGTCAATAGCTATACACGTTTGCGTAGCTCCCCTCACCTTATGGCAGGTTAACAGCAGCTTCACAGTGTCTTAGTACTGGCAGCAAAATGAGATTGATGTTAGATTGTCTTTCCTCTTTTATTTATTTATTTTTTTAATTTAGTGACCTTAAAATTCCTTCAGAATAACAGTTACTTTGGTTTAAACTGTGAAAGGTTAATGCATTATCAGCTCATTCTACTGCTTATGCTAAGCTTTTCAGTTTTAATTATCTCCTGCTTCTTACAAGATTAACCACAAATGAATGAATAGAAATGCCAAAGCGGAGTGGATAACTGTGTTAATCAGCTGACTTTTTTGTTTTTTCTGCCTCACAATTTTTATTCATCCTAAGAGAGGACAAAAAATCATACAGATGCAAACGTTTAAGGCACGAGGCTAGTCTGCAATCTGGACACTCATTCAGCTGCTTGCTTTGAAACACTGCTTGAATGACCTTAGGCTCTTGTAAAATGAAGATGATAGCACTCTGTAGCTCACAGAATATTGTGAAAATGAATACATTCAATTTTTTGAGATGCTTCAAATAGATGGGGATTAGATGGGCAATGAAGGTAAACCGTCAGGTGAATTTATATCTTGTTTTCTAAGGAGGAAACAAACTCTTTAAGAGCACTGAGGGGATTACCTAATAAATCAGTAAACCTCTGTTTCACAGTTTCATGTAAAGAAACTGGGATCAGAAATTCCATCAAAAGATGACAGGTTTAAGTTTTCAAACCTGTGGAAAAATATACCTTTTTTCTTTCCCTTGTCCCTATAAAATGTGAAAGATGACTTTATCGCAATGTAAAAAAAAGTCCATCAAGATTCAGAAGGAGCTTAATGCAATTTCAGTTTTCTCCAATAAGTTTTTCTGTAACACCACAGGTAATTTAAAATGTATTTGGACTTGTGTCCTGATAAAATAAACTTGTGCGTATTAGAAGGTAAACCCTGGGTCGGATGAATGTGCAGAATGGAATACAAAAGTCAGTTTATTTGTCCCTTCACGTACTGAACAGCAAAGTTTGGAGTATCAGAGGAGATTAATGAACCGCAGATTACATAAAAATGAGAGCTCAATGCAGAAGCATAAAACAAATGACACAATATACTGAAGAATCACGATTTGTTTTAGAGACAATTTCATTTGAGGAGTTCTGCTAGTACTTGTAATTGATTAAGTACGGCCTCAGCATATTTGTCAGGAGGAAAAAATAATAAGCTTGTTTTCATGGTTTCTAGGTGAACAAGGTCAAACCAAAGCATGAAATTAGATAGTACCAATCCTACTGTAAATATGAGAACACTTTAGAGGCTAGTTAAAATATTATAATGACTTTTCCAAACGCTCCCCTCCTATGAGAGGTTTGACTGATATTTCTCTGCTATCTTTAAGGGTATGTGTTATCCACAATAAAACCTTGAAATTGTCCATAATAAAACCAAGATGTTGTAGTTTTAAGCATAATCAATATTTATTATTTAAGTAATCAACCCTAGCTTCTCTTCTTGGAAAGGAGAAATGCTGTCTATTTCAAACCCTTCAAATTCCTTACTAAACAATGCTGCTGATGATACTGTTGCAGGATGTGCCTACTGCTATTAACAAACAAAATAAGAAAGGGTGTGGTTTTCCCTAAAATTTGCTGTTGAGTACTGCTGACGATGAGGATGGCAGCTGAACGACAGGAACTGCAAAGCGTGGCAAGGCGCAGCTCTCCCCTTCATTACCAGCGTGCTGGCTCTGGTGATAGCTCACTCCAGAAGTGCTTCAGGTGAAGGTCCAGTGCTTTATTCTGTAATATGGCTAATGTTAGCCTATAATAGGTCATAGTGAGAAGACTGACTTTTTTGATCATGGCAATTAGTTTATTCTCCAAAGCATTAAGATGAATAGTTACCGAAATTGCTGTTTCTGCTCTGGCAATTGCAGATGCTGTTCTTTGCACGTTGTAGCCTTTTAAAAATCTAAGTCATTTGCCTCAAGTGTTTTCTATTTTCTGTTTGTTACCTTGTGTTTTTATAAAGTGCCCTCTTGTCCTTCAAAACAGGAAGGCTCGGTTGGCCCTCTCTGTTCTCTTCATTCTGTTGTATAACTGGCTCGTGTCTTTTTTGTGCTTTCTTTTCCCAACCTGAGTAATTAATCTTTTTTATCTTGTTTTAAATGGGAAAACATGCCCCCTTCATTTCTGTTCATCTTCCCACACTCTCATTTTGCTTTTGTTTTGTTTTTAGCTTGGTTTCCTAAGGCTTGTATGTGCACTCTCTTTCTCTGTAGATGCGTATATACCCTTATATGTCAATTTATAATGGCATTCATTTCACTGACCAATTTTATCTCAATGTGTCAGGGGACAGAGGTCTCAAAGACAATTAGTTTCCTATAAATAACTTTTAACCAAATGGTTAAGAAAAGGTAGCAATGTGACCTCACTTTATCAGACATTAGAGAATTCACACCTGACGGGGCTTGAGATTGCTCCTGGGGAAAGTGTCATTCAGAGGAGCTCGGATGTCCACCTGCAGACAGTCACCAGGACCTCATGGAAGTACCTGTTTTTAATGACGGGCTTAACTGAGAAAGAATGAGGAGCAGCCAGTGTATACTGGAAAAATACTTGTATTTTCCCTCTTCTTCACCTTAAACAGCTTTTGAAGTTTTGACTTTTAGCTCTCTGCTGTGCAGTAAGGGGTCAAATCCACCTATCATCCAGTTCCTTGTGAATTCCTTTAACGAGACGACCCAGCTGTACCAGCCCCACATGGCCAACCTCCTTGCCTCTAGCAGAAAGTGAGACCAGTGCAGCTCTCAGGGGCACTGGATACCTCTGGAACCCAGCCAGTAATGGTGACAGCTGTGAGCAATTCACAGCCGCACTTTGTCACTGTGCCTGCTCCTCAGTTTGCTCCTTGGTAGTGCCAGAATCAGGAACCTGGCAGTCATATAAAAACAGACTAGCAGTCATATAAAACCTGGTGGCTGCGATGGGGACAGTGTCAGTGCAGCAGAAGTGCTGTGTTATGAAATCAGTGCACGTCTGATGTCTAAGTGTAAGTCTAAGTGTAAGCCAAACAAAAAATAGGAGGTCGAAGAGGATGATAATGCTCGCTGTGTTGCCTGTATGCATCCTTAAGGAATATTTTGCACTTATTTTTTATTTTTTATACCTTTTGTCTTTTGTTCTTGCTACTACGAAATTTCAGCTTAGGCAATATACTTGATTATTCCTGGTACTGCTACATGCTTCTTTGTGTTAACCTTCGAGAAGAGATGACTCTAGTAAAAAATAATGCAAAGACAGGGCTTGTGAAACTGAATAAGCCTTACCCATGTGAGCAGTCTCAGCGAAGACAATTTTTCTAACAGTTGACTATTCAAGTACTTTTTGCTTTGTATGAATTATCTTGTTTGCTTACTTTTTTTTCATACAAAACCTGTTCTAACTGCATGTGCTGTTTGACAAGTAACTTGATGCTTATTGAGAAAGGCTAATCCCCACAATATAAGCTGATCGTAGCAAAGAAGATGCTATTTTTCTATAATTGGAAAAAAAAAGGTTGCCTACTTCTACTTGAAACACACTAACTGCTTTCACCTCTTCAGTCACTAATACTCATAAGGCAACGTTATCAGTTACTAAGGTAACGTGGATGAGGAAATATATTTACTTATCTTCCAAGGCCAGTAGGTTTTATCATAGTTAGGAGAAAATGTTCCATTAACCAAAAATTTGTGCTGTATGTAACAGAAAACAATCTGAATTGTTTTGAATGTTTATTATTAATTATACATGACAATACAGCTTCTATTCTAATGACATCGGTGGTGATGAGGACTTGTAGCAGTGGGTGTATTTAAAACTATTCCACCCATTTGTATATATTTATCATCGATTTTTCTTTAACATTAAATGGCTTTTAAAAACACATTATTCTGGTGTGCATTCAATTCCTTTTGTGCAAAATTTGCCAGACAGGGCCCCTCCTGAAATGCCTAGGGAGGTTTCGGACTGGTCTGGCAGCCCCTGCAAATGGGAAGGGTAGAGCTGTCAGCCACGGCACCAGTTTACCCTTTGTGCAGATGATTTGCTATCTGCAGGGGCCCCGCTGGGTTCCCAAAGAAGTCAGTCTTACCAGCCTGCTTAAGCAGGTGAGAGTGGCCATGCTAGGAAAAAGAAGACAGGTTTGACTTCTCTAGCAGTAAAATTGAGACAATTTTCAACATTATTTTTTTTATTTTGACAGCTCCAATAAATGTCTTGCCTTCCTCACAGAGATGCTTCTGGAGCAGCATTCCCTTGAAAAACCATTAGAATGACTATACCCATCAGGGTACTGTGTAAATCTTCCCAAGCAAGTAACATTTGTAGAAATAAATATAATATAATCATGTCAACATCTTTAAAGGGCTCAACAAATCAAAGGCATTTTCTTTGGAAAATAACATTAGGGTTATAGGGTCATTCAAGCAATATTTTCACAATCAGGGAAATTTGAATGTATGCTTTTTTTCTGTACCTCAAACAATTTAAGTGATTTTGCCTTTTCTCCACAGAATTTAGAAGAGAGTTGCATATAAAAACCATCATAGAGCAACAGATTTCTTTGGACCTGTTTCCATAACATGTTTTCATTTAATGTAGTTTTGTAGAGACAAATTCCCTGCTGCTAAAAAAGTCATAGCTCTCCTAAAGCCAGTGCTTCTGCAGTTGACTCCTGTTGAGGAAATGCATAAGATTCTGAGCATCTTCCACACACAGGGAGTAGCTACCTATATGGAGTCCAAAAGGCATGCAGTCCTGACGCTTTCCTCTGAACAGGAAAACCATTTCTCTGAAGCCTGTACTAAATGAATCAGACAAATTCAGATCTATTAGGAAGAGCTCATATTTCAAAATGTGGCCATGTGCTTTTTTTGAAATGTATGAATTCAGCATAATTTTATGTTGTAATGATTTAATTATTTCTATTCCAGAATTTTTTCTTCAAAAATAAAAAAAAATGTTTTAAAAGTTGCTGTAACAGAAAGACGGTCCCTTTCCAGAGACTCAGTGGTAATGCTCATCTGGTCACTGGGTCAACTTTTCTTCTGGCAAGTTAGAAGTTTTTGCATTAGTCAAAGATCTAGGGAAGTAGAGCAGGGAAGAACAGCGGAGTGGTGATACTGTTCAGAATGTCAATGACTGAGCAACAATGTGGGTGGATCATCTGGCAGAAATTCCAGTAAGGCTGCAGCTGGCCTGCCGAGCGGGCTGGGACTGTGAGCCTCCTGCCCCCAGAACAAGGTCTAGGCCTACCAGCAGCAACATGGCTCCAAGAAGAACATCTGCAAGACTCTTGTATTGCCAGGGGGAAGCTGTCCAAGTCACTAGAGAAGCCACAGAAGGAACAAGGTGAAATACCTAGAAATGGGAAGTCTTGATCCAATGGCTAGAAAGACCATTTAGGAATCTGTTGTCACTAGAAAATGTTGCTGTTTTATGAGAGGAGGCAAAGTCTGGGATGCTCCATGGACCAACGCTCAGATGTTGTGCTTAGAAGTGCCTGAAAACCACTGTTGGTGTTAGCTGTGCTTGCTTACCTGAGTATGTGATTTTTCCCTCTGACGTTCAGAATTTGACAGTGTTGGGAGTATTATGGACAGCGTGTGTTGTGGATCACACCCAGCCAGGGGGCTGTAAATGCAGACGGATGCATTTGGGCATTGGTCACAGTAAATGGGTATTCAAATTGAAGGAGGGTAGATTTAGATTGGATATTAGGAAGAAACTCTTTACTGTGAGGGTGGTGAGACACTGGAACAGGTTGCCCAGAGAAGCTGTGGATGCCCCATCCCTGGAAGTGTTCAAGGCCAGGTTGGATGAGGCTTTGAGCAGCCTGGTCTAGTGGGAGGTGTCCCTGCCCAGGGCAGGGGGTTGGAACTAGATGGTCTTTAACGTCCCTTCCAACCCGAACCATTCTATGATCCTATGATTCCTTATTTGATATTCATATGACCTATATTTTTAAAAGGATGAAAAGAAACACAGGTGATTCACAGAGCCACACAAAGATTTCCTCTCGGGGCTTCCTGTGAGCACAGTGACAGGAGCCTGTGTCCTGGAGCACTTTTTGGGGGAAGAGTCACAGTCCTCAATTAATTGTGAAATGTTCATAGCAGTCAGCCCTCCACCGCCCACCTTGTATGGTTCCAGGTGTGTCATGGGTGGCTCCTGAGGTGGAAGGGTAAATTTGAGATTTGGTATTACCCATTCTGCTTCTGACACTTGAACTGGCTTAATATCACTGCCTACAGTGGATTGCAATCGTGCACGCCCAGCCTCAGGCACTGAGTTCAGGCCGCTTTTCCTGAGGGGATAGAAGTATCTTTCACCATGAAGAAGCCTGACACCTAGACTGTTCACACCCATGATTCTGCTAGAGAAGGCCTGCAGGAGGGTGTCACAGCGTATCGAATGCTCTCTGTTCTCCAGGAATAGCTAGTGTGAACCAAACAGCTCTGGTGTCCTACATGCTGTGCCAGTGAATATGATCTTCCTGCCTATCCTCAGGAACCACTTAGGGGGACGGTTGTGCTACATGAAGTACTAAGCACAAAACTTGTGTCCAGATTTTGCACTTCAAGCAGTACCTTCATGAACTAAAAATCCCCGTGTTTTCTCTGGAGAACCTGAGCTCATCCAGAAGTGATTTCCACTCTTACTGCTTTTGTGACCACAGTTACATCTAAGTTTTGACTTCTAGTCCATGTGTTATTATTTTAATGTAGAATTTATTGAAATTCAGCTGTGGTTACTCCCAAAGGGATACTATTTTTTTTTTTCTGTCTACCTTTCACACGTGTTGCCAAAGGGAAATTAAGAGTGCTCAGTATAGGGAGCACAGACAGAAAACCTATGGCACATGTGTAAGAGCTTACTCTAGGAGACTACAGTGGTTCGTTTTAGCTTCTGTGAACATATGAAGCTATTACTTACCATTGTAGTACTTGGTAAGACATCCTTATATTTTCTCTCATTAGCTGTTTTTCAATAAATATCAATGGTCTCATGATGGATGTTACCTTCCCTCCCCTCCGAAGAATTAACCATTAGATTTTTCAGTTTCAGTACAAAAGTCAGGGAAGAGAAAAAGCATACTGTTATGGCTATATTAAAATACTTTTACAGCTGTTTACTTGAGAAGATTTATAGTTTGGGTCTTAGAACAGTCACTTTAAACAGGGCTGGAGGGCAGCTCTGCTGCCGAAGCTCTGCCTATCATGTATAGCATTCCCCAATCTGGGTAAGTTTAAACAAAAAAGAAATCACATGTGTATGTGTTTCAAAGACGTGTTAGCCACATTGACTTTGTTAGAGATTATCAGAGTCTAGAATTTTTATTTTTTTTTAGTTTTCTTTGCACATGGGACACTCTGCTGCTCAGAGATTAGAGCACAGGCCTTCCTGATAGTGGTTGCCTCTGGCTGCAAGCATCCTTCTGCTCTGGATAACAGAACTGGGAAGAGGGTGTATGTCTCCATTATGTACTCATCCTTCCCCCTGGCAGGACTTGAGCAACAGGGAGGAAAAGAAAGAAGACGTTCCTCATTTTGCAATGTTCGACTTCAACTTATACAAAGATGCAAGCAAAAGATGACATTTAAAGTAAGAAACACTGGAAAGGCTTAAAGTTATGAGAAGGTAAGCTATCACCATTCCTTCTTTTTGTTTTTGTCTTTTACCGGAAAGCAGTAGCAAAGTGCTTCTTGGTTGGTGATATTGCTCATCAATCGCTATTGAAAGTCTGATCAGGTGGTGAAGATACCCTTCAGCCTGCAAGAAGGATTACAGTGACAATGACTGCTTTTGGGACACAAAGTAAAATTAACTTCTAGGTTATCCCCGTCAAGGACCATTAAGTCCTGAACTATGAGGGACACTGTGAACAAGTCATATTTTAACCTCCCGTGAGCACAAAAGCAGCAGGTTCTTCTCCTCCCCCCAACAAATCTGACCTTCGCTGATATTTATGGGAAAATGAAAAAATAAAAGAAGGCTGTAGCCCTGCCAAACTCTGATGATGTGACTCATTTTAATTACTGGTATTTGGGAATTAAATGGCCTGAGTTTCATTCGGTAGTTTGTTTCAGGAAGAATGATTTAAGCAAGCTCCAGAGTTGCAGCACCTTTTACAGCAGGTGTGAAGCAAGGCATTCATTTTTCTTTTAGCAGTGTCCTTGTAAGCATAATAACAATTAGGAAGCTAGGTCTTCATATCAGAATCTCCTGTGTGCTCTGACATTACCTTCTTGGGCTATTTCATCACTTCTCATTTTCTCAACAAGTTTATCAAGTACCAGTTTCAGTAAAATGACATTGAACAACATTAGACGCACATGATTTCTCTAAAGGCAAAACATGTAAGAGACATAGACAGCTAGAACACATGCACTGTTAATGTAAGCTTTTTAATTAACTGAACTTCTTTCCCTTTGAATGCTTTCCCTTTATCAGCTTCGTTAAACCAGAATATCCACTACACCAAAATAGGAATTTTTCATTCTATGTATAGAAGAGCTGAGGAAACAAGAGTTGTCTTATGAGAGCAGTGGTGGGTTTCTTGCTATTGTTATTGCTTTTTTTTACATAGTTTTCTTCAAACATATGGAAAAAGAGAAAGAAAGGAACAGAGGAATATACAGTAGCAATAGTAACACAACCAACTAATTCTTACAGAAGTCACAATACATTTGTTCTTTTTAAAGCTAATCTGCCTATATTTTAAGAGTGACTTTTCATACATCTAGCCTGTCATTAAAATAGCACAAATCAGCTTCAAAAGATACATGAGTTTGCAGTGCTATCTCAAAGAGAGATGATGGACTCTCTTGGAGAGAATTTTCCAGTAGTTTTTACTGTTTCTTATAATTCTTTTGCAGAAATATAAATTCACACTTTCAAGAATATAAGAAAATGAGGCACAGCTTTCAGATTTAGGGTGGGGAGGAGGGTGTTAAATGATAATTAGCTTGTGATTCTTATGTTTATTAAGGATGCTGGAATTATTTTGAATATTTTAAATACATTTAGACTATAATTTACACTGATGTTTTCAAATATGATGGTAATGATTTCTACTATTTTTATTACTGAGGAAATTGCACCAATTCAGATTGTTAAACACATCTTGTTGTCAGCTTTTGAAACTGTATTCTGTACATCATCCAACAACAGTAGGGGATAATCAAGGTATTTCTAACTGTTTGTTTTGTAAACTATGCTTTCAAAATGATAGGAGAAGTGAAATGTGTACTTTTTATTAAAAGTCATGCTTTCCTCATTGCATATCAGACTGAAGGACAAGACCAAAGGACTGAAGCACATTTTTAGACTGTTCACTAAAAAAGCTTCTTAAAAAGAAACAAACAACAAATCAGATTTATGAATACAAACAATGAAGAAATAATGAGAATCTTTAGATATGAGACAGAAGTGAATGTATATGTCTGACGTGTGTTGTTATTTCATTTTAGGAATCTGCTAATGTGAAAAGAACAGCATATATCGCAACAACAAAGAATATATATTTTGATATGACTCTGTACATACAGGTTTTGCAAAATAAACTCATTTCCTCATTTTCCTGCATCCTCATTTCCATGAGAACAGGAGGTGAAAAAATGTCATACAACCTAAAAAACAGGGAAAGAATTACAAATGGGCTTTGTAAAGAGAGGTAATGAAATAATTTCAGGGAGACATCATTGTAATATATTAGTCTGTATGTTCCTAAGCTTACACCTGAAGACTAATTAGGAATTATTTATGAAATGAAAGATTTTATGGAAAATCAAACACATTTTACTGACAATACATAATTATCTCATTATAAAGAAGGACCTTTCATCCTCAGTTCCATACAGATTAAAACTTATTTTCTTTAAATGTTCTTCAATACTCTTGCACCATTTCAAGTTTAATTCTAAAGAAGAGTTTATGAGGGTCATGCTGGCTAAGTAGAAGCCGTGGAATAGTACACATTGCACATGAGTCCAGCAAACTGCAGAATCCTGAAGCATCTCCCTTCAAAATAATTTTTGTTCACAAGTTTTAAAAATATTTTAAGCAATATATTGCCAATAGTGGCTGTCTGAGATACGTACTCCCTTCCCTGGCGTTTCTTCATAGTAAGGTCTGAGGAACTGGAGTTGTACTTTTGAGCAACAGCAGCTCAAGACAGGATTTGAAATGGAAATACATGGCTAACAGTTTCTAACAGAGCAAAGATCTCTACTTCTCTGTAGAATGGTTATTTGCACTGTTATCACTATATTCACATTTCCATTCCTGCATTTTTGGAGGGCTGATATTTTCCTGGTGTACAGTACGAATTTTTGGGAAGGTTAGCAGATAAGCACAGAGGAATACACCAACAAAATGAGGTGAGTCTGTTATATGGTAGATCTTATGTTGGGTTGATGGCTCTCGAGTCTCAGCGAGCACCTGGTCTGCTCCCCATCACTACTGGGCTTTGGAAAAAAAACCCCAGAGGGCATTATTTGATAATCCCTTGGGATGGAAACTGATTAAGTAGGAGCATAATTTCCTTTATACAAAGGGTAGCTTAATCATAGTTCTGGTGACTCTACTTTGACAGCTACATCCTCCATTGATTCGTATTTTACCTGTATTCTTTGGCAGAAAGAATTTGATAATCAATTTTGAGTTGAGTCTATAGTTCGGAAAAAGAGTACTGAGCTAGGTCTGATGACTTTGTTCAGCTAGAGATTCATTAGTGTCAGGGGTCTTGTGATGCACATACCTGTCCTCTAAAGCTGTAACTCTGCTCTCAAATTGAATAACCGCATAATTCATTAAAAGCCACTAATACAAGTATCAATGGAGATTATTTCTCCTTTGGTGACATATGAATTAAGGTATTCTATTAAAAATCATGCCACCGTGTTTCCTAGCACTGGGAATGTCAAAAGACTGATAAATTTCGCTTTTTCCACATTTTCTGTTGACTTTTGAAAAATACCTAATTCAGTTCTTGCAATGCAAACTGCATCAGGAAGAAAAGGTAGGGAAGAGGACCAGCCTGTGTTTATTGACATAGTGCTGTGATGAGATATAGCCTGTCAATCTTAGGTGCATACTTATATGGCCATTCTGATGACATGCACATGAAAAGAATGATTTTTCACATGAGGTAATCACCTTGAATTATTCAAAGTGCAAGTTCTTCCTTCCGTATCTATCATATATTACTGCTGGGTCAGATAAGTCAGTGTTAGATGGTGGTGACATATTTCAGTCCAAAGTGGGCTTTTAAAGATGAATTATAAACCCCTAAAAATAAAATAGGAGTTTATCATGGGACCTTCAACTACAGAAGCACTAGTAAGCATAATTAATACTGAGCTCAAGAATGGGCAATCTGCTGCAGTCCTCCACTGGAGAAGGAACGTTACGTGAATTAGAATGCCTCATGTAATGAAGAGAAAGAGATCTATTATTACTATAAACTCTTTCTGGTTCCATTATCTTCACCTCCAAATCTGTACCAACTACCACAGTGGTATCTATGGAAGGAATATGATAATTGCCTCAGGAATTCTGAAATAAGTACAATCTGTGCTAAAGCTACAATATGTAGTGAGATACCAGCCTTTAGTTAACGTTCAAAAAAGATACAAGCACCAGAAATTAATGAAAGGTTAACATCAAGGATGAAACTGGGATAATTCTACCTGTGGTATAGCTTTATGGAGGGATAAAATTGGACTGGCCTTGCCACTCAAGCTACAAGGACTCTGATTAGACAAGCTGAGAGCAGGTAACAGGAGAAGTGCTCTTAAGATCAGGCTGAATCATAGCTCTTTGGAAAAAGCACTTTTAACAATGAAGAACTCTGTACAGCAGGATTTATAAAAGAGAAGCATCTTTTGTTTGGCAACATTGAAACACTGAATGTCAAACCTACCTTGAGCCTCATCCATGGATTCCTGAATAGTGGATTCCAGTCATACTTGACCCATCAAAACACAGCTCTCAGTTTTTCACACACCTTGCATTATTCTTGTATTCGTATGTATAGTTCTATGTGCACCATCACATATATTTCTAAATAAAGAGAAGCACAGATAAAGTTTACTGACTATTGTATTTAAGCCAACTGTAGATCTTTATTACCGTTCACAAATATCAGCACAGGCTATCTGAAATATCTGGCTAAAATGTTGGTAATTTTTCTTTGGAAAACAGCATGCGCAAAATAAGAAATATATATTTTTTAACACGGCTACATCTTTTTCCTCTTTTCTTCTAAGTTGTCTCTAAAAATTAAGCACAGGGAGAAGGAAAAGTGAATCTTACTATTTGGAAAAAAATGATAATACAAAAAATGTTTTCATTCTTTTTTAAAAAGATCCCCACCAGCCTCGTCTTGCCTCTTCTGTAATCTCCGCTTTACATGGAGCATGTGATCTAGCTGTCCCTCACTTCCATGTATTTTTTATTTTAAGTTGTTGCGTGAAAGGGGCCAAGCAGTTTTGGCAGAAGATAAACCCCCTTGCATTCTAACACTCCTCACCGAGGTGGGAGGCTAGGTGCGGCTAGGTTTAAATTCTGAGTGATGCCCAATTGACCACTATTAGTCCAATTGCGTTTAATATGTATTAAATTATTACGATTTGGATACACTAATAGTGGAATGCACCTTCAGTCTAGTCGTGCTCCTGAACTAGCACGGCCTCTCTCGAGTCTTTGGTTGCGTTCAGTGAGAAACCAAGAAGACTAGCTACTTAAACAGTGCAGTTTATTTAAACAACAGATATATAGGTTCTTAGGTTTGCCGGTGATAAATACACTGTCTGCAAAGCACGTGCAGATAAAGATATTGTTAAGTATACAAAACACGCAACAAAGTTATAAACAGTACAGCCTGGCTATAAATGTAGGAAAGAGATTCTCTAGAGAAATTTCTAAGTTTCCCGAGGAAGGTGTCCAAAGGCGTCCCTATGGGGGGGAAGAGAGACTCAGCCCATCGGCTGATCTTGGAAGTCAGTGATGGAGTTCTTTGCGATGGTGTCTTCCCTGGGTATCCCCCCTCTCTCGGGCTATTTTTATACTATTTGTTCAAGGTGGAGTTTGAGTGACTTTAGTCATACATACTTTTATTATGATTGGTGTAAAACTCTCTCGCTTCACAATTAAAGGTATAGTTTACGAGAAGTTCAGGGCGCAGACTCAAGAAGGAGTGGTCGCACCTTGAAGGCGAGTAGCCTTCGGGATGGAGGTGTGTTTTGGTATGATAATGACATTATAATGAGCAAAGTTTGCACAAAGGACAGCATTTCATCAAAATTTGACAAAATGTTGGCTCTGAGTATTGAGCAGGCAGCTAATTGGCAGCTTATCTGTTTCACGGTATCATCCCATTCCCATATCTGCCATACATCATAAGGTAAAGCTGCGGAATAATTGCATCCCGTCCCGTACCTCATGTAGCTTCACAAGCATCCTTATCGGGGAAACACAGGTGTTGTATTCTTCATGCCAGCTGTGGCTGTTTTCTACCTCAGAAGCCTCTTGATTTTATACTTTTCCTTAATGTGTGAACAATGCTGTACTTTTGTATTTTTAGCCAACTTAGTAATTACTCCACATAAGTGTCCTTCATTCTTGTTTTTTTTTTCCTCATTTATGCTTTCCTTGGCCACAAAACACCAGGATTGTCTCCACTGCACCATATAAAATATATAGCTTGTTTTGTGTGTATTTTTTTTGCTGCAGTTGATAGCTATGAGTACTAACTTTTTAAGTACAACTTGTTTTGCTATACTCTTGTAGTAGGGAAGATGCAAGGTTTACAGGAGAGAGATATCTTTTACTAGAAAAGCTGGAAAAAGTGTATGTATTTTCAAAAATAAAATTCTCAAATGTAACCTAATCGCAGAAAATTTCCTTAGATCATTACAGCTGCAGCAACATTACAACTGCAAAATTGCAAACATGGAAGTACAAGAATATGCATAAAGGACAAAGAATCTGAATCAAGTATCATATTTCTGAAGGACATATTTCATATTTATGTTATACTTATTTTTCCAGACATCCCAGTTGGTTTTAGTTAAAAAATTTCCTTTAGTACTTATAGTATGCCTTGCTTTTATCCATTGCGTCTGCATCAATTCTACTACTTTTTTAATATAGCCTTTACTTTAACTGATCTTAATTTCATTGTTCCTCATTTTCTATATTTTATATCTCTTACTATACCAGTAACTTTGTAATGTGTTATAGCTATTTCACCTTTCTAAAGCATCTACATTTTTTTTTCCTCTTTTTTTAAGCCACCCAGCGCTTGAATGTATAAAAGCTGAAGCTTGAATTTTGGTACAGTTTAGTACAGTGCCCTTTTATCAGAAAAGCATAACATAGCTATAGGCTTATGCAACTGTATTATTGCTGTAATAATTTCTATTTGTCCACAAAAACACTGAAATCTCTGCAATCCCTGGAAAAGGCTGAATGCCAAAGGGTGATTTTGAACATTTAAACACTTTGAAATGTTTAAAAGCTCCATTTAGCAGTATTGCTCACCTTGCACCTTGGCACCTTGGAGAAGAGGGACTTGGGTCAGAATGATCTTATTTTAGATCTATTATTACCTCCTAAAATGTCTTAAAAGTTCAATTTAAAAAAAAAAAAAAGAACCTCAAGCATTATTATTCTGCTTGTGGTTTATTGTGTTAGGATGCCCTATTGCAGGCCTTGGAAACAAACAAGGAAGAAAAGACAGATGCATGTTTGGTTCTATCTGCCATTTCATGTCAAAGTGAACTAACCCCATGAAAAGCAGTAATTTCTCGTCTCTGCAGATAACATGATCACTGAAATCTCAGCCAGTGCAAAACTTCGGTACTGGCCAGAAATTTCATCTGTCTTTGGAGTTTTAATAAGACTGTCACCAAGTCCCTAGAACTGCCACTCTGCAACACCTCTGTTGTTAACATCAGCAGCAAATTGAGTTTGTTCAAAGCCTACTGAAGATATCACACTGAGAGAGGTGCTGCCCCAGGTGCTCCATCACAAGACAGTTCAGCCAAAAACTGTTCTGTTTCCTGAACAGGTTCTATAAATCTCTTCTACTGGACAAAATGTCTTTTTACCTGTTTTTAAGAACTGTTTAAGTCTGTGTTGGTCAATAAGAACATTTATTAAATTGCTGCACTGGAAACTTAAAAAATCTCTTCTCCTTGATGAGATACATGAAGCAATTGCTCATACCCCGTTACTGTTGGTCAGACGAGATCTGCAGGAGTGACCCTGTGAACTGCAGTAGCAGCTACACCAGCTCAGTTGCCTCTACGAAACAACAGACATTACTTCTCAGGCCACCACGTCCTTCTCAGAGGCAGTACAAAAATGTAGGGAACAAAAACACTTACAGAATGAAGGAATGCTACCAGAACAGGAATACAATACATGAGAAGACAAGCTCCTAGGATGGGAAGGGGGACTGCCTAAACATGAGACCAGGAAGCACATCCAATTTGGCAGGGATAGGGTAGGGGCTTGAAGTGAATTCTTATGATAGAGGGGAGATAGGGGCTTTTAACCTGGCCATCTCAGAGGTTGTGGATCTCTGTCCTTGGAGACACAGTTTGTCTTTAAAGACCCAACTGTACAAAGCCCTGAAAAACCTGGTCTGAACTCAGTGTTGAACCTAATTTGAGCAGGAGATTGGACTAGAGGTGTCTCAAGGCTCCTTCCAAAATGAATGTTGCTGTAAGTCAATGACAGCTGTACGCGTGCAGGTCTGCAGTGGGAGTGCTGTAGCAGCAATAGGCCAGGGCAGGCTGGACTGCCTGTGTGGATTAATCTGTTAAAGCAAATGGAGTCCTACCCTTACCACAATTATCCAGATGGTAGTGAGACTGCCTACACGGTTAGAAAGGAGACTGTTGTGGCACAGGAAACTGAGTATTCAACATGTGCTATATGTATGCAAGGCATTTGACCTATAGAAGCAACAGAATACACAATTTTCCACTTAGGAACACACATTTAATATCACCTGGGATCTTGGAGGGGTTCTGCCCTTTGCTTCCTGTCTCTCTGGTGCCTGAGTTTGAGAGATGCTGGACTGACAGACCACCCTCTGCACCTCTGATGCAGCCAATGAACTTATGTATGTTATTACTCTACAGACCCAGCTGTGGACCATTTTCCTATTATCTACTGCTTTTCCCAACATTTTTGTGCCGAAGCTACTGGCGCTCTTTTATTTGATGTCATGTTTATATTTCTTGACACATTTGTCAACTTCTGGCTACTGTTCCATTTTCTCCACCTAACCCATTCTCTCCTCCACCAACCGATGTGTTAGTTAGTATTTACGTGAGTTGTATATTTTCCCCCTTCTAAATATTTTTGTTATTTTGAATCAGTTAAAGTTTGTTTAGCTTTCTTTCAAGGATTTCCTCTTTTCCTTTCACCTTTTCTCAGTAATTTTTCAATCACATCAGACTGACACAAAGCCAGTTACAAGTAAGGGTTACAAATGTAAGAAAGCTGTTTAACTTGCCACCCTTCTGAAAGCATATCACCACCTGTGAGAACATATTGTGGGGACCATATATGGCTGCAATACTGCTTAAATTTTATCGTATTGCAGGTAAGATACTGTAGACCACAGCCTTGACTAGAACATTCATAATGAAATGTGACGGAGGAGATGGAGAACCCTGTCATCCTTGTATTCTATATTACACATTGTCATCCTGTCAAGTCAAATCTAATATAAATGAATCACATTAATCAGAAAATGTGAATTTCTATTTGACAAGCTAAAGGAGCATAACATCTTCAATTAGACCGGCTACCTAAAATTAGCTACTGACACAAGCAAGTATACATGGTCAATTTGCCTGCCTGAAACTGAAAATCGAGTAAGACATATTAGATAATAGATAGCCCCAGAGGGAATGCAAAGCTGTAACTCATCCAACAGGCCATGCTGACGTCACATGAAACCAAAATTAATTCCTCTATACATTCAGTTTGGGGTCATATGTTGGTGCATGATTTATAGTACATATTTTAACCTTAAATGCTTCAGGCTCTGTTCATCAATAATTCAGTTCTTTGGTTAGAAAAGATGCTAGAAGGTGAGCTCCATCTTGCAGGTGTATTCTTAAATCTTGTGCTGCTCTAGGATCCCAACTATGGAAAAATGATAACAGGCTGGATAGGCATTCTATTTATGCAGTTCAGTGCACAGTAGAAACATATTTTCCACAAGTTTATTAGGGTGAAATAAATGGAGAAAAGAGAAATAGGGGGAATACACTGCAGATATACATGAGCAAGGGCATAAGAGGCTTGAATGCAGAAGATAAGGAAGAATGGTTTCTAGATGCACTCACCCCGAAGCTGAGGCTAGAAATTGTGGACAACCTCACAAAGCAGGGTGCTAGCTCATGATCAGATGATCGCCCTGTGGCTGCCAAGTATTCTTCAGACCCCTGTCCTTGGGGAGCTGTGGGTATCTGTTCCCTTTTCAAATGGACAACACAAGACCAGTTCTCGGCACCTCTGTGCTCCACAGGTATCAACGTTTAGACTGTCATTAGCTAATTACTGACTTAGAGGTGTGTAAATCAACTTCTCAAGGCTAAGTTAGCTCTTACTATCAGTGTGGCAGAAAGAAATTAAACATACACTAGACTCTTAGCAAAGATTATCAGATATTTCTAACCTACATTCAGAGGATAGATTAATTGCTTTTCTTACCACTTGCCTGCTGAATCTTCAGAAACTAAATGTGTATAAGGCTAAAAATCTCTAACATTTCCAGGTTGATAATAATTATAGAAATAATAATTATAGAAATAATAAATATAAATTAAAAACCAAATAATAGTCCTGTACTTGCAACATCAACTTGCTTTACACTTATGCAGCCATGGCTGTGTCTGATGGACACAGAGAGCTCTGTACCACAGCTAAATAAATATCTGCCCTCTCCCTTTTCCAGTTCTCTTTCTTGTCAGGCTTCTTTTCCCTCTCCTTCATGTATTCCTGGTGGCTCACTGTTTTTCACATATTTCTTCTCTTTCTTTCTGAGAGTAAATTCCTACAAGCTGTGACAATCACTTTGATCCAATATAGGCTACTTCCATTTCCAGTAACAGCTCAAACTCCTTGATTAACCTAAACCTCAGTTAGTCTGGCAGCTTAATCACTGCTAGAGAAATCCACTTCCAATAGAGAAGAATAAGCAGAATAAAGATGTATAGATTTTGAGCCCTTAAGGGACTACAATGATCATGTAGTTTGACCTGCTGCACAATGTAAAACATCACCTACTGATTGCTGCATCAGGTTCCTCACCAAGCTTCAAATCCCTCACTGTAGTCATGTGTTATAGAGTGAAGAGTTTTCTCTCTAGTTAGCTTTTCTAGTATGCCAACAGCTCTTCTCGTTGTGTGAATAGCTACTCATCTGCACTTTAACAGGGAGTTTGATAAATATCAGAACTTGTCCTGTGAATAATACATTAGGAAAAAAGAATGGCCACAGGCAAAGATTAAATACTTTGGGCATAAGGTGGGCAGGCAAAACATTGTTTTCCTTATTGTAATTGGACAAGGAAAACAGATGAATCAAGAGACCGAAGTTCAATACAAGCTGAGACAGTACATGTGTAGATGACCATGCCCTTTCAAATGTCTGTCTGCATCTACCATTTGACAGAAATGCAAGAATTTTGGTCGTGTAACATGGCAGAGGACAACAGGAAGCAACTTCAGACGCCAGAAATAACTCATTAAGCTGCCTCTGTCCACTCCAATACAACGTTGAAGGGAAACTTGGAGAACAGAGTATCAGTCCAGTTGTATGACAGAGGAGTTCTTCTCCATCCTGCAGGCCAGTTTGAAGAACTGCTTCAGGGTTCAGGCCCATGAATGACTTACAGTAGCCCACCATGAAATTTTCCAGATTAAGTTTATCACGCTTATCCTAGGACATCAGTCTAGGATAGGATGAATGATGACAAAGGTGCCTCTCTCTCTGCACTGAATGGCGCCTAAATTACTTTGATTAAATCTGCCTTTTATTTGAGATGAATTCCACTTCATGCTCACATGAGGTGTGAGCTCATCCCTGTTGTAGTTCTCAATTTAAGTATCAGAGATTTGCCCTGAATAAAGGAAGGGTATCATGCAGTTACATTAACCCAGATGATGAGCAGTAATATAATAGGAAGCTACAATCTGACTGTCAGATCCTTACCAAATGGAGTTCTTACAACCCTTTGAGAAGAATTTGGACTTTTGTCTGCCGTGTCATCTTTTCTTTGAGAGCAGCAGTTCTTTATAGATAACACTTTCTGCCATAATTCGTTTGAGCAGTGTACTAGCAAAACAGATAATGAAGAGCTTCAAAACTGTACTTGTGATCTAAACCCATAAGACCTCTAATAACAATATCATTTATCCTTTTCTTGGCAGGGATATGCAGTATCTTTGGAAAGTTGCAGAAAATCCCACAACTTGGACGCAGCTTGGATCCCATAGTTAAATCATTCAGTGGGGTTCAGGGGAGACTGAAAATCTCACTGGAAAGTTTGCTTTAATATTTAATATTTTTTTCATGTACTTTACTGAGGAAAAAAAGATTAATTAACATTAATTGCACACGTAAAAAGGAGAGCTATCATTTTCCATTTCAGTATCTTTACAGTTTTTAATCAAATCCCTCTAGCATCTTCTGTCAGTTTTGCTTATGGTTTTTAACAAGTTAATTGAAGACAGAAACAAGCTTAAACAATTTTTTTACTCCTTTAGACTTTCTCTTTTGTACTTTCTTCTCTCTGTATCTCTCATAAATATATAATTGTGGGTTGTCGGGACAACCCTCGTTATCAATACAGGTTGGGGGATGATGTGATAGACAGCAGCCCTGTGGAAAAGGACTTGGGGATACTGGTGGATGAAAAGCTGGACATGAGCCAACAATGGCACTTGCAGCCCAGGAGGCCAGTCGCATCCTGGGCTGCATCAAAAGAACCATGACCAGCAGATCCAGAGAGGTGATTCTCTCCCTCTACTCTGCTCTCCTGAGACCCCCGCCCTGTAGTACTGTGTCCAGCTCTGGAGCCCTCAGCACAAGAAGGACCTGTTGGAGCGAGTCCAGAGGATGACCATGAGGATGACCCGAGGGCTGGAGCACCTCTCCTATGAAGACAGGCTGAGACAGTTGGGGTTGTTCAGCCTGGAGAAGAGAAGGCTCCAGGGAGACCTTATAGCAGCCTTCCAGTACCTGACGGGGTCCTACAGGAAAGCTGGGGAGGGGCTGTTTGCAAGGGCATGTAGCGATAGGACGAGGGGCAATGGTGTTAAATGAGAGCAGGGTAGGTTTAGATGAGACATTAGGAAGAAGCCCTTTCCAATGAGGGTGGTGAAACACTGGAACAGGTTGCCCAGAGAGGTGGTGGAGGCCCCATCCCTGGAGACATTCAAGGCCAGCTTGATGAGGCTCTGAGCAACCTCATCTAGTTGAAGATGTTGCTGCTTACTGCAGGGGGGTTGGACTAGATGGCCTTTAAAGGTCTCTTCCAACCCAACACATTCTATGATTCTATGATAATACCATTATTACTTCTTATTTCTAGTGCCTCCTTGGCTGACTGCTCCTCTCTTAGTTTCACTGAAGTTACAAGAAACCCTATGTGACATTGCTAGAAAAACAACATAATTTATTTGAACTACTTGTGAGTGATGCCGTTTACTTCTGAGCTATATAGCAGCTCACTTGAAGAGCAGACTGTTCAGGAGTTCACTGTTGTACTCCATTCTACTACAAAAAATCAGTTCTGGCCAAAAGTCTGGGATATTGTCCAGAATCTTAATTACCTGCATTGTTAGCAACTAATAGGGATTTCTACTGTTTTTATATTAATTTCTATAAGTAGCAGAAGAACTTTGTCATGCCTGTTTTCTGACTGACAATGTAATAGCCAGCTGTAAACATTTGCAATTCTATGCTGTTTGCATCTGTCAAATGATTGCACCTAATTGCATTTACATACTTTTCTGAAAATGGGATAATATGTATGTCAACGTAAACAGGACGCTTTACAAGTTTTCTTGCACTCTTCATAACAGCCATTTTATCTTTCATTAAAATAAACCAGACATAATTGTTGTTGTAATATGTTCCTACTTTTTATTTTCATATTCCTTAGACTGATAGCGCAATTAAATTTGTATTAAGAAAAGGAACAGTTAACATGAATCAAAGCCAAATGATGCTTGTGGCTCAGTTGTTTGATTGTTATTACACATAGAAAGGAGAGGATACTGTCTACACAATAATTCATGCTATTATTAGCATGGATCATTATAATACACATTCATCACACAATCTTCACAAACTTCATTTACATCAACAAAAAGAATTCCCTATACCAAAGTCAAAATAACATAATCACGACACTGACAACGGTAGTGGTGTAAAGCTATTCTTGTTTTTTTGGCAAGTTGAATTCTCCATGACAGGAAAGTCAAAGATATTCATAAGCTAGCAAACGATGAGAAAATCATAAAGGCTCTTGCAATAGGGATCTTCGTATTTTCAGCACCCTCAGATTTACCCACTTCTGATTCTTCACAGAACTGGCAATAATAAGAAAAAAATGACTATGATGTAAGGTTAATTGCAAATATCTAAAGTGAACATTAAAAAAAAATCAGAAAATATTATTTTGAGAATATAGCTTATCAGTGGTGTCATTTCACGTAGTTGCTAGGGCTACTATGAAGACTGGGTGATGGGTCTGTAGAATATCACACTAAAGAATAAAAAACTCCATAGAATTTCAGCCTCTTATGTGATACAATCTCATCTGTACACAGTGTGGAGGATCTACTACTTCTGCTGAAATCAAGAGGAATCCAAGGCATGAGCACCTTCCCAGATAAAGTCTCCAAGTCTATACCTTGTTTACTTATAAGGAGAAATGGACAGGCCTGCCCTGTTCCAGTCAGCTCCCTACAATTTTAGCTCGTGTTTTAGAAACCTCCCTCTCCTGGAGTCTGTGTGGAAGGATTCCTCTACTATGGATTGCCTAGGTTTCAGAACACTAGGCTTCTGTTGTAGTAAAAAATGAATTTTCCACCGTATTAAGACAGCTGTTAACATTCAACTTTGTCTTCACAAGTATGGGTTTTTACAACCTTGAGAATAAATGCATCAGACTGGAAACAATTAAACATACATTCCTTTAAAATTGGTAATGACTGTACTGCTCAGAAGGAAAAAAAAAAAAGCACTTTAACTGCCTTTATGCCAGTTACGGTTTTGAGAAAAAAATAAATACAAGAAAAATTATATTTACTTGACTAGTATTATCAGGCACTGAGGACAAAGGAAGTTTATAGGCTCATTTGAGGATACGAGAAAGTTTGAAGAATTTGAACTACTATTTCCATGACCAGTTTGTTAGATTCTGAGTGCATGGTATTGTGCCAGTATCTGGTCTGAATGAGAGACAACACAGCTATAAAATATATTAATTGGAGATGTCTGAGTGAGTCAGGAAAATCTCATATTTAAAAAGTACTTTTATCACGATAAACAAAATATCTTTAAGTGCATTGAAACACTATGCTTTCCTTCTCCTTTTTTCTTCTGGAAATTCATCTGGCCTGTATCTCAAATTCCAGGGTTGAAGAAAAAAAAATGTTTGGAGAGGAGAACTCAATATATTCTTTCCCCAGAATTTTCTGATAAGAGTTAATCAGATACAGTCTCTGATTTTAATCAAATAGTTCAAAAGATGAGCCCCAATATTTTCAACAGCCAAAAAAATTTAAATAATTCAAATAAGACATTAAGAAATAAGATTTTAAGTAATTTTATCTCTTACACTTATGCATGACTGTGCCCTAGACTTTAACAGCTGTTTTGTGAGGTTCCCTCACCTAAAGAGAGAAACACCCAAGGAAAGTGCTAGGTAGCCCTCCAGATCAGCAGTTCTTCCTGTTTTCCTGACTGTTTTAATTCCGTTCATATTCTTTTTCACTCCTACCCAATTAAGCAGCCTATGCTTCAATTCCTTTAATTCAAAGGGATTTTCATTACAGCTGTATGCGTCTGAGGATCTTCAATTCTCACACAAACTCTGGAATCCATTGCCATGTCAATAATGTCATGGATTAAATAAAGAAAAACCAAGACTGACAAACCAAAAAGCCAACCAGCAACAGCCATGAATATCAAAATAAACTGTGACACAAACAAAGGAATTGCAAGCCTCTGAGCTGGAGCCCACAGAAAGCTTCAGAGCTCATATGGAACCGAAAAATTAATAAAACTCAGTGGATATTTCAAAAAGGATGATGCACTTTTCATCTAAGACATCCGCGACCTTAATGATGTGACCATTGATTTTATCTTCATTACTGCTGGATCTCTGATTGCAGTGCATAAAACCAGGAAATATTCTGATGGCTAGTTCTTTTCCACAAGTTTCTCTCCTCTGCAGTACTACCCACAACTGTAAAAAGTTTAAACCTCCTCGGCCTCAGTTCCTTGAGTGTACGGTTCCAGCTGTGACCTGTTCATTCATCACCACAGCTTTCCTCTCAGCCTTTACACTTTGGCAATAAATTTTGTTACGCAATTTTTGCCTTTTTTTCAGGAACCTTTTGTACCTATTTAACTAGGCTTACAACAGGGCAAGGGTTGGAGGGCCAAAGCTAAAAGCAGGCATAAAAATCCATCCAAAGTCAGAGGAACCCTAGAACACTGCATAGTGATGAAAGATTACAAAGTGAGCTTCACAGACTGGATGCATCTCAGCCACTGATAATGCAGAAAAGATCCTGTGCCTGTTTGCTGAATAAACATCACATGGAAGTCATAGAAAACCCTGATATGGCTTATGCAAACACGTTTATTTAGTTCACCTTGCCCAGGGATTTTCCACAGTGGGTTTGACAGGAAATAGATTCATTTAATGAGCTTTCCATTCATTTACAATGTGATTATTAAGGGCAAATGAATGTTTCATTTTCTCAGTCTATGTACTTCAGGTAACATACCACAGAATAGCTGTCAGCTCCACTTAGAATATAATCTTTAATTCATAGGAGAACAAATAATGGAGGAGAGGTGTAGGTAACAGGTATAAATTATTTTTGCAACTGACAGTTTTTATGTCTCAGACACTGGAACTTCTCTCTCCTCTTCACCCCCAGAAAACCAATATATTCTTCAGTTTTCTCTTGCTGCCTTTCAGAATAGAGGGCTGCTCAACAATGGTTCTTCACAGGAGAACATTTCTGCATCTGCCCTACTGCTTGCTCAAGCTGTGGTTTCACTTACCTTTAAAATTTCTAATAAAATTTCTGCCACCGCTCATAGGATCTCAGCTACAGGAGGAGAAGCCAAATAATGCTGATTATGATTTTCTCTGCTTTGAGGGAATTCTTGCAAAATATAGAATTGCTGAAGCTCAACTTCTGCTTTCACTTTGATAAAAGCACCAGGTCAGTGATCTTTCCTAATGTCGAGGATATAATTAAAAATCATAAAAAAATTTATTTACCTGAGATTAATGGGATTTTTTTTGGTAGCCATTCTCTTTATTCTCTCCAATGGCTATGAATGTCTATACAAATAATTTTGATGTTGATAGAATTTATTGAGTCTTGCAAAAGCAAAGTAATGAAGTTAAACCACCTCGTTAAAACACATCCTTTCATCTGACCACAACACATGGTTTATCTTAGAAAATAATAATCTACATATAGTCTTATCTCTCCTTACTCAGCCTTCTCATCATACAAGCTATTCTCATCACTTGCTGAGGAATCTGGCACAGAAGCATGTTGACCTGAGAGAAGACTGAATGGGAGAGGAAATGACATGAATTTAATGGTCATATTAAGACTAGTATTAGTGTGTGAAGAAAACCTGCTGTTGTGAAACTTTGGCATTACTGCTCTGTGCAGGCAGGTTCTGTGTCAGTAATTTTGAAAGCTTCAAAATATAGTTTTCCATATATTAATTTTTAGACATTTTTTAATGCTTGATAAAGACTTCAGACCTACTGATGTGAATGGATAAAGCAGATGTTGTAAGTAGCTTGGAAAAAAAAGAGCAACAGCTGTCTGGAGATATATGGACCGATAATAGTTGCATATAAAGTCTCCATGAAGTATTTAAAATACTGTTCTGTTATTTCTATCCAATGCCATAATTCTATGTGAAAATTCACAAAAATGATTTTTCAAAAAAAGAACTAGATCTATGTTTCACAGAAAGCCTATGCTGAAATGCAACCTTAGCTGTAGAATTACTCTCAGAACATTCTGCTACCTACATATCTTTGTCAGTCATCCTCCTCAGCATATTGAAGAACACACAGTCAATCCCTTTATCTTAAATAGGATTGTACAAGTTCTCACCTCTTTTTTTCTTCCTTTGAAGAAGTTTGGTTCAGAGAAGACAGCAGAGGCTCAGCTGCCTTCTCAGAGGAAGTTACACAAAGAAATTTAAGAAAAGATTTTTTAACTAAAACTGAGCTGTTATTTTGTTTCGTACTTATTACTGAAACAGTGTTCAGCATTCATTTTCAAAGACCAAACAGGATTTTTACAATCCATTTAAGATTTTCCATCTTGTTTCTAACATTTTTTTCTTTTTTTTTTTTTTTTTAAAAAAAAGAACCCTTCAGATTTCACTAGATTTTACTTACATTTTACTTCCCCTGTTCATCATTAGGTCTGGCTCTGACAATAAAATATGTACTGTACTGAGAATATAAGAACTTTAGTGTTCAAATATGGCAACGTAAAGAAAAGATCCTAATTTGTTTGTAAACTGATGTACCTCCACTGAAATCAATGAAGCTATGTGAGCTTCCTGTTAATCCTAAAGAGTTTTCAACTGAAATTTAGAATGAAATGAGATTACATACAAACTGGAAAAAATAATGTGATGTCATTTTGTGATGTTATTTCGTGATGTTATTTCTTTCAAATAAATTGTATTACCTATCCTTAAAATGGAATGTAGTCTGCTTTTATACCCTACGACAGCAGAGAAAGACCTATTTTAAGGTCATTAACAACAGGCAGTACCTGATATAACACAAACTAATCAGGCTAGCACCGTGAGAATGCTACGACCCTGGGAAAATGCACCCTATAGTATTTGTTGACACTATATGTGTGAGTAACGGAAGTAGGGACGCATAACTTTTGAAGGACACTGCTGCTTGCAGGAATAGTTCATCTCATATATATATATATATCTATCTCTATCTATCTATATATATATCTCACATATAACCGACTGAAAGATAAGAATATGCAGCCTCTCACAGCAAAATATAGGAGCTATTTTGATTAAGGCCTGGGCAAGGTAAAATTACTTCATTATTTACTCATTGAAAGAAAATCAACGGCTGCAACATAATCCTATTGACAAAACCTGCATGGACACATGGCCTATCAACAATATAAACAATTACAACACTAAAATAAATAAGCATTTAGACCTTGAAAAAGACAAACTAGTCATTTTGGTTTTAGCATTAAAACTATCACACTACTATGTCAAACAGCCACCAGGTTAACAAGCATTTATTTCAATTAATTCCTGAGAATGAAAAGAATTCTGATTCATCTCTGCTGTCCTTCAGAAGTACTCCAAGCTATGACCAAAGGACTCTTAACACTGGTTCCTCCTAAAAGGAATACTATTGTTGGTGTCTGTAGTATGTATCACAGAAAAGAGAAAAGGCTATTTTTATTGAATGCGTGCTGAAATAACTAGCGCTTTCCACATCAGACCTGTCATGATCAGCTTCTAGAGTGGATAATCCAAACCAGCTTGGCAACACACAAATTTTTTAAGCAACATAGGACTTGGACATTACTGTAACATCCTTTAAAGCAGAACCATTTTGGCTATAATCCAAGGACAGAGGTGTGTGAAATATATGGCAGTCCATTATCAACTGTCACACCACCTGCATTTTAATCTGCTTCCCTAAGGAAAAAAATAATAATTAGGCGATCACCCTAAATTTGCTCATAGTCTAGTTGGCAGTAGCCCATCTTAGTAACTTTTAACTGTTTGTCCAATTTCAACCAAAGTTGACGCAAGTCACAAAACCACTACATTCCTATAATATGTGAAATAAGAAGGTGGGAGCAGCAGGAAGGAACTGTGTTAACCATCCTGCTTCAAAAAGGGCTGTTTATGTGTTTTTCTCTCTTTAGACCTCAGAATAATCTGTACTAGTACTTACTCAGGAGACCCAAAGGCAGACCTTGTTTTATTTTTAGCTCACACTGAGAACACTGTGTGGGATGCATGTTTGCGCCACAAACAGGAAGTATTTAAACACTTATTCTGGGGGCTTTTGCCTTTCTGAACATTTCAGAAATGCCTCGCTCTCTGATAATCCTGAAAATGCTTTTGCAGTATCTGGATGTCCTCCAAGAAACTCTTCAGGCAGTCTTTGAAGAAGTAATCTAGAATTTCATTTTGCAAGACAGATTCACTATGCTACTGAAGAAGTTTTTTAATGCATGCATTTAGCAGTTCCCAAACCCGGCAATTTCAGAAATACACCCACAGTATTAGAGAAGTTAAGAGGCAACACTGTAACTTCATCCTCCAAAGTATAAGATGACTGGAGCAGCACTTTGGGAACTCCATCATCACAGCCCCCTGGAACACATTTGCACTGTATAGCACCTATACAAAGATCAAGCATGTATGGATTTCAAAACTGTCTTCACTATAGAATTCTTGTTTGAATCCTTGACAACAATTAAAACGTTTCTTGCCTTCAATACAAAGGTCACAATTCTTGGTAAGGTTTCACTGTGCTTTTTAAAGGCTTTTGAAAGGGAGTGGCATTAGTTTTGGTCATGTAAAAATGAATAAAAAAATTAATAGAAGTCCATCAGATTTGGAAAAATGATGTGAAGGAATCAGAAACTCAGTCAGCTGTGAGGGATTCTTCAAAAGCCTCGTGAGCCATTAAGTGCTATCACAAAGGCATATTTCTTACAAACAGTAGATTCTAAGCATAATTATATTATATTACAGAATTTACTCTAGATCTAATCTATTTTCTTGTACTACCTGTTCAATGACTACATTTCCTGGATAATTCAAGAAAGTACCTCTGCATTTTTCACACCATGAAGGGTTTTTGGAATATTATACATATGTTCATCTTGCAATTAAGTATAACAGCTAAGGGAAAGAATTGTACTTAAATAGAAATTGGATGTTGATGTTGCATCCATCAGAGATCTCTAGAGCATCAATGAGAAATATAAAACGATGAGTAGGACAGCTGAGAATGCATGAGCACATGTACAGTGTTGGATATCAGAAGTTTCAAAGAAGTAATGGTGTGGGTAGTGTAAGGGTGACTTTGGGAGTTAACTTTCTTATTAACTTTTAAAATTAAGGCCTGCTAAAGTTATTAACGGAAAAGTTTTTAATGACTCACAAGTTTAACTAAATTACTTCAATATGCTATAATACCAATTCACTTTGTTGTGATTTATTTCACATAAGAAGCCTTTATAACAAAGACTGTTACTGTCTGTTGATCGATCATTGGAGGAATAATATAATTTAGGAGAAGAATCCAGTTAGAGAAAATACTAAGTGACATGAAAATCTGTGCTTCAGACTCTTAAGGCTGTCCTGAATTTTGAATGCAGCTAGAGTCGCAACTGCTGTCCTCACCAGAGCTGAACCTAAACTTGCATGCTACCCAATAATATGAGAAAAGAAGGATGGAGATGAAATTTAGGAAAAATTAAAACAATTTTTAAGCTGTACACTGTGTTTGGAATTCTTCAAACCGCCTGGGCTAACCAAACTGGGCTAATTCTGTTCTCATCATCATAAGGAAACCTGGGGATAATGACTGGAAGGGATTACTCAGGCAGTGAGCACTGTCCACTCTTGTTGCAGAGGACATTGTTATACAGCCCTATATGTATCTGTTAATGGATACAATTTAGGCCAATTCTAATGTCAAGGAAACCATTCCTAATGCAGATTCTGTATGAATCGTGAAGGAGAAGATTATGCATGTGATTGTTCTGGTTCTTCGTGGATTTGCTAATTTTGTTAAGGCTTTTCACAGTGTCTTTTGTTGACTCCATACATTAGGGTTGTCACATACCTGTCAATTCAGTAAGCTACTCAAGAAACAGTATAACTCCCATATATGTGTTTGTCATTGTGTGCAGATTCCTTAGGGACAAGTAGTAACTGTTCATCTTCTTATCTATATTTGTGTAAAATGTGGCTTCAATAGGTGGGTTACAAAATATTATATAAATATATGGCAACTGAAAAAGATTAATTTTCAGGTCAGGAGCAGGAAGAATTTATTTGTGGAAGATACATTTTTGTTATGATAGTCCAAATTAGAATACCATTACTTTTTTCATTAGCATCAAGTGAAGGCTAATGAAAGACCTCATCGGAGGTCATCTTGGGTTTAGTGATCATGAAATGGTCAAGTTTTCAATTTGTAGTGATGTAAGGAGGGGGGTTAGCAAAACCTCCACCTTGCACTTCCAGAGGGAGGACTTTGGCCTGTTCAGAGCACTGGTTGAAAGTCCCTTGGGAGATAGTCCTGACGGCCAAAGGGGTCCAGGAAGGCTGGACGCTCTTCAAGAAGGAAATCTTAAAGGCCCAGGAGCAGGCTGTCCCCAAGTGTCGCAAGTCTAAAGAGCAGGGAAAATGTCCAGCCTGGATGAATAAGGAACCTCTGATGGGATTTAGGAATAAAAGGAGGGTTTACCACCTTTGGAAGAAGGGACAGGCAACTCAGGAGGAGTACAGAGATCCCATTAGGTGACACAGAGAGAAAATTAGGAAGGCAAAAGCCCAGCTGGAGCTCAACTTGGCCACTAACATTAAGGACAACAAAAAAAGTTTTTACAAATACATCGACAAAAAGAGACAGGGAGAATCTCCATCCCTTACTGGATGCGGGGGGGAAAGTTGCAACCAAGAACGAGGAGAAGGCTGAGATACTTAATGCCTTCTTTGCCTCCGTCTTCAATAGTCAGACCAGCTATCCCCAGGGTGTTCAGCCTCCTGAGCTGGAAGATAAGGATGGAGAGCAGAACAACCCACCCATAATCCAGGAGGAAGTAGTCAATAATCTTATTCTGCACCTAGATGCACATAAGTCTATGGGGGCGGATGGGATTCACCCAAGAGTACTCAGCGAGCTGGCGGGAGAGCTCACCAAGCCTCTCTCCATCATTTATCAACAATCTTGGTCAACAGGGGAGGTACCAGGTGACTGGAGGGTGGCTAATGTGATGCCCATCTACAAGAAGGGTCGGAAGGAGGATCCGGGGAACTACAGGCCTGTCAGCCTGACCTCAGTACCAGGAAAGATCATGGAGAGGATCATCTTGAGTGAGCTCTCACAGCAAGGGCGGGGCAGCCAAGGGATCAGGGCCAGCCAGCATGGGTTTAGGAAAGGGAGGTCCTGCTTAACCAACCTGATCTCTTTCTATGACCATGTGACTCGCCTTCTGAACACGGGGAAGGCTGTGGACATTGTCTATCTGGACTTTGGTAAGGCCTTTGATACCGTCCCCCACAGCATTCTCCTGGAGAAGCTGGCGAATCATGGCATAGACAAGTGTACTCTTCACTGGGTTAAAAACTGGCTGGATGGCCGTGCCCAGAGAGTTGTGATTAATGGGATGAAATCCTCTTGGCGGCCGGTCACCAGTGGTGTCCCTCAGGGCTCAGTTTTGGGGCCAGTTTTGTTTAATATCTTTATCAATGATCTGGATGAGGGGATAGAGTGCACCCTCAGTGAGTTTGCAAATGACACCAAACTAGGTGGGAGAGTTGATCTGCTTGAGGGTAGGAAGGCTCTACAGAGGGACCTGGACAGGCTGGATCGATGGGCCAAGGCCAACTGTATGAGGTTTAATAAGGCCAAGTGCCGGGTCCTGCATTTCAGTCACAACAACCCCAAGCAACGCTACAGGCTTGGGGAAGAGTGGCTAGAAGGCTGCCCAGCAGAAAGGGACCTGGGGGTGTTGGTAAACGAGCAGCTTAACATGATCCAGCAGTGTGCCCAGGTGGCCAAGAAGGCCTACAGCATTCTGGCTTGTATCAGGAATAGCGTGGCCAGCAGGTGCAGGGAAGCGATTGTGCCTCTGTACTCGGCACTGGTGAGGCCCAGCTCGAGTACTGTGTTCAGTTCTGGGCCCCTCTGGACAAGAGGGACATTGAAGTGCTGGAGCGTGTCCAGAGGAGAGCTACCAGGCTGGTGAGGGGTCTGGAGACCAGGTCATATGAGGAGAGGCTGAGGGAGCTGGGCATGTTTAGCTTGGAGAAGAGGAGGCTGAGGGGAGACCTCATTGCCCTCTACAACTACCTGAAAGGAGGTTGGAGAGAGGTGGGTGTTGGCCTCTTCTCCCAGGTGAATAATGACAGGACCAGAGGAAATGGTCTGAAGCTGTGGCAGGGGAGGTTTAGATTAGATATGAGGAAGAATTACTTTACTGAAAGCGTGGTCAGGCACCGGAACAGCCTGCCCAGGGAGGTGGTTGAGTCACCATCCCTAGAGGTGTTTAAGAAACGTCTAAATGTGGCACTTCAGGGCATGCTCTAGTGGCAGAGATTGTAGGGGTGGTTTTTTCTGTGTGTATGGTTGGACTCAATGATCTCAAAGGTCCTTTCCAACCATGAAGATTCTATGATTGTATGAAGTAAAAGTATGTTTACCATTACCTAGCTACTGTATTTAGTTGAGTCTGTCTAGCAGAAAAGAGCATTTTATCTTTTTATGTAACAGACATCCCCAGTATTACAGGATAAAGGAACTGAGACATGAGCCGATCACCTGATGAAATCAGTTATCAGATCTAAATAAAGGAAAGTCTATAGGTGTAACTTTATCTTAAAAAGACCCTCTCAAGACAGGGGTACTGAAAAAGGTGCCACATCATGTCCTTTCAGGTAAGAAGGAGGATTTTAAGTATTTTCAGGATTTTCTACTATTAAACACTGAGCTCTTATGACCCTCTGGTAAGATACAAGTGCATCACCCAAGCAGAAGCAAATCAAGCCTCTTTCACCTGGCCCTCCTTGAGGGACACCAATCATTACTGGTTTCTACTTGGACATTAAGCTGTTAACTGTAACTCTCTGGATGCAGCCACCCAGCCAATTCCTTATCTATTTAATAGTCCACCCATCAAATCCATCCCTCTCCAAATTAGAGGTAAGAATGTTGTGGTGGACCAAAGGCCATTTAACCACAAAGGCTCCATTCACATAGTTCCAAAACACCATTAACTTTATCTATGAATAGGAGCACTACGAAAAAGAGTAATCTTCATATTGATCATTCTGTATCTTCAAAATTTACTGCACCTACTGCAGAAACATCCAAAGAAAGAGAAGTGTTAGGTTTCACACTGCAGTCAGTTGATGATATTGTGAAGGTCTTAGTGATGTTGACTTTGCTCTCCTGGGGAACTGTTCCATGTTTGTTTTTGCCGTGAGCCTCTTGGGTATAGTACAAGTGCTCTGTGACTGGGCTACAAGCATTTCAGCATATGTGATATCTGTGGCTTGGCAGGTCACCACACAGACTGATTCTGCGTCTGCAAATCGTGATACTTTTTTTCTAGCCTTCAATTCAAAATCTTGCTCAACACCAAGTAAGTTATTTTTATAACACATTGAAGAAATATATGAGAAACTATGCATGATGATTGATGCTGCTGAGAAAAACTGCATGCAGAGGAAGAAGCAGTGCCCTTCTATGACTGTCTATTTCCTCTAACAACTTTATTCTTTCAAAAATCAAAACAGAAAGTATTGGAGAAAGCAAAAATATTGCTGGCTTCTGCCTGCATCTATGCTTTTTCTTTTCAACCGGTTCTTGAACCCTGTCCTCGTTACATAAAAATGCTCCTTTTCCGAAGAGTTGTCTCCTACTGCTGATTCATGTCTCTCATAGGAATGCAGTTTACTCTCTTTTTCTCTCTGGATCCTCTATAGAATAGAGTTCCAAGAGCATCTTCTACACTGAGCAATTTTAATTCTAATTGTTGAAATGTAGCCTTAACCTTCCTCCCCCTGGAAGGATTTTCTTTCTCATCTACCTCATACTGGGATCTACTACAAGAGCAGTCAGGCAACAGCTGTGTATGAGGGATGGATAGACAGTATTATATAAAGTAGGAATAGAATCACGCTATATCTACAGTAGCAAGTACTGCAGTGTATCACAGTGGAAGACAGTGTGTAGAATCAAACAGTGCTGAGGATTTGGCATAGATACTATATGCATTTCAGGGCTTTTACTTTGGGCTAGCTCCAGTTTGGTGTGTAGAACCAATCACGTTAGCAGTTGGAGAGCATCAGGTACATTTCTGGGGGAAATCTTTCAGTTTAGCTTCACCCAGAAGAATCTAGTTTGCACAATTCAAAACCACTCTGCAATGCAAACTAAAACATAGTCTGTGGGGATATTGAGGAGATGCATTTTGACAATGTTGTTCTGAGCTAAACTACTGACTGGACTGCTGTATTAAGTTCCTTCCTTGAACTTCCTTTCTTCTTCCTTCTTCCCTTCTTTTTATCCTTCAGAACTGGGTGTTAAACAAACTCTCTAAGATAAATCAATACAGCATTCCCTTTAGCAATAGCACCTGTGATGGTGGAAGGAACAGCTGAGGTAACATTATTTTCATCTCTATTATACTTCTCTTGATTTTCTGCTTAATATTTGCGAAGCACATAGTACAGCACTGTCTTGAAGAACATTGTTTTAAAAAAAGTGTCATGCAAAGACACGCATCACAAAAGACTAGAAGAAAACAGCTAAATCATTGTGAAAGAATATGTATACAGGAAAGCAAAATATATTTCAAATACCATCCTTAAATTTGACATTTATTGTGCCTATATCCTATTTTGAATATTTCTGAACTGTTAGACATGGCTTGTTCATTGGTATCAGAGAATTAGCTGTTTCTTAAGAAATGTGATTAATAAATTCAAGTAAACTGTCAGAGCTGTCTAACTTAAAAAGAAAGGAAAATAGTCGACCCATAACTGTCACCAACATTAAGTTAACATGGAATGGCATAGCATTAGCTATTAAATGAAGCTAAATTTTTTAAGAAGGAAAACAAGGCAAGGATAGTAGATATGTATTCGTACTCGTTTACCATCCTGGGCAAGGCAAATGAAGCAAAATTCACATTTAAGCTGACACACACAGTAAGAAGGAAGTAGAAAAGTGAGTGTGACTTGAAACTTGTTACTTAAAAGTTCAGGAAACCAAGTACATCAATTAATAAGCAGACAAAGGTAATTTTAAAAGTAACAGTCTGTAGACATGTAGGAAAACTTATTCCCGTTAAAAACAGACTGATCTGTAGCCTCAGGCTGAAGGCTGTTTGCTGTTCGCACTGGAAGTATCGCTTTTACTTTTCATTTCACTTGCACTCAACCACGGATGAACCCAATAGGGAGGATGGCACAAGAAAATCCCAGGACATACCACAACTAAAGTGTCCATGTTTCACCTCAAGTCACTGGAAGAAATTATGAACAAATCAATCCATTAAAAATTAAGTTGATGACTTTTTTCCCCTTATAAATGTCACTGGCTTTATTACAATGTTTTTTTTAAATTGATAATGCCATTTATTGAAAGATAGCTAATCTAGGCACTGACCTGATTATCTCCGATAGCACTACACTGGGCAGTATGATTGTATTGTTATGGCCCAGCCAAGCAGCAGACTGGAAAGCCACACTGGCAAAACTATTATGGATTTCACTTAGAGCTATTTGGGGTATATCTGTGCATAGCACTTCATTCTCCTGTGCTCTAGCATTTCTGAAGAATTTGACCACATTTTTGTGGAAAAAAAAATAATCAAAGCTAAACCAAAACAACCTTCACTCTGACCAACTCTGCTAGCTAGTCATTAAAGAGATAAGCTTTATAATGCCCATGAAGTGTCTGCTGCAGAAAGAGAATGAAAAGGCAGAAGCATTTTCCATAAGGAAAAATAACTCTTTTCATACACCTGGTTGCAACTATGTCAGCTACCTACTGCTGCCTGTTCCTTCTTCCAGGTTATTGCCCCCAGTAGCCTGGGGGCTCAGCTACTTATCCAATCCCTTCTTCCACTGTTTCAGTCAAGCTGAGTTGAAGCAGTAAGGATCACACATTTGTATTTTATGGGGGAAATAACACATCATGAGGTGGTACTGCAGTAAACTGCCTTGTCCTGGGCATCAAATTTGCAACCCCCTGCCTCTTACTCTTCCCTCCAAAAAACATGGATATTCAGTGCAAGACCTCCTTTGGATCACGTAAAAGACACATCAGAAGAGAAGAAGAGATATATTATTGAATGTATGCCCAATATCTAAAACTATATGAAGCCAGTAGAGCTTCATAGTTCAGGAGATTTGATACTTCCCTTATGATTTTTCTGCTCTCCATTACCTTTCCTTTTTTAAAATACATATAAAATCCATGATTTCCAAACAAAAGTTTAGAATACAAAAATTACACGGTATCATGGTTTAAACATGTAAAAGACAACTCAGGTTTCAAAATTTTGAAAACCTCATTAAAGCTTTACATGCATGTTTACTGCTACACTTTTTTATGTGCATAAATACAGGCTGAGATAAGCATGCCCATGACAGACTGTGCTAAGGAAGTAAAGGGATTCAAAACACAGATGTTGGAAAAAAGGCAAAATCAGATTCACAATGCACCAGTGCACATGCATTTCTCAAACAGATAAAAAGTATAAATTGGCAACAAATTTTCAGAAGAAAGATGAGGTCAGCTTGCCCTCATGTGCTATTAAATGCTCTCAGTCATGTAAGGCTAAGAATACTCTAATAGGTTGAACTTGTTGGGTGAAAAACTTTTTCCCTTGGTGGATTCAGATTAAGATTTTCCTGGCCTTGACAGAAAGAGGCAATTAACTAGGAGTTTTTGCTCATCTACAGCCAAATTAAGGTTGGTCAGGCATGCTATTTTAGTATCTTTGTGAAGCAAACATAGCAACAGTAGACTAACTCTTGAACAAAAAATTATGTTAGGAAACTGGCTGTGTAATTCCAAGACCTAGGCCTTGCCACAATTAATTTTTTTGTCTGCATAAAATTTCATAGTTAAAACCAAAAGATCCTAAAACTGCATTTGACCCAAATAATGGCAAGTTTTTTTTCTGTGTATCAATGTGCTCTATAAATTCCCTAAAGAAATGAAGATTTCATATTCCTAATCTTTTATCATAATTACTTTTGAAATAGAGAGAATTAACCACAATCCAGAAAAAATTTAGAAAACATAACTCCTTATCTACAAAAGAACTGGGCGATTTACTGATTTAATCACCTAAAAAGTAATTTCCCTCAGCAGTTTTTAGACATTTCACTAGTGCAAACATTAATCCATATATCCCTGTATTTTGAGGAGAAATGTGGTGAAACTCTTCAGAAATGCTAAAGCACAGGAGGATGAAGTACTATGCATAGATATACCCCAGATAACTCTAAGTGAACTACCTTATACAGGGAAATTGGTAATAGCTTTGGTGGCGTGGCTTTCCAACCTGCTGCTTGGCTGAGCCATGCCAATATAATTCTATTGCTCAGTGTAGAGCTATCGGAGATAATCAAGTCAGTGCCCAGATTAGCTCTGCTTGTGTTAAGTTGTGCTATATAGACTATTTCACATTGAGAACCTTAACTCTGTTATTTGAAGCAGATGGAACCCCAGATTCAAATTTTGCCCAGTTCTGGCAAATTTCTAAAGTAAATTCTCAAACCAAGGTGGATTCAGGCAGACTCCATCTGGATTTTCCATAAAATCTTATTCACTTAATTGTTTTCATTGTTTTGTATTTTGCTCAAAGCCTGGTAGTCCCTGCTAAACTTTTTTTTTTCTTTTTTACTTAGGTCTATACCTTTTTTTATGAAACAACAATATTTTTAACACTGCCACATAACAGTTTGCTGTGCAAATACTCCCATCTTTTAACACATTTTGATGCGAGTCAAAAGGCGCGAATCATGAGACTGATAGCAAGAATTTAGGGAATGCCTAGGGCTATTAAAGTAGTAGTAGGTCTCATACTCTCTGTCAGGTATGCAATTCGGAAAGCACTACTAGGAGCAAAAGGCAGTACTGGATTAAGGTTAGTATTCAGCTCTGCAGCTGTGATTAAATGCACATAGAATTGAGCTGCTGAGTGCACTTATTTTTAACGTAGTCTTTCATTATAGCAGACTCTCACCTTGAACTATGCTTCCTCCAGAAAGTCTAATGAATGGTTTTCTCATTATAAGCACAGAGTCTAAGGGGAAAATGCCCATAAATTCCATCCAGTCACAGTATGCAAATATTAAACAGCAGAAATTCTTAACATACCCACTTAAAATATTTCTCTCCAACCTCTTCCTATGTCCTACTGGAAGCTCATGAGCAATATAAACCACAGATATCATAGTGACCCATGACATCTTTTGCCTAATTACTAATGAAAAAAACCTGTGGCTTAGAGATAGGAGAAAAATTTACAATAATAAAAAAAAGCTATGAAGCAAGGGATCTGGTGAGGTTATCCATTGTCAGCTACATTTAGAGACATCTTAAGTGTTTGGCCACATTATCTTTTACCTTTGTCTATCACAAGATATGTACTCCACATAGATTTGCTTGCAATCCTTAAAAGGAAAGGTTAGTGAAAATCAAAGGTTTGTAGAGATTGGTAACTGAATTTTCTATAATTAATGCGTCTTTTTCTTTAGAAATTACTAGTGCATAGTTTGGAATCATAGTTCCTGTTAGAAACCCACTATGAAACCTGTGAATTTCAACCTTCAGACAAAGTCCCAGCTGCGAACAAACTTTATAGTTTTGAGTCTGAAACATTTGATAGAAAAGACTGTAACTGTTCATATCTACCATCCACAAAGTGGAAAATATCTTGAAAAAGATGCATTTCCTTCCTTCCCTACTTCCTTCCTTCTACTGGGGGTGATTTCTGACCCATACTGACAGACCAGCATGTCTTAGTAGTAAGAGATGATTATTCATCACTGTTTGGAGGCGATCCTTAATCAAGCACAAAGTATACCACTTTGCAGTTCCTGTCTGGAGTGTACTCTCCAAAGACATGCTTTTATATTTTGAAGTCCATACATGAACCGCTACCACAAGATAATGCTAACAGTTGCCCTTTTATGTTCTTTTAAATATAATGCAAATCCTTACCCTATTTTGGATTATTTTGGTGATCAGAAGCTAGTAAGACAGCCTGAAAATAAATGAACTTTTGAAGTACCATCTAATGCTGCAGTGTGTTAATATTCATTTTTATAATTGGTCTTTGTATAGAACACCTGTTTAAGATGGTACAGTACCAGCTAATGCCTATATTAGTCTGACCGTTTACATTTTATACACCACTGCAACTTTCTTATTGCCAACAACAGCATCTCTCATCCTCTTGCAGCTCTTGATCTACAAGATGCCGTCCACCTAAAACATGAAGAAACGCAAACAGAGCTGCCAGAAGATGGACTCTGCATAACAGCTAAAAACTTTGTGGTGCTTAGAGAACTGCTCTGAAAACAGAAGAGAAACCCTGCATGTTAAAAGAAGCCATCAAGTTCAGAGATCAAAATTGCTGACCGATGCCTATTAAAAGGCTGAGAAATACCTACTCCAAAGTCTATTTTTAGTCACTTGCGTTAGCCACCACTGTCTTTCACGTATTTCAGGAGCTGGGCGTGAATTAACATCAAAGCCTTAATACCGTCTGACCAGCTTCTTTTAGATATTCCTCACATGGAGAGTGTAATGTTTAATATCAAATTTACTTATTGAAAGATTATGTTAAATGGGATTTCTGGTTTAGCAGAGTGATACAAAATATATTGCATAACACAATATAAATGTAAGTTACGCTTAGCAAAATGCACATATAGCAATTGCAACACACAGTTCAATCACAATACCAATGTGATTCCCATTACTGGTCTCTATGTGTTCACCATCATGATGCTGGTATCCCCTCTCACCAGGAAAGCATACGTCAGTTGAAGCCCATTGCTTTCTTCGAAATTCTTTTGTTAGTTGTTCAGGTTTTATACCCTATGTTTGGCTGAGCCAGGTATTCCCACTCCCCACACTGGTCTGGCTGGTGCTGGTCTGGCTAACTCAGAGAGACATTCACACTCTTCTAGTGAACTCAGGGAGAAACACTTACACCACCAGTTGATCCACTCAACTATATCAAGCTGTTTACCTAAAACAAAGGCCACTCTCTGGCCCCCTTGGTGTTGAGATAAGTCAGCTTCTTTGCAACGGCTGTGGTCAGCCAAACACTGAATTATCGTCTGAGCTTCGTGGGCTCATCTTCTCCTTGCCCCTCTTCTCTGAGCCTTCCTCCATCGTAGGTGTTTATTGGTCAGTCATAATTAGTCTTAATTTGTAGACTTAAAAAAAAAATCAGAGAGAGTAAATTCAAATACAACTGAAAAACATGGAACAGAAAGTGTGAGAGTCAGTGGATAAGGAAAAAGAAACAACATAGTATGCATATAAAGATGATAAAGCTGGAATTTAGCCATGCACTGAGGTGATGTACAGGACCAACCTGCTCTAGTAGGTGGAATACCTCCTTCCAAGGCATGCTATTCATTACCTGAGTCACCGCCTGGCATTACAGCTGGTGAAACTATCTAGTATCTATATAAACCTCACTGAGTAACAGTCTCAGTGTCATGAATAGACATTATTTTCAAAACATGCCTCTGTGGTAAGAAGATATTAGTCACCCCTCACAGATGGGAAATTGAAGTCTGAGACAGACTGTTTTATTCAAGGTCAGTCACAGTATCTGCTGTCCGAGCTGGGAAACGAACAGACATCTCCACTGTCTTACACCAATACTCTGCCAACATCCCATCTAATTCTATCATTATGTTTATATTGAATATGACCTTAATTGAGACTTGCTATCGGCTTAAAATAAGCTGCTGCTTGCAAGCCTCCTTGCAAGCTTGTAAGGAGTTAACACGGTTGAAGCTAAAATTTTCAGTAAGTGTGAGTTATTTTAATTACAGCCCACAACAGTCTGATATTTTTTCAGCAAACAACAAGGACATATGTCTCTACACAATAACTTTTTCAAATAATTAAAGAGAAAACTAGGTCAATGTCAAGGATTAAGCGGTACAGCAACACGAAGTTAATCAAAGTTAATATTTAATTCACCAGGAGAATAATCCCGTTTTGTTGTGTTCCAGACTATACTTTTAAACAAAGTGCTAAAAAGGAAATATAATAGTGTTTCACTTTATTTCTTTTCAATTCTTAGCAATTCTAACATGAGCTCTGTAATGTCACATCTTCCAGTGCTGTTAACGCACATAATACCACAGGGGTCCATGATTCCTGTAGCACAGTAGAATGTATTAGATTTAAAATCTCAAATTTATAGTGCCAAATTCATGTTATTAAGCCAACTATATGGACCTTTATAATCAACATAACTGTTATAACACTTTCAGATTGTATATCCATAATTTTGACTTTCCTTGCATGAAGAAAAAACTTCAGAAATAACTATAGATAAAATCTCTTACTTTATGTTTTAAGATGGTGACTATCTAGACAGCCATTAACACATGGGAAAAAAGTACATCACCTAATGACAAGCAGGTGAAATAGCTGGTAAACAGAAATGAATAAAGGTGTCGTTAGGAAAGGACAATAGGCAAATTTAAGTCACTATTATATTATTGTGAATTTCTTTAATTCCTTCAATGCAGTGCCAGGATTTTTGTTAAATGGTGTCTTTCTTTTCCCTCTCTGAGGAACATTATATTTCTAATGTCCTTGGTATCTCTTCAGATTTTGTTATTATGAAATCATTTCAGAAGAGTGTTTCTAGTGAAAAGAACACTTGGCTTGTCACTGTTCTTTGTTTTTTGAATAATGTACATCATGTTTTTAAAGGTCATAGATGGAGCTTCTAGTAAGCAAACTTTTATTTAGACAAAATCCCCTTACTTAGGTGTACAAAGTCAGAAACATTTTTTGGTTTTCACTTTACTAGACAGTCAAAGCATAGACACTGAGATAGAAGATGAGCTTTTCCGACCATAACCATTTTACATCTGAGAAAAATAAACTCAAAAAACTCTCAATACAATCCCTAAGTCAAGGAAATCAAGGAAAGTGAACAATAAAAGAAATGGATAAAAGATGCCATTTTTCATTGCTGAGTTACAAGGAATAAGGCAAATCACAATATCACCATCGAAGTCCTAGTCTCTGTTGTTGCTATATGTTATGATGATGTAGTTAATGAAAGTCATAGGAACTTAGGAACTGTTACGCACAACGTCCAAGCAAAGCTCCATTAATGCTACTGGAGCTCCGAGTAGCCTGGCACACCTGTAACAGATGCTATAAACCCCTCTGGACAGCGGCCTACGCTTTTACAATTCTGTGAATTACCACATAAATTTATAACATATTGCAAATGATCATATCATATTTTAAATACAAAATGCCTCTGCTTTGAGTGATTGCTTTTCCATAAAGAAAACATATCAGTCTGTCGTGCACTCTAAATCTCCGGACCTTTGCTCTTTTACCTTCATGGCACATCATGGTATAATTGCATATGACAGTATGTGTCTGTGTGCTATACTTGAAACCATTAGATTGACAACCAGGTACCATAAACTGCAGTCTAAAAATATCATTGTTAATGTGCTAAAACATTATCTTGTTGATGTTATTCAGACCTATAACGTTTCCCTTCACCTTCCCTGTCTCTAAGCTCTGTGGTGCAGTTCTCAAGCACTGTATTTCTATCGTCCAATGATTGTCACAAAAGCGGGTATACAAAAAGGTGAATTTCAAGTAAACAGAAATGAAAAATTCACTCAAAGAACTGTGTCATAAAAACAATAGATGTGGTGCAATAGACATTTATGTGATTCAACAAGGATTTGTGCAAGCTAATCAGAAAAAAATAGTGATTTTACGCACATTTCATGCAGTATGGATCAACATAAAATTGAAGAAGTGGCTCTAACAAGTAATAAGAATTTATTTGCCTATTCTGTTGCTTAAATTCTGTTTCCTGAGCTGATGGATGAATTTGGTTTTAATGCCATTCTACAGCAGATACAGTTTAAATGATCTGCTATTATTTTCCAAAGCCAAAAGAGACTATAGTCTTAGCAGTGCAAGATTTGGCATCCTTAAGACTTTAATGTTCTACTCTGAGACAGTATTTGTGAGTTTCTGGAGGGTTTAATGCACTGAGAAACATGAAACTCTGCTGTATCCTTAATTCTGTTGTTGTCTTGCTCAGAATGGTAGATAAACCACAGGTACCTATTTCTCTTTCTGTAATTTGTTATAAACAATAATGAAAAGGACAGGCTTTGCCTGTCCCTAATTTACAACTTGTAAATAAGGAATGACAAGCAATACCAAAATGAGGCACTGATTTACAGTGAAAAAAAACCCCAACAAATAAAACCCAATAAAAAAACAGAGAGGTAAAATTCCAGGACATGTTGGTTTGAGTAAGGAGAGACTGATGTTGTGTCATCTTTATACAGACACTAGCTATTTACCCTCTACTGGCAATGCTGAATATTTTTCCTAAATATTACTAGCTTCATCACTAAGACTGCAAGTTGCTCATTGTTTTTTAGGAGACATAATCCTCTAATGAATCAGCTGCAGTTTTCATTGGAGCATGGACAAATTCTCTACAAATGGAATTTCAACAGGTAATTTACAGACAATAAGTATAGCAGACTGGGTACTCAGAAAAGGTGCAAGTCACCTACAGTTGCCTATATGCTAGCGCCATGCAGTTTGGCAGCGTTGTTTTTTGCACTTAGGTACATAGAATTTGCCCTTCCTTTGCTGATGTTATGAGAAAAGCTTCATAGGCTTGTATGAGAAGTAAGAGAAAGCCAGCACATTTTCATAATGTGCTGCTGATAAGAACGTCTGAACTATTACAGTCTAGTTGAAAATGTCCTTGGAGCTTTAACTTAAGCTTCTCAGGGGGAAAGAAAAGTCCTAATAGATCATTCTTCTAATAGTAATGATACCAAATAGAACTGATATCAGTCAGCTGTTGTATATCAGGAAAAATTGCCTCCTGTTTATTTTAAAATTACACAGTCAAACCACATCTGCACTGTCTCATCTCACACATGTTCTGGAGAAAGGGCTTCTCCTGCTCATTATTTAGTAAGAGAACAATAACAATAAGAAAAAGTCAGTGGAAAATGGGCACTAGAAATAACATGTGGAGATTCATAGTCTCTCTGCCTACGGGAACACTAAGTTATTTGAGACAGTAAGCGAAACACACACTATAGTCCTGCTTCAATGGTGATGCACGATGTAGTCTGCATTTCTCTTTACCCAGTAATGACAGGAACATATTACTGTCTACTAACTGAAAAATGGCCCAGGCATTTTTGTTTACAGATGAAATTTTTTTAAGGAGTAAAAAAAAGTTCTCCGTATTGTGGTAAAACAAATGGTTTTGAGTTAGGTTGAGTTAGGCCTGGCTGGAGATAAGTAGGGAAAAGCAAGCTTGAATAGTGAAAGCTACAGAGAACCCTGAACTAGGAATCATGAGGGAAGAGAAAGCTGAAGATAGGGTTACTGTCTTGCTTTGTTTTCTGATTATCACTAGATATTTCAAGTCAAAATGCATGAAGCAAACGTGTCTGACACAAGAAAATGTGGGTCTTTTTCACAATCCATGAGAAAAGCGATCAACAGCATCATTAACACAACAGTCCCTGCTCAGAACACAACAGAACTCTGGGATAGAGTCAAATCCCTCCTTGTGTGGAGATACAGAGGAAAAGAAATACTCTTTGTTATTGAAAAATCACATAACAGTATTTTTGGCCAGTGACATGCAACAATCTTGCCCAGAGATTTATATCCAGTGAGAAAAAAGAGAAGCTAGTTCATTTGCTCTTTGCATGGAGACTGACTAAAGTATATGGCCTTTTTTCTCCCCAAACCTGAATGCAGGAGCAATCTGGTTTTACTCTTTACATACTTCATGGCAAAGTCTTGTTCATGTCAGTACACTTCAGAGGAAAGGCTAAAAGGGGAAAAAAATATAAACCAAGAGGACAAAAAAGTAGTGAATTTGCCTCATGAATCCTCTTGGTACAATTTAACCATCAGCTGATCAAAACTAATTGTATGTGTAGACATAAAAGCTAAAGACTAATGATACAGTATGAAACTGCATAAACAGATTCTGGGGTACCTTCTGCCTCCCTTAGGTCCCTATCAGTACGAGTAGTATTACAGATTTCAGAAGAAAGATATGGAGCAAATGTTACTAGATGTGAGAAAATTCACCCTTAAAAATGAGAACAGAAAGTTAAGTTTTTGAAATATGAGAATTCTGCGGGACAAAAAGTACACTCAAATGGAATGGATTTCATCTAGACACATTTACAAAATATGCATATCTATACATCTCTCTATATATAATTATGTACAAACTACATGAACATATTTCAGAAAACTGAAAATGAAGTCCAGCCAAAAAATCACCTAAGAAGAACAAAGTGCTGCGAAGACAGAATGGGAGCAGGAGAAGCAAGACTGAACCCTGAAGAGTACAAAACATGCAAATAGGACAGTTACATTGCCTTCAATAACAATAAGCTGTAACAGCACAGAACACAGAGAAACCTGTAAGCTTTTTCGCCTGAACTTTGAGATGCCAAGAGTGTTTTCAAGGTCCTCAGTTTGGATACATACTCCAGCTGCACCCTGAATCCAAAATATGATGTGATTGTATCAAGACACATTTCAATCCTCAATCATGCCCTCATCCTCAGTGCCCAGGCTCGGTGCTCTGTGGCACCAGAACTTGAGGACACAGAGAAGTTTGTACTTGCTGCTGAAGCTATCATCATGTTCTTATTTCTAATCAGTCCAATGTGTGGCAATTTATGTCAGACTTTCTGTAACTGCAGGCCTGAACATCGTATGGATGATAAACTTAAGTAGTAAAAGAAGTATGTGCATGAAACCAGGTTCTGCCAGCAATGATGCAACCTGTCAGCTATGGAAATGGATCTATTAACAGTGAAAAATCAATACTGCCAACCATCAGGGTGGAGAGCATCCAATTAAAACAAGTGAGAACATATAAGAAAGTACTTTATTTAATTTTAGTAAATTACTCTTTCTTTAAAAATGAAATTACTACTCTGATCAGAGCAAAGATGAACATTGATTATTTAGTATATTATAGACACAGCCTAGTGCCACATAAATACGGGCTGGAGGAGAAAGCAAAATTGAGTAGAACTCTAGCTTATCTATTAGTGATCTTGGATTTTTTCATACACAACATATTGTAGTGTTTCTACAGTTCTGAATTCTAAGCAACAGAATGGTCTAATGCTGTAATGAATACGCAAACTATCACGGAATCACACAATCACACAATCACAGAATGGCAGGGGTTGGAAGGGAACTCTGGGGATCATCTAGTCCAACACCCCCGCCAGAGCAGGGTCACCCAGAGCAGGTTGCACAGGAACGTGTCCAGGTGGGTTTTGAATGTCTCCAGAGACGGAGACTCCACCACCTCTCTGGGCAGCCTGTTCCAGTGCTCTGCCACCCTCACAGTGAAGAAGTTCCTTCTCATGTTGAGATGGAACTTCCTATGTTCGAGTTCGTGCCCATTATGTCTTGTCCTGAAAACTATGCATCTTTTGCATTCTTTTGCTAGAGCTTCTTTTGCTCTAAGATCCTCTTTGTACCATTCCCATCTGCTCACAGTGATTGAACCCAGGGTAGAAAAAGCCCAAAAGGACAGGTAGGTTTCCTCTGTTACACTGGTGAAAATGTCTCTAAGCAGAAGCACAGCGAAGAAATTAGGAATAAACCAAGTCAAATATCCAAATTTGTTTGAATCATTTGGTTTGAATTTAGGTATTACAGGACTAAGTTGCAAGGCTATGATAAAGAGGTGAACTGAGAGAGAGAGGTTTAATTTAATTAAATTAAGTCACAAAGGCTCGTTCTCCAACATTCTAAGTTTTCAAACATTATGCTCAGACCAGATTTGTTGAATTCATGGAAAATAATCATATGCCTAACGTTAAACACTGACAGAACTTTCCAAGGGTCTGGGCCTTAAGTAATACACTTAATAATCATGATAAAACACAGAGTGTGAAACGGAAAATTAAGGACTAACTTGACCCCATAAAGGTAGGATGCAATTTATATGAACACTGGTCAAGCTTCTGCTCCCCCCGATTACTGCCTGAGCATCTTCTAGGACTTGGCTCACCTATGACCTTTTTGTACTGTACAGACTCTGAATAAATCAATAAAAAAACTCACCTTAACTACAGGATTAAGTAGAAACTAATTCAAAGACATCAAAAATATTAGCCATAAAATAAAATACTAGTTATTGAGGGAAAGGAATGGATGGATGCATGGGTGGCTCTCAGAGTCAAAGTAAAATGAGCTACAGGGCAAATCTAGGTGTTCACAACCTCTTAGAACAATTTTCTGATACAACTATTTGTCTGAATCACACTGCAGGTCATGAATTGTTTTTCAGTCACTCTTGTTATCCTGATGTTTTTTTCTGTCACCTCATAATCTGTTTTCTGGGTGGATGGGTTTGGGGAGGGTTTTATTTCTTTGTTTGTTTGTTTGTGTTTGGCCTTTTTTCCCCACCCATCCACCCCCATTTGAACATTGAGCTACAGGTTCAAACCATTTACCTATTCATTTTCAAAAATCCTACTCCTGTAACCACTGGGAAATGGATTTGTATTGTTATTACACACTTCCGTGATCTAAATAAAAAGAAAACCAAAGCTGGCACAGAAGGTTCTATGAAAAACTTCAAATCTGATAATGAATCAAATGAATCTGTGTTGCTCTGTGATCTTCACTCTAATTGATTAGAGTGTTTTAAAAAGCAATCAACTTTTCAGCAGTCATCAGATCTTGAACTTTTCAATTCATTAATACAGTCATGATCTGCTTCAGAAACATATGCATTGTTTCAGAATGGATAAAGTACATCCATATGGTGATATGTATGAATACATATTTTTGAGGCATATTTAATATCATCCCTGGCATATAAATCTGAAATTTATGGAAATTGCTTCTTTTGCCTTGGCATAAGCAAAAACCAAAAAGCTGGTTTGCTTCTTGAATGAGATTTTCTCCATTGCCCAGAGTTAGTCACTTAATTCTCAGCACCAGAAAAAAGGACTAAGCGCGTACGACCATATGACCATAGAGGTAATAAAGCTACTTAAAGTAGAATATAAGTGTACTAGCTTATGGAAAAAAAGTCAAAAGAAGAATTCAGTCAGAAGCAACCATTTAAGGGTGAACTTAATGAAAATAAAAAAACGCATAGATTTTTCTGACTATTTGGTGTTTAATTAAAAAAAATCACATATCTCTTACACAAAATTAAACACTAAACAAATCTTTTGATATTCAGCAAACAGTCTTCTCTAGTGGGAAACTATAGATATGCTTTGACTATACAAATTTTGCTCTGCCTACTTATTCTATCCATCTTGTTTCCATTCCCTTCTGCATGGCTCTTGGCCTGTAATGAAGAAGCTAAACAAATGTAAAGCTGCTAAAGCAAAGAGCAATGTTGTTTCTCCAGGGCTCATTATTTTTATACCTGTTTACATCGGTTCACTATGGGACTGTTAAACTGTACTGTTTCACTGACCAAAATTGTTAGGCTGAGCAAAGTTACATGCCCTGACAGTAGATATGCGGTATGCAACAAGGTTATCATGCAGGTACAGCTTTAAAATGGGAAAATAAAGTCACTCCTTCTTCATTAAACATACTATTTATCACCAAGGTAAAACACTGAAGTTTTCACTCATTTTTTGACACTCAAATAAAGGATAATAGCATGCAAATTGTGTGTATTAAGTTGGAGTCTCACAATGTTGGCTTTTTTTTCCAAATAGTATCCTTGAGGATATTAAGCATATGCTTAATTTCACCATTATGCTAGGTTTCTGCATTGGAAAATCTCTGTCGCTTGATCTTCTTCCTGTTTGTTTATGCTTTCATTTAACATAAACAATTTAAGACGAACTAAAATACTACTCTGATGGCTTTAGATGATTATGAAAGAATAGGACCACCTATCCAGCTTTTCTAATCATATTTTCTTCTCCCCTGCCCTTCTTCCCCAGGAACAGTGCATGTTTTCAGGACATGTGACACAGATGAGAGATAGCATCTTCTATGTTTTGGAGAAACTACAAATATGACCGGATCCTGAAGTTAGGTACCCTGTAATGCTACACAAGCATTTTCAGAGAAGAACTCAGGCTTTTGAGAATGAACATCCACATGAAACCACCATACAAAAAAATAAAGAAGATTCAGGAAAGTGGAAGGGGAAGTTTTGCAGAATTTAATCTGCCCTGGAATATTTACTGCATGCAAAAGGGCTCTGGCACATCATTAGCGGAGGACAAATAGGCCAATGTTCCCAACGGTGGTACTAGAAATGCTGATTACTCCATTGATGTTAACTTCCACTACTTCTTTGAAAGTGGTACTTTGATCCAGAACATTTAATAGCCAGCATGATTCAGACCTTTGTGAATAGTGCTCACATTTCTCAATGCTTCATTGATGAGGAAATTGGCTGACCTCTGTTTCAGCTGATTAGACAATCAACTTTCCAATTTGTTTTTGTATGTTCAGTCAAATGAACATACCGTATTGAATATGGCCTGCGATATTTTAAAATTAAGGTGTATGCTAGGCCTGGTGTAGAATGGGGAATGAAGCAAGGAAGCCATAATATGTGGGAAGAATCTTAGCCTTATTGAATCTAGGGGAAAATTTGCTGCTGGCTTAAGCAAAGCCATAATTCCACTGGTAGATTTGTTTCTCAATTCTGTTTTTGATTTGTTAAATAACCTCAGGCAAATAATTTCACCTCTTTGTTGCTTGTCCTCTCTGGCTTTGATCCTCTTCAGTCAACCGTGATAATTGCTGTGCCAAACTGTTGACAGTCCCTTACTACTAGCTACTGAGTTCCTAAGCACAATGGCACCCTTACCTCAGTCTTCAGTTATCATCATCCTGCTTAAATGACAGTATAAAAGCAGACTGCATCAGGAAATCCATGAGCACTCTGTATTTTCACTGGGGCCAGTTGCAGAATTGCTGGGGATAATGATGACTACTTACACACGAACACTCACTGAAGTCAGTCTTTTGATAGCTACAGACAGCAGCAAACACCTAACACAGAAAACTGCAGTACTCTGAGATGCACAGCATTGAAAACTGTATTGATACAGAGTACCTATAAACCAGACAAGGTGAGAGAATTTAGAATAGGCTCTCTCATTACATTCTTTCCCTTGCACTTATAGCACAGATTACAGATGACATGTCTGTTTCTGTGTCACAAAGCCTACTGCATGTCAACATTTACTCAGAGCAGGGCAATTTAGGGTGACAAGTACTACTTGAAATATGTCCTTTAACTTTCCTTAATTGTCAAACTTTAAGAGTTATCTTAAATTTAATTTTGTTGCATTTAAGGTCTAGCTTTACGATGATATAATTTATTTTGGACATTACCGGTGACATTGTTCTGCCTGTCAATGGAAACATGAAAGAATATCAGTATAATGAATATCCATGGACTCACATAAATCACTCAAAATACTTCAGATATGCATGGAGATTTTCCATTGACCCTGTAATGACTTTAATAAAACTGTTTCAACATGAGCTGTGTCAGCAACAGAGATGTGAAATGATGGTGTTTCAGCAACATCACCTCAGCTTTTAAATGTTTCGGAAAAACACTGTTAATTTTCTTTTAGTAGTGTATCATCCTTCCCAAATTACAGTCTCACAGTACAGCATAGACACCATATGCCAGGAACACATGGGATTTCCTTTTTATGTTGCTTCATAACATCAGGGAGCTGTAGTTATTACTTGGATCAAACCAAAGATATTAGGAGTATGTCTACTTATCAAAATGAAGATGAGAAACCACTATCACTTTAATTTAGCCATAGGAATGAAGGTGATATAACTGAGAGCCTGGAGGACTTGGTCAGTGACTATCACTTCCAGCATGTTATAGCCACTCCCTCTAGACTTACTAAAACTAACCTTGTTTATTTTTGTGGGGTGGACAAAACCTTAGAGGATGGACTTTGAACAGTCAGAGGCAATGCAATTTTACATCAGCCCTAACACTGGTGTAATTCCAGTAATCAGAGAAGAATGCCATGAATCAGGGTGCAGTTCAGCATCTACCACGGAAGGGAATCTGACTCTTCATATCCTTTGGTGAGCAAGACCTTTGAAAAAAAAAGTAACCACCACTCACCCAGTTTCAGTTACAGTAAGGTAATTTTTCTCTGTCTTCTTTCCACATTTTTATTATAGACTGACCTGCTTCAGAGCGAACTGCTCTTTGTTACCAGGAAAGACTGGCAAAGAGTCACGATGGATATGACGTAGAAACTTTTATAAGAACTGAACTGCTATGGGATTTGAAGGTGGAAGGGAAGAAGACACTTGAGAGGAACAGGAGGTTTCCAGGGAACTTCTGGGATTTGTGTGTGTAAAGAACTAACCCTTGTCAAGTTTAGTAAAGAAAATCACACAAGTTTGCTTTAGAATAATTAAAAAGAAGCTACAAAATAACAGATTAAGTTTTGTATGCTTTATGTGGTAACTAGTATTGTAAGGACAGAACGTAGCTAATTAAGAGTTATACTTCAAATCAAAAGTAAACATGGCTGTTTTACTCCAAACTATCCCTCATGTAATTGCTAAAAATTTTAGATATTAACATCTACAATCAGCAACATCCTCATTTCACATTCTCAGACCATGCTCCTGAAGTTCTGAGATTAAGAGTCCAAGGTAATGATGTGATTTACTGCATTACAGGTGTATGGAGAAAACTTGTCCTTGAAAAGAGTGAAAGATTTAAACTGAATATGTTTCTGAATACAAGAAAGAGACAATAAAGTGTCAACGATGACATTTTAGGTTTTGTTTTTTTTTTTTCTTTCTGATGTGGATCCCCTGCATGGTGCATACTGGTAAGCAAAATAAATAATGAAGGTGTGAAAGAAGGAATTCCCAATCTTCCTCTTCTAAGGTAACCACATTTTCAAAGCCAAAACCTGGAAAGATAGGCCTGGAGGTGATAGCAAAATTAGTGAAATAGTGAAATAGCCATATTTTGGTGAAATTTCACTAGAAATAGAGGGGTACATCAAGCATGATTTCCACAGGTTGGAAGGAGAAAAAAAGGATACTTTCCTTCTCTAAATCTAACTCCCTATCCTGTTTCCAAACCGAAACTAACCAACCCCCTAACAACAGGTTACCAAAAAGCAGAATAAAGGGAAATATATTTATCAATTTTTCTTATTTCTATGGACCAACTATCTTTATTCCGTCTGTCCTTAAAAGGTCTCTTCCTCTTGCAAGCTCTATTGTATTTTCAGTTCTTTTTTCTTTTCCTTTCTTTATTTCTCCTCACTTCAAAATTTTCCACTTCCAGTTTTCTAAGCTAAAGTTTTCCTCAACATGCCCACTTACTGTCCTTCATTTTCTATTTCACGTATACATTTTATGGCTACTCTATCACCATCCAGTAGCAGTGCCTTTCATTCTGCTTTGCAGTGACCTATTCTTTTGCTCATTCACACATTTCTCCTCCATCATCAATGTCTCTCACCCAGCAACAACATGCACGTGTTTCACTGTACCTCGTCCCTCTGAACTAAAGCTGCTAGTATGGACATTGGAGACTAGCAATTTTTTGCTCAGTAACTTTTCTGTTCAATGTTTTGTATTTTCCAAGATATCCAGGAAAAAAAAAAAAGCCTTCAGTAATGATAAACAAGGTCCCTCCTCTTTTAATTCAACATTCAGTATCTCTACCTTCTCCTTGTCATGGTCACTGAAAAAACCATAAACCCTTCATATTCACCAAATGTAGGAGTATAACTCTAGTCATTAATATTAATTTAAAGCTAATTAAATCATAAGAAATTTTTTTTATTTCTGTTCCCTGAATCAAATTGAAATGAGAAAGGGATATATATACATCAATACCATAGGCTCTTTTTCATCACTGCTTCTAAATGAATACAAAAAAGATAACACATAACATGTGTTATCTAAAAGTTAACACAATAAAAATGGCATTCTCTCATGGAAACACACTAATTTCTAGTTCTAAATTAAGTTCCTTTATTGCTTGATTAGTATTCATGGCAGAACAATCTAAACATTGTTAAACTGATTGCCTATGACACCTTTATTGAGCAATTAACTCTGAAATAGCATATGATCCTTGATTCATGTGGGTTTTTAAGTGAAATTTATGCTATTGATTTCAGTGTTACTATCCCAGTATTTAGAGGTTCCAGAATGTTCTAAGAAGTGGACCTAAAAAATGCAGGCCTAACCACTCAAGTCTGTAGACTTGAAAAGCATCAAGAGATCCTGGGCTGCACCAAAAGAAGTGTGGCCAGAAGGTCGAAGGAGGTGCTTCTCCCCCTCTACTCAACTCACGTGAGACCCCACCTGGAGTACTGCATCCGGTTCTGAGGTCCCCGCTATAAGGACATGGACCTGTTGGAGCGAGTCCAGAGGAGGGCTACAAAGATGACAAGAGGGCTGGAGCACCTATGCTATGAGGACAGGCTGAGAGAGTTGGGGTTGTTCAGCCTGGAGAACAGAAGACTCCAGGGAGACCTTATAGCAGCCTTCCAATACGTAAAGGGGGCCTACAGGAAGGATGGGGAGGGTAGCGATAGGACAAGGGGTAACGGTTTTAAACTGAAAGATGGGAGATTTAGATTAGATATTAGGAAGAAATTCTTTCCTGTGAGGGTGGTGAGACACAGGAACAGGTTGCCCAGGGAAGTTGTGGATATCCCATTCCTGGAAGTGCTCAAGGCCAGGCTGGATGGGGCTTTGAGCAGCCTGGTCTAGTGGGGGGTGTCCCTGCCCATGGCAGGGGCATTGGAACTAGACTATCTTTAATGTCCCTTCTAACCTGAACCATTCTGCGATTCTATGATGATTCTATGATTCAAACTCTCACAATTTTTTCTTTTTTTTTTCTTTGGTGTTTTTTTTTTTTTCATAATACTGTGTGCATCTTTCTAACACAATGCATTGCATGCAATTTTTCAGTTATGAGGTGCCTAAATAAATTTTCTTCCTCTTCTCTCCAAGAAATTACTTGCAACCTTTCTGTAAAGACAATAGCATAGAGATATGGTGAGGTTAAACCCTCTCCACTGGAAAGTTTTTTTGCAGAAGATAGATGAGATGGCAGGTGCCAAGAACTTGTAGCAAAGATTCTACAATGAACAAACTGCCCTTACTACAAAAAATAATGTAAGAATTTTCTGCTTTACTCATTATTTAGAGAAACTAGAGAATTAGTGCTAAGCAACTCCGCTTTCATCTTCTGTCTTCTAGAAGCACAAACCACTGTCTTTTTAGGTGAGTTCATGATTATTGCTCAGCTAAGCCAACTGTGTGGATAAAGACACCAAAAAAAGATTTGACATGAGAGAGACACTAAAGAAATGCACACTCATGAAAGTATAATACTTCAGTACTACTCCTTCAACAGAAGTTGTTTACAGAATCAAATAGCTTCAGCACACGCCCTTCTTTAAATTGACTGTTTAAGAAGTCTGAGCTTGGTAAGCCAGGCACAGATCTTTCTCCTGTACTCTATTGCCAGTCTCACTCAAAAACATAATCCTTGTAATTAAATATAAAGTACCATGAACAAGCCACAGCTTACTCGCATCTCTACCACTCTTAAAGGAGATACTGCAGTGTAATTAAAAATGGCAAAACTTTTGAGACTAAAAAGATAACAAAATGAAAAGATCTTAAAGTATCAGTGTATCACTCCCGATGTTTAATTAATACCAAACAGTAGAGAAAAGAGGATGCACACAGTCCAACATGAAAACAGGACATGAATAAACAGAGACTTCTAGGTCCTGCCATTTTCTCCTGTCTTGTTTTTGCAGCTAGTAATAATGAGAAAGGAAATTATCTGTCCACATGACTCTGCTGGCTTGGCTAATATTTTTTCCTCCGAAGTAGTGCTTATGATGTTCACTAATGATGCAAGGTCACAGAGTAAGCATTGCAAGGTAGTATTAGCGCAAACCTTGGGGTGAACATCTGAGATGGAAGTGCCTGGTGCAATAATATCTACAACCACACATACTAGCAGCTACACAGTAGAAGACACACAATGCTTTTTAACAGCTCAGGAGATGCAAGAGGAATTACACTAAAATCAATGTACTACTGGAAAAGTGAAAAAGGGTATCTGAGAAATAACACGTTTAGAGCTATTGGCAAGAAGTTTTACAAATGTGGTGGTAATAGTTTAAAAAATAAAGGATATAAGTCAAACAATTAAAGGATTTGAAATAATGAAAGTTACTGTAAAATAAGACATACATTTGACTACTATACTGAGTTACTGTGTTCTAGCCAAACCATAAAGGTATTTTTAAAAATAACTGGCAAGTGTTGAGTCGGTGTTAATAGTTTCGCAATACTATCCACAGTATCTTAATAGTTATCTGCCTTTTAGACAGTTGATGATTACCACTTTAAGGTTCTGAAATGGCTTGAGTAGCCACATCTTAACGCCCAGCACAAAGTGGGAAGAAGTTTGCAGCTTTGCCTGCATTCTATACCAACCAAGGCGGATTTATAACAATTCAAGTGATTCACTATAAGCTTGCAGCTCTGCTTGTCATTACATTTCTTAGTCACACTCTAGCTGCAGATCTACACAATTGTATCTTAGTTTAGCTGATTCTGAGAATGCTTAAATTGTCAGAGCCAAGAGTTCTTCTGAGATCTTTGACAAAAATGTCCAGCTCTTGATTTGGGTCAACCCCAAGCATGCAGCACTTCTTCCTCTTCCCTTCTTATTCCTGCACCTTGGCATCCATGGGAAGTAGCCTTGTTTCAGGAAGCAGAAGGAGCAGCCTTCTCTGCAAGGGAAGGTGAGCCGGAGACTGGGATCACAATGAGGTGGACAGGGGCTGTCTCCTCATCGACAAGGTGTGCATTCCCACAGTACCCCAACAAGTAGAGCGGAGCAGGTCCAGCGATGATGACCAGGGTCAGCTGTAGTCTGATGGTCACTCAGCAAACTTGTAGCAGGTCCATGGTCAAGCCAGGAAGTCAAGGCAGAGGGGTCAAAGTCAGGATCAGCAAGGTACGTGGCCAGACACAGGCATATCTACAACATAGCTCAGACAAGGAACAGAGGTCTGAGCACAAAAGCAGCTCCTGAACAAAGTGGCTTCTTACAGCTCTGATCTAAGGTTACACAACTGCACGTATCAGAGCTCTCTTTGAGCACAGGCAGCTATACCCTAAGGGTGGGGGGGAAGATCTTGCAGAACCTCTTCACCTCACTAAGGGCCATGACACCTTGCATGCATGGATTAAAAGAAAAATACAGGGTGTTGTGGCCAAGTTCCTGATCTGGATAATGTGAACAAGGAGATCATAGAGCACACTATAATATACCACTCTGTCTAGGTCCAGCCAAAAGTAACCCCTCAGATACAACATTCTTTAGATTTCTGGTAAGGCATTTTCCTGAGTGACGTGACATACCATTGTAAAACATCAGCACTATGCAATACACCGATAAAGGACTTAACAAAGTCAAAAATTAAATGGACGAAACACACTTATCTAGAAGAATATTTCCATCTGTAACTCAAAGGATGCCTAGACATTCTTGGATGATGACGATCAATGGTGATGAGAAGAAGTAATTCTAGGCCAAAAAACCTCTCCTCTTGGATTGCTAGACCTGTTTATATGAAATGCATTACAATGCAGCCAAATGAAAAACTGAAACAAGAAAGGCATCCTACCTCTGTTAATAAACAGCTCTCCTGTGGAAAGAAGGAGATCGGAAAACTATTTAGGGAGTTGCAGCAGACAAGCAATCTAACATGAGTTCCCAGTGCAATAATGACTTAAAAAGGCTCATATGATGCTTTAATGTGTGAGGCCTAGAGTAATGAATGCGAGTTGGGGAATAACTGTATCTCTCTACAACACTGGTGAGAACAGTATAATTGGAATACTCCGTGCACTTCTGATGTTCACACTTCAAAGGGTGTTAGAAAGTGGCAGAAGTGTTGCAATGGCCACAAAGGTTATCAATGGAGTAGCTAAAATCTGTTTTACTTATTAAAAAAGGAGTTACTATTGGCAGGGATAATTCCTATGTTCTTAAATTAGTAGGGAAAGGTGTATCAGGAGCCTAGAAGTTATAAACTGAATCTGGAAAGTAGTAGCACATTGTTAATTTTATATAGCAAGAGTTTCCTGCAGAGGCACAGAGATAAGCAAAAGTTGCACTTCAGTCAGCAAAAGCTCAGTGTTTAACAGTGCCTTTAGGAAGTCCAACAAGGGGAGCTGATGGTTCCAGCCAGCCTTAAATTCTCTGAATCTCAGACTTGCCAAGGATGTTGTCTGGCTGCAGCTGAGATAGATTAAGATGTTAGCACTTCTCACTGTACTTTGGGTTATCAATGACTGCAAGTACACTAGATGTACCAGCATAACTGCTGGGTCACTCCCTAATCTAGTTTTGTTGAAATGATCTAGGTTAGCAAAATCCTTTCTTTAAAGATGGTAAGCTAACTGGATTATTTTGACAAAACTGAAGATGTAGTCTATCTCATCCGCCAGCAGAACAGAATGCCAAATGACTTTCCTGTTAGCTACAGAATGTGTACAGATTTAGAAACCTAGTGAATTGTGATTGAAGCAAAGAATGTAGCCAAAGAGATGCATATGCTATTTGAAGATCACAAATATTTGAAATATAGATTTTAGGGTGAACCTATAAATCATTTATGCACCTGTCAAACTCATATATGAAGAAAGGTAAAAAGGAAATGAATATATCTTCTAATACCATAACATCAATCTGATTTAATGAGAAATTATATCACTGATTCACAAGAAGGACAGTATTTTTAAATATCCAACTTGGGTGAAATATATCTGAATTAAAACCTATGGAAAGATGTATGGATTTTAGAAGCACTCACGTTTGATTTTCAGATAAAATGCATGCTAACTTAAAAGCCTATTTGAATGTAAATTTTTTATTAGCAGCATATCCTATGATATTACTCACAAATGTAGGTCTATTTTTGAACTTCTTAGTCTCAGTCAATCAGCTGCAATGACATACATATTTATACAGAAATTTCAACTTAAGAATTGATGTAATGGATACATAGTGTCCTATTGCCACAGTACTGCTAGAATGTGTTTTATTCTTTATGTCACAACCTTGAACAGTGTATTGAAAAGCTTAATTTTCCAGCTTTTTGACTGCTATTCCTCTGTTGTTCTGTATCAGCAATGTACTCCTCAAGGCAAATGAATGTAATAAGCTCAATAATTGAAAGTTATTTCTACACTTATATTTTATAACACAATTCCCTTATCCAAGTGTCATTAGCAAGAGTACAGATCAATTTCAGATGGTATTTAAGAGATTAATTTAAAAAAAAAGATTGCACTTGCCCTCTCTCTCCTACCCCTAGTTTTTCTGCTCTCAAACTTTAGGTTTTTAACCTCCCTGAGGGAGCAGCTCCACATGAGGCTGAGTGGAATAACAGCTTGTAGCAGTGGTCCTGCTCTTTCCCCTTTCTCCTCCCACTCCTGGAAGGGAGGACAGGCCACTCCTTTCCACCTGCTCTGGCACTCATCTGATCCTTAGCTGAATGAGTTCAGTTCAGTAAACTGGAAGAAAACTACATGTTTTCTCTTGATGGGTTAGTTTTTTGCTGATTCAGCCAAACAGAATTCTGCCATATCACATGAGTGTTACAGCTTCTCAGGTTGGGCAGAAACTTCAAAAGCATCACTGGGGAAAATAAAGCAAGGAGAGCACATTTGAAGGTATCTCATTTCTCTCCTACCTTTCTTGTAATGACTGTTACAGAAGTGTTGCCAGCTTAGTAAAAGGATTTGGCTCACCAAGGAGTCAGGTGAGTATCAGAGCTGGCACAAGGAAAGCAGTGGCAGCAAGTGCCTATGCGGGAGTCACCTCTTTCAGCTCCAACGAGCTACTAGATTGGCTCAGCCAGTCTTATGGGACTGCATCTTTAAGCATGCCACACTGGCAGATGTTTGGGAACCATATGAACTCCCTTTGGACAAAAAAAAGAAATGATTACTTATATTTAAACACTGAGGTGTTCAACCCTCAGCAGCATAATTAAATGTATAGTTTTAGATTGCTGGGAGCCACAGCTCTTCTTTACAGCAGAGGTGCAAAGGACCCCTGTTAATGCTAACCTGTTAGAGCCCAAAGACTGATTGATCTTTTTTAATGGTAAGGAGCTGAGTGCCTTTAACTGGAAAAAGTTTACAATGTTGCTTCTCTTTCCCTAGTTTTGACTCCCCCAAAACCTAGTTGCATTAGATACTGTGAATTAGCATGTGGATGTCAGAAAAAAAGGTCTGGGGTGTGTGAAGGCCTCCTTAAATTGGCTATTTGCCAGTGGAAATATGACAGTGAAGTCCAGTAACAGTAAATTTAAATTCAGAATTCCTACCTCTGTATCCAAAATTCCATGGCCACATGATGCAGAGCACTGATGTGACCAATAAAATAAAATAAATTACAAAGAAAAATCACTTTAGCAGGTTCAGACTTGTTTAAGATATGTTGAAGGGTTGTTTTTGCATCACTACAGTTTGTACCAGACTAGATATCACCTACTTTCAAGCAGCTGACACAAAGATCTAAATCTGGTATAAACCCTTTTTTTTATATACTCTGCCTAATTCCATAAAAATGTCACCATATGCTCATCCTGATCCAGAATAAACACATACCACTAGCTGAGCTGGTGGTGGGATAGAGTAACGCAGTCAAATCACAACCTTAGGGCAGCTGTAAAAGCTCTGTAAATTCAGGTCAGAATCCCTTGACCAAGTGCACATCAACTGTCTTTGGCTCAGGCAGCATCAATCAGGCTTTCAATATGACCCTCCCAAAGAATCCACTTCCCATCAAGGAAGGAGGCAACAGTGCAATCAGGAATACATGGTACAACGTATAGGTAGAACGTTGCTTATCGTGAGACTTCTTCCTTAATGCCCGCTTATTTTCAAGTAAACATCCCAGTAAAATAGGGAAACTGACTGGTGGTCAATCTAACAAATGGACACTCACAATGAGAAATGCATGAAACACAACAACACATCTAAAATCCAAACCCTTGTTTTAATGGAGTATTTCTCTTACACAAAAGACCTCTTGCTAATCATATCCTCATAACAATATTCCACAATCAACTCTTTTTTCTCCAGAGAAAAAATTAATTTATCTTGTGCTAATCACCAAATTGAGCCTTAGTTCTACATTTGATCTTAAGATCAAACTTTATTTTTCAGCACTTATACTGGGAAGAATACTAGGTATTTAGAGGATATGAGAATCCAATTCCTCACTGGAAAAAAGCTCCCTCTCAAGCTACTAAAGCACTGACAGCATAAAAACAAATGCTTGTTTGGTCTTGTTCTGAAACTGAAGTCTTGCCCTCTGGCCAAGAACCAAATGTGCTACCAGATGAGTGATATGGAGACAATGAAGAGCAACACCAAACAGTAAGACTGCCAAGACTGCACTGTATCACCTTCATATCCAAGGCTTTTGTTTGAGTTTAAAAAAAAACACACAAAACCACACACACAAAAACCCACCCAAACAAAAACAACCAAAAAAGACACAAACAAGTAATCCTTTGTCTGGAAGCATGTAAATCTATTCAGGACCGTACCACAAGAAGCTTGGTAATACTCACATAACCTTAGAACTTTCAGCAGAAACTGGACACATCTGCTTTTTGCTAAAAGTGTTTTCACGGATTTTCCATCAAAACACAATTACCTGTCTGAGAGGGGTTTTGTTTTCTTTTTGGTTTTAAACAGAAAGCTTTGCTGCCTTTAATTTAGCTTGAATGCTATGGAAAGGCTTGAAAATAAAGACTGTTCAAATTGTTAAATATCAATGTGAAAACCACTAACAAATATTTCTAGGACATTCTTGATGTTTTAGCTGGGAAAGAGATGATCTACCCTTAATAAAATGTCATGTGCATTAGGATACGTTAAGATACATTAAGAGTTAGAAAGAGAGAAATGAGTGCTTACCTGCACTTAGGAGAGAGAGAGATACACTTACAACTACCGTAATGTGATTTGTGGCACTGCATAGTAAATCAAGTTTCAGTTTCAGTATGGGATACTCATTCTGTCATAGTTATCAAAGGCAAAGACTTTCTGTGTTAGTTGGTTTAGCAAATGAACTGTGTCAGCAAAATCATTTTACGACAGTAGAATTGCATCTACATTTGAGACTTGGTTGAAAGAGAAATGCCTTGAAAAATTAAACACCTGCAACCAATATTGCTACATCAGGAAAAATTTCTATTGTAGACCTGGTAGAAAAGTTAAATATTGCCTTTGCTGCAAGCAGCATCCTCCCATCAGAAACTGAAAGTTCCCACAATTGGGAGTCCAAGGTTGAAACTGCAAAGGCAATGATCCGAGTCTTGAGTGTACAATGCTTTCCCACAGATACTTTCCAAGTTACAAACTCATAAAAACCACAGTTAGATCCCACAGTCAGTCTAGTAATGTGTACCTCATAGGAAAAGTGCTACTGAAGCCAACTAAAAGTTTAAAGAGGCTCATTTTCTAAAACTTGGCAGGATTTATCTCTGAAGTTAGTGGAACACACCCTCCCCCCCAAAAGAAACCCCCCACAACAACAAACCACACACACTAAGAAGGAAAAAGACTAAAATCCTGTAAAATCCTAACATAACAATGTTGAGAAAACACTGATGAATATAACAATCTACAATGGTAGATTGGAAATGTTCTAGACAAATAAACGAGTTTTTTCCTATTACCAGGGATACTACTGAAATGAAAAATTTGGTAAAATTTGATATTATTGAAATTGTTTTGGAATTCTAAGCATTTTTTTTAAAAGGATGTTCAGTGAAACATCATTGTTTCCTACTCCAGGGACCCAACTGACCTGCCTGCAAGCTGTAGACATCATTTCACTGGTGCAATGTAAGAGTTCTCCACTACTGCAAAGCCAATAAAGGGCTCTATCATATTTGGGTTTGCGGAAAAAAATGCATTTCACAGGTAAAACCAAGGGTACAATAATTTTGACTTTGGACAACCTGCATTTGGAAAAGAAGATTTACCTGGGCCAGCTAACCCACCAGAGCTTTATATAGCTTTATATAAAAGTGACTTCTGTGTTGTTCGTAAATAATATCCCTTCTGAGTCCTATTGTGAAGAAATACTTAAAGAGAAAGGACTATATGACTCTATACCTATGTAAGCTAATAGGGTAGGACTGACTTCACAGGGAAAAGAAATTGCTGAGATCCAGTTTAAAGTTATTTTGTCTCTAAGAAACCCAAAGCGCTCAATGGTATTTGCTTAAAAAACACGTATACTTTCATTGAGAGAAAATACGGCTTTCCAGGAGTGATTTAGATATCCCTTTGTAGCAGATACTGATGGAGCAGGTACAGAAGGTTGCTTGCAACTGGCTACTTTCTCTAAACCTGTGCCAAGGTTCTTCCAGATGACAAGAAACATAAAATGTTTCTGGTTTAGCCCATACGCAGCAGGCAGAAGTAACTCTCTACTTTCTGTAGTGGCTAAGCACTCCTCTCTGCTGCATCCACTTTTAGTTTGTCCAATTGAGAAAGTAAATGTCCTTATTTTTCATTCAAGAGTAAAATCACATTTGGGCAATCACTGTTCCCCTATCCCTCCTGTGTAAGCATCAAGGCCTGGAAGGATTATTTTCTTGCTTTGGAGTCAGAGGAGATGGGTCTCAGAAAAGTGGGTAGGTAAGTCTAGGAGGAAAGATTCACTTTGGGACAAGCAAAGCCTGAAAGGAAAATGGAAAAGTTAAACTGATGGATGGAACAACGTGAGATCAGAAACGTGGGCCACACATTGCGAAACAGAGGAAGGGAATTACTCACGGGGGATGGTTTCATAGGAGATCGACATTGATGCTGCAGGGGCACCAGCCCCAGGGCACCCTGATGGAGCCTTGCTTCCACCGCAACCTCACAGAGCCACCCTAGCTTGGTCAGGAACACGTCTGCTTCTCCTTCCCCAAACAACAGCCCAAAGGTGTTAATTAGCCACATGGGGCATCACTCCTTAGGACAGGCATATGCAAAAGCCCTTGGTATCATTAGCTGCATCTCCGTTTTCCCCTCCTGCGGGAATTTTATTCCGTCCCCCCCTCCCCGGCCTTTTCTCTCTCCTGCCTCATACCGGCCACACACCGGGAGGGCAGCGGGGCCGGTAGCCATTTAGCAAGGAAGCCCCGCAGGGGTCTCGGGGGGCGGCGGCGGCGGGAGCTGCCCTGTACGGTGGCGGCACCCGGCGGGGGCCCGCCCTGCCCAAAGAGGCCCGGGATCATATAAACCGGGACGGGGACCCGGGAAGAGGGGGAGAGAAGGGGCGAGGAGGGGGCGTTTGGCCGCTCCTCACGCCGCAGCCTATAGGCAGGGGCGGCAGGGCTCAGCGGCTCCCTCTAGGCATCGCTGCTTCGGGAGAGGAGAAGGAGGGTTTTCTTTTTTCATATTGTTTTTTTTTTTTTCTTCCCCTCCTCTCTCTCTCTTTTCCAGCCAGTAAAGAGTGTGTGCCCCTTTGAACCACACACACACACACACGCACGCACGCACACTGCCGGCGGCTATAAATCAGTTCGGAGCCGGGCAGAGGGCGAGCAGTGCGTGTCTCCCCGCGGGACGAGGCGGCAGGAAGCGCCGCCGAGCCTGCCAGGCGGCTCAGCCCGGCCGCTGGGTGCCCGTACCCCCGGGGTGCCATGGCCTGCGTGGAGCGCTGCTGCCGCTGCTGTGCGGACGGACGGCGGCACAGCAGCATCCTCTACAACATCCTCAGGAGCCAGGAGCGGGCGGCGGCGTCGCCGGCGGGGCAGGGGTCGAGGCCGAGGCGGGGGCCGGGGCAGGCGTCCCGCGGCTGCCCGTGCGGCGGGTGGCGGCGGCGGCGGGTGGCCCTGAGGAGCCCGCAGGTGGCCTGCAAGGCGGCCTCGGCCGTGCTGGTGAAGACGCTGCGCTTCGTCCAGAACGTGCCCTGCTTCCAGGAGCTGCCCCTGGACGAGCAGCTCCTGCTGGTCCGCAGCTGCTGGGCGCCGCTGCTGGTGCTGGGGCTGGCGCAGGACCGGGTCCACTTCGAGACGGTGGAGAGCGCGGAGCCCAGCATGCTGCAGAGGATCCTCACCACCCGCCGGCAGGGTGAGCAGCCCCCGCCGCGGGGACCGGCGCCGGGCCGGCCGCACCACAGCCCCGCCGGCGGTGGCGGCCCGCAGCTGCCCTCGGCCGGCGAGATTCAGGCCATCAAGGGCTTCCTGGCCAAGTGCTGGAGCCTGGATATCAGCACCAAAGAGTACGCTTACCTCAAGGGGACGGTGCTCTTCAACCCGGGTGAGTGACCGGACGGGGGCGGCGGGGGGCTCTCTCTCACGGGGCGTCGGGCGGCGAGCGCGCTGGCGGGAGGGAGCCCGCCTGTATCCCCAGCGACGCGGGGCCGACCCGGGCTTTTCCCTCAGGAGGAAAGAGGTGGTGGAAGGGGGCGGGGGGGCGCGGAGCAAGGTTTCACCCCGCTGTCCCCTCCTCAGGGCCCCGGCTGGCAGGCGGGCAGCCGTTAACGGCCGCCCCGGCTGCCGTTACCGCCTGGAGGGGGTCCGGCTGCGGGTAGGTCGGGGGTCCCGGGGGCCGGGGCCTTCCGCAGAAGTTTTCCGCCAACAGAATAAACCCGAGGCGATGGCTGAGGGGAAGTTAGGGGACGGCAGCCGTGCCCTGCTCGTTTCCGAGCCTGGCGGCCTCTCCTCAGAGCGGGACCCTTCCCGCCGCCGCCGGGCACCGGCCCTCCGAGGGTGGCGGGTCGGAGGCGTGCGCTGCCCGGGGGGTTTACCCGCCGCGGAAAGCAAGCCAGGCGAGACTCAGGGCTTCCAGGAACAAACTGCCGTTTCGCCTTTGTGTCTACCATTTATGAGGGTTTGGGTTTTTTTTGCCATCGCGTTACTTTATGGAGACTTGCATACGTGCAGCTCTGACAAGTGATTGCGTATCATGTCGGCGACTGACCTGAAAGGTAGCTGCCAGGTTGGAAGCGGCGCTTCCTAAATATCCCACTACTGTGTGAAAGTGGGTTATGGCTCTTCCTGCACTCCCACTGGCAAACTGTTAGACCGAAAAGGGCAATTTCTGCACTCTCCGTCCTTCAGTATCTTTGCTATAGTTCACCAGGAAACTTTCCCTCATACGTTGCAGTTAATGCTTCTTGCCACTTGTAACCTGGAGCTACTCAGAAACAGTTGTCAAAAGATGCCTTAAATGTGAGCTTTGCGGAAGTGAACACATTAACAAGTTTTTTTTATTGCCTTCCCCACTGTTTACAGATTGCATTTGTCACTCTAAAGGTGTTTTGGAGAGCATTCTTCAATCAAAGTTTTTGTTTTATCAGCTGATTTATTTAACACTTAAGTGAATGTTGGCAAACATTGTATTTCAAGTTTGTGGAGTGAAGAAGAGTATTGAATGTCCAGAACACCAACATGATAAAATTTTGAACTGGCCTATGTGTTGATTTTGCATACAAGAAGTCTTCCAGCAATTGCATTTGCTTCGTATCTTGAGTGATAAATAGAATCTGTAAGCTGATAGTACTTGTTCTGTAAGCACGTTGTTTTATAGACAAAACCTATGTAAACGGAAGAATTTATTTTTCTTTTCAGATCTACCTGGACTGCAGTGTACACAGTACATTGAAGGACTGCAGAGGGAAGCACAACAAGCTCTAAATGAACATGTCAGACTCATTCACAGAGGTGATGAAGCCAGATTTGCCAAGCTGAATGTTGTTCTATCCTTGTTAAGATCTATTAATGCTAATGTGATTGCTGAACTATTCTTTAGGCCTATCATTGGAGCAGTGAACATGGATGACATGCTTTTGGAAATGCTTTGTGCAAAATTATAAAGGCGTGTAAAAGAATGAAAATAAATCCAATGCAAAGGAAGCCCTAGAGCAGAATAGTGTAAAGTACTGTAAATAAACTAACTTATTGTTTTTACATAGATAGTATTTTTGTATTCCATAATAAAATATTCTTCAAGTTCTGAAATTTAATTTTTATTAAACACAGTGTTTTTGGAATAAGATTACACCAAAACAAGCTTTAAGGTTGTGGAGAATGTTCGTATCCGAAGTCGACTGGCTTTTCTTTTACCATGTCTCTGAATAAAGATCACACTTACTATATTGTACTTTCAAGGTGAGTAATCCCTCCTCTTTCAAAACAAGAAACAGTCTAGGTTTACATTTTAAACATAGTTGGCACACAGAAGGGGGAATGAACAAGCCGTTTACTTTGCATATTTCAGTAATATTGAACTAGGGTACTACAGTCAGTTCTGCTCATAGTTCACATACTGGCTGTATGAAGGGCTTACTGCAGCCAGTGAACTACTTCCATTGACTTTAACAGAGTTGAAGTCTACAAAGAATATTAAAGAAAATATTCACCTAAGGTTTTCGTCCGTATGAGAAAAATGTGTTGGGAATATTTTGAGACTTAAAGTAGCTTGCTCAACTCTAACACTTGCAGTAAAACATTTAATTTAAGACTTTGGGCTTCAGGAGAATAAAGTAACTCTATCCTCCAAAACAACAAGCAAACAAGAACACCTCTAAAAATACCCAAACAGCAAATGCTGAAGAGGATCAGGAGAACTACTGGTGTGGACTCCACACGTTTTTTTTTGCTTTCCATCTAGGTAATTGCTAGCTAGGTTTTCAAAAGGCAGATTCTTCAGACTATTTATTCCTATAGAAACACAAAATTATTATGCTTAAATAGTGTTTACCACTGGTACATCCATCAGAATTTGTCAGCTGGCATGAAGATATTTTAATTAAGCATCCAGTTTTTTTTTTTTTGTCTTGGACTTGATCCTTTCTCCCAAAGCAGTTGTGTTTTTATTGAAAAAAAATCCTGTTTCGGAAGGGTAAATCAGTGATTTAAGGGGAATTTTTTTCATGGTTTTCCTTTTTCTGGGTGCAGTTTTCTAGCCTTTCCCCTGGGGAATACTGGTAAAAAATTGAGAGAGAAGTGTGACAGTGTTCCCAAAGTAAAAAAGATCAGTAACTTTAGGTATCATTCACATAGATATTAACTACTAGCAATAAGAGGTGTTTTTTAAAACACAATTAATGAAGCTGAGGCAGTTACTCTCCCTAATAGGAGGTGTGCAGGGGAGAGAGGCACGAGTTTGAAGAGCTTTCTTTTGCTGCCACCTTGCGCGGAGGATAATCACAGCTCCTGCACTCAGGTAAGGAGCAGGGGGGACTCCTGTTGTCTTGTACCTACCCTACCTTTGGAGAGGTAGCCAAACATTTCTAGGGGGACAAGTTTGTCCATAAGTATTGTCACGGAGATCTGTATTGCCATGGCAATAAGAACCTTGTCATCGATTAGGCTACTGTCATTGAGCAAACAAAGGAAGAAACACAGCCTCCATCCTGAAAAGCAATGGTATAGCTTAAACACACACTCTTCTGGTGCTCACGTAACTCTAGGTAGTGTTGTGTGCCCTGAGGAGGTCCCCAAAAATTCCAAAGAACAAAAAGTATGTAAGTAAAGTGCTCGTCACTACTGGCCCAGACTTCAGTTCAGGCCATAATAGAGCAGGCTTAGTCTTTATGTTAAGTTGATGCTTTTATACGTACACACACATGCACGTAAACATAGATAGCAAATATAAACATTTGCATATGGAGAATATTTACTGTGTATGTATAAATGTTCTCTGAGTTTGCAGTAGCTTCTGAGCTTATCTAACATCTCTGTAACATAAATATATGTATATGTTTGTCTCTTTCGCTGTAAACAGCATATGAGCTTACAATAGTTAGCTTTCAAGGGTGCCTGACAAAGAAATGTCTTCACAAAAGCACAAAGCATGATGATAAAACATTTAAGTAGTGATTAGTGGCAGAAGATGAATCTTGGGTAAGGACTAAAAATAATGAGACAGCGTCAGATTACAACAACTTCATGGCCACCAAGAATTTGTT